>NC_056732.1:1747865585-1747995585 GCF_019279795.1 Protopterus annectens | reverse complement strand
TGGAGAATATTAGGTTCCAACCTAACACTGTCATACTGGGCGACTTCAACTACACCTCCATTAACTGGGAAAACTACTCATGTACCAATACACTTGTCCAACATTTCCTGGAATTCATTAATTCCAATGCCTTGGACCAGCTCGTTCTTACCCCAATAGAGGTAGCAACATCCTTGACCTGGTCATTACTAACATGGGCGACCGTTGCTCTACACCAATAGTCAACTCCTCCCTGGTTAGATCCGATCACAAACTAATCACTTTGGAACTCTCCCCTTCCCCCCCACAAAGGTAACCACCATGAAAAACTTCTCCAGACCTAACTTTGGGCTCCTAAAAACAGAGGTGGCTAACTTCATGGCACCCATGTAAATGGAGAATAGTTGCATGACTGCCGAGTCATACACCAATGCACCTTACGAACACATACACAAATGCATGGATCTTGCCATGCCCAGTAGAACCAAGACGCTCTCCTCCAATAATAGGAAGCCAATCTGGTGGTCCCCTGCCATAAACAAACTCTACAACAGAAAGAGGAAACTGTTGCGGAATAAGGTGAAGTCCCAAGACTGGAAAAACTCCCTTATCAGCCAAAAACAAAAAATTGAAATCCCTCATCAATTCCTCTAAAGCTAGCTATGAAAACAGAATTGCGTCAGATAGTAAAGACAACCACAAGGCCTTCTATAGTTATGTAAAGAATCTCCATGGGAATTCCCAGATTTGCTCTGTGCTACTGCACAATGGTACCTCTTATACGAGCCAACAGATATTGCCAGTATACTGGCCGACAGATTCAGTGCCAACTTTACCTACTCTCCCCTCCCAAAGGACCCATGCCATTAACAGTAGATTGCCAGGCACCCAGTATTAATGGTGCACAGGTTAAAACAGCACTGTCTAAGGCCAAGAATATAGCTTCTATGGGACCTGACAATATCCCTGGCTGTGTGCTACATGAACTACAGAGTGAACTGTCACCTCACCTGTGTGCTCTGTTCAATCACAGCCTCACCTCAGGCTTTGCCCCTTCCGAATGGTGCACTGCTACAGTCATACCTCTCCACAAAGGAGGAGTGACTACATAGGTTCATAGATTAGTACTAAGCTAACTGCCCTTGCGAGCCATTTTAAGCCTAGCCAATTATCCCTTGTGAGACTCAACCCTGCACCTTGTGTTTGTAAGGCAAACACCTTAACCATTAGGCCACCCTCCCAACAGACCCTGGGAACTATCACCCCATTAGCCTAACGAGTCTGATATGCAAAGCTATGGAACGCATCATCATGGACCTAATAAACAAAGATATAGGGAATATCCAAACTCTGGATCGTACACAGTTTGGTTTTGTGAAGGGTAGATCATGCCTGGTCAACTTGGTTGACTTCTTTGAGTTAGTCACCAGAGCTGTAGATGAAGGCAAGGTGGTTCACACAGCCTACCTTGATCTGGCCAAGGCCTTTGATACCATTCCCCACTTAGGAATCATAGAAAAACTCAGTAAGCTAGGCATCAACCCCTACATCATTAGGTGGGTTGCAAACTGGCTCACAGATAGAACCCACAGTGTGAAAGTAGCTGACTCCAAGTCAGACTGCTGACCAGTCATGAATGGAGTCCCACAGGTTCAGTCCTGGGTCCTCTCCTGTTTATATACTTCTCTGAAGTCCAGGCCCACAAGAAGGGAATCTGGCTGACTAAGTTCACAGACGATTGCAAGTTGGAAGCTGTTATTAACTCCCCAAGTGATGTTGACATCCTACAGAAAGGCCTCACTGAGACCAACAACTGGTGTCAGAACCATGGCCTTAAGCTCAATGCCAAAAAATGTGTCGTCATTCCCTTTGGGAAAAACCTGGTTCCCATTAATTACCACATCGATGGCAGTCCACTGAACACAGAAGGCATTATAAGAGGTCTGGGAACACAGGTTGACAGCAACTTCTCTTTCGACCACCACATTGCCACTGTGTTCAGAAAGTCCTTGTGTGTGACACATCTCATTACTAAGGGTTTTGCATCCAGGAAGAAAGAGGTCATTGTCTCCCTCAACTCTTCCCTCATTAGGCCAGTCATCAAGTACAATGCCCCATTTGGCATGTACCTCACTAGACACCTGCAACAACTGGAAAGGCCGCAAAAGTACCTCACAAAGAGGATTCTAGGCCATAAACACTTGTCCTATATGGACAGACACAAAAAACTCCAACTATTCTCTGTCTCATATCGCCTACTTGGAGGAGATCCCTGCTTGACTTTCAAAGCCATGTCTGACCCAGCTCTGTTAGAAATGCTACATCTAAAGAAATCCCAATCCCCCTGCACCACACGCTCCAGAGACCTCAACCTCATTACCACAATCAACAGATCATGCTGGAGGGACAGGTTCTTAACCCAGAGACTGCCTTGCTATGGAATAGACTTCCCATACATGTCAAACAGAGCACCTCACTGGCCCTCTTCAAGAGAAATCTTGATAAGTGGATGGGAAATAGAAAATTCATCGCGAAGATCACTCCAGTGGCTCTACTTGACAGAGGCACTGGGAACTAAGGTCGGGTGGCATGATGCCAGGGTAGGCCATTAGCCTAGTACACACCTATGAACCTATAATAAGTGAGTTATTAGATTTGCATTAGAACTATAAACTTGAAATGACGCTTAGCATTAAAATATTGTAAATAAAGAAATCCCTTTGAGTGATTCTGTTTTGCTGAGACTATTCCCTGAATGAATCAAGGTTTATCAGTCCCTCAGAAAATGTATGATGTGTTATAACTGGAATTTCTAGAACCTTCACCTTTTCTTCCGGTGTTGTCTGCTTTGAAGAATATTTTTGTCACTGCCTGAAGTTTCCCTGCCAGTCAGCCTGTTACCCCTAAAAAAAGCTGTGGAGATAAAACCCATAAGTATTTATACACCAGACCCAGACCTAACCCAGCAGCTACTGATTTAGTTAATTCAGTTGATTCTAAACACTTTTTCTAACAAGGAGGGAAAGGTTTTTGACAAGTGTGAAAAAAAGAGTATACTTCTGCAACTTTAATTTTTAGAATTTTAAACTGACAGGCTTATATGATGAAATTTATCCTGGCTAATTTCAAAAGTATGAGAAATACTTTGGGAACTGTCTGCTTTGTGTAATTTAATTTCTTCTGTTTCACAATCACTACTAATTGCTTAAAGTGTGTTTATGATTCTGTGGACCCTCCTTCCAGAGCCACTGCCACTGGAATTGTTTTCAGGAGGTTTGCCGGGCTGCATTCTCAGAACCACCCATAAGATGTAAAAAATGAGAATTTGAATTCTGCCTTGTCCAGAGTTTTAGTTTTTGGGCTTTCTGCTTTACAATGTCCTCTGAAAGTGTGATGAGAGGGGAAAGATGATTTAGGGAATCTTTCAGATTTTTCAGCCCTCCTTCTCTGAGTTTTGTAAGTGATTCTTGGTTACTTCATTTAACTTTGGCAAAAAGCAAAATAAACAGTCCCAGGAGAATGCTGGTAAGCAGACATAAAAAAAAAAAAAAAAAATGATAGGAAGGTTCCAAAAAGAAAACAGGACCCCCTCCCAAAAGGACAGTCAGATAAGTCAGAATGGTTATATGAGGGATCTTGTCTCCCCCCTTCCCCACCACCCTGGCAGTCTGTTCATACTCCCCAAAAGTCTGAATCTCCATTTCTCTCTTTCACATTGTTACATTGAAGTCCCATTTGTTTAAGACAAATGGGTCGTCAATGTAAGTAATCTAGGCTTCAGGTGGCAGTGAGAGGCTCTCCATCTTTATTAAGATACTCCTCCTCATCTGCCAGTCCAAACTCATCTCTTTCTTACTATCTTAACATTAGTTGTCTCAGGTGGTAATAAAGCTGTAGTTCCTCCTCTGTTAGATGTGTGTCGGGTGCCAAAGTAAGATGACTCTTGAAGACCAGCCTTGGATCATTACTTCCTGAACTAGTCTGTGATGGTGCCCAAGTTCAAAATGTTTTCACTTCACAACCTGATACCCCTCCTTCCTCATGTTTGTTTCTTAGTGACCTTACATTTAAAAAATGCATATCACCATATTCCTATTCACTCAGATTTCTGACAATTCTTAAGGTTTTTATGTGTCTTGATCACAGTAATAGTTCTCTCCCTTACCCTTTGGGCAATTCACTGCACCGAGTGTTCACAAATTGTCTAGCCCCTATAATAGCCCTTTGCAGACAACAGCTTAAGCACATTTTTCTGTATTTAAACAACTTGCTCATATTTGCAGAATTTTTTCAGTGTCAGATATCTCTGTTTTGGATAGAAGGATTCTCCTAAACAGGGTGGGATTCCAAGAGAACATTCAGAAGTCTGTTCTAACTCCTAACAGGATTTTGTTTGGAGGGGGGGGGTTGCCTGCCGGACATCACAGTACAAACAGCGTTTCTTCCACTGGAAAAATAGATTGATACTTAGATTTGTTTCTGTTTTTTTTTTCACTTAGACTTCTGTCTCAGTGAGGGAATACCTAAGGATTCTGGGTCTCATGACATGCATGATTTTCATGATACCACTTGCAAGACTCATATGGGAAAGATACAGTGGTATCTGAAACCTTTATGGTCCCACCATCAGCACTCATTGACTTTTCAAATTCCTGTATTGGGGTTTGTAAAATGGGAAGTGGAGTCATCACATTTTTCATAATCCAGGCCTCCCATTCTTTCTTCCTGTTCCAAAACAGTCAGCCACAACATATGCTTGAGAGTAATGTCAATGGGCATAAAGGTGCAGGTGTCTTTGGGACAAAAAAGACAGACCAAAACTCATAAAAGAGGTGCTGCTATAAATGCTGTCAAATCTTTGAAGCTGTTATGGTGCCTGGGGGGGACTCTTCATGTGTTTACAGACAACACCACAGTGATTTGGTACATAAACAAGCAAGGGAGAGCCTGATCTTAACTCCTGTGCAAACTAGCCATGTTCATAGGTTCATAGGTTGATACTAGGCTGTCTGCCCTAGGGCATTTATAAGCCTAGCCAGAGTGTGTTTGGCTTTCGCCACCCTTTTAGATTAGTTGACTGTGCCTCTGTATAGTAGGTCACAGAAGATAGCCCTTTTAAGGTTAGTTTACTGTGCCTCTGTCTAGTGGGGACACATAAGAGTTCCCAGGGGTAAACCTACGATCTCCCATCCACTCGTCAAGATTTCTCTTGAAGAGGGTCATTGAGGGGCTCTGCCTAACATGGATTGGGATTTTGTTCCAGAGTGAGGGAAGCCTCTGGGATATGAATCTGTCCCTTCAGCATGTCCTATTTATTTCTGTGCTGAGGTTTAATTCCCTGGAGCGTATAGCTCTAAGGGATTTGGATTTCCTGAGGTGGCGCATGTCCATTAATTCTGGGTTGGACATGGCTTTATACGTCAGGCACAGATCGCCTCTGAGTAGGCAGTAAGCAACTGAGTAGAGCTGGAGTTTCTTTAGCCTAACCGCGTAGGGCATATGTTTGAGTCCTTTGATCCTCTTGATGAGGTACTTTTGGGGTCTTTCCAGTTGCTGCAGTTGTCGGGTAAGGTACATCCCAAATGGGGCATTGTATTCAATTATGGGCCTGATGAGTGATGAGCAGAGGGGCACAATGACCTCTTTTGATCTAGATGTGGACCCTTTCGTGATAAGGTGAGCTATATAGAAGGTTTTTCTAACCACTTTGGCAACGTGATTGTCAAAGGAGAGATTGCTATCTACTTGGGTCCCCAAATCCCTAATTACTTCTTCTGTACTTAATGGATTACCACCTATGTGGTAATTTGTGTGCAGTTTGTTTTTCCCATAGGGGATGACTATGCACTTTTTGGCATTTAGCTTTAGGCCATGGCTCTGGCACCAGTTGTCCGTCTCTGTGAGACCCTTTTGGAGGATGCTTGTGTCAGTCGGTGAGTCGATTATGGCACCCAGTTTGCAGTCATCTGTGAACTTGGTCAGCCATAGTCCTCCCGTGTTAACCTGTACCTCAGAGAAATATATACCGAAAAAAAGAGGTCCCAGAACTGAGCCTTGTGGGATGCCACTTGTAACTGGTTTAGAGTCTGACATGGCACCTGCAATTCTGACCATGTGGGTTCTATCCCTGAGCCAGTTTGCAACCCATCTTGTGACATAGGGGTTGATATTTAAGCTGATGAGCTTATTTATGATGCCCGAGTGGGGTATTGTGTCGAAGGCTTTTGCGAGGTCCAGGTAAGCTGTGTGGACTACCTTCCCTTCATCTATGGCCTTGGTGACTGTTTCAAAGAAGTCGACCAGGTTTAAGAGGCAAGATCTGCCCTTAACAAAGCAGAATTGGGTAGGATCCAGTGTTCGGAGGTGCCCAATGTCTTTGTTTATGAGTTCCATGATGATATGCTCCATAGCTTTGCAGACCAGGCTAGTCAGGCTTATAGGGTGATAGTTTCCGGGGTCCGTTGTGGCACCACCTTTGTGGAGTGGGACCACTGTTGCTGTACGCCATTCCTTGGGTACATATCCTGTAGTAAGGCTGAGATTGAACAGTGACTTTATGCTTGGGTTCAGTTCTTCTTGGAGCTCGTGTAAGACACAGCCCGGGACACCGTCTGGTCCCATTGATGCTGTGTTTTTTGCTTTGGAGAGGGCAGCTCTCACCTGTGCATCTGTGATGTCAGGGAGGCTACACTCTATTGGGATAGACATTTACTCTTTTGGGGGGGAAGGGGGGAGAAATTTGCACTGAACCTGTCTGAAAGGATGTTGGCAATGTCTGTAGGTTCAGTGTATTTTTTGTCATTTTGCACTAACTCAGAGCATATCTGGGAGTTGCCACCCAGGTTCCTGACATAACCAAAGAAGGCCTTGTGATTATCTTTAGCGTCTTGTGCAATTTTTCTTTCGAAGCTGGCCTTAGATGATTTTATGAGGGATCGTAGTTTCTTGCTAGTACTGATCAGAGATGCCTTCCCTTTTTGGGATTTTGCTCTGTCATGTAGTAGCTTCCTCCTTCTGTTGTATAGCTTATTTATGGCTGGGGTCCACCAGACAGGTCTCCTGCCTTTGGAGGAGTGAGTCTTGGTTTTATTTGGGATAGCACGATCCATGCATTCCTGTAGGTGTCCATAGAATGCGTTTGTAAAGGATTCTGCGGTTTGGGCCATATTTTCCACTGGCCCGGGGGCTTTGAAGGATTCCACCTCGGTTTTGAGAAGTGTGAAGTTTGCTTTTGAGAAGTTCTTCACCGTGGTTTCCTTGGCTGGGGTGGGGACGGGATATGGATGTCCAGTGAGATTAATTTATGGTCAGATCTTACCAATGAGGGGTATACCTCTGGTATGGAACATAGAGTCCGCATGTTGGTGATGATCAGGTCCAATATGTTTTCCCCTCTTGTGGGAGTGGTGACCAGTTGTTCCATAGCATTTGAGTTTATAAATTCTAAGAACCATTGGGCGAGGGTGTTGGGGCTTGAGTAGTGCTCCCAGTCTATGTTTGGGTAGTTGAAGTCACCCAATATAATGGTGTTTGGATAGACCTTCATATTCTCCAGTGTTCTCAGGAAAGCCGAGTGGGGTTCCTGAGTTTGGCAGGGTGGTCTGTAGCAGGCTACAAACTGAAAGGCAGTTTTGCCCACTGTTAGTTGCACGTGGATGGTCTCCGATGCTTCGTGCAGTGCCACTAACCTGGAGGTGTGGGTATCTTTGATGAATATGGATACTCCCCCTCCTTTTGTGGTTTGGTCCGAGTTTTGGGGCCGAAAAGCATGGTATGTGGTATAACCTGGAAGTGCTGTGGTGCTCTTGGGAGCCTTGAACCAGGTTTCTGTTACTGCACAGATATCGATATTCTCCATACTGAGGAGAGCCTCAAGTGAGTGCATCTTGAGGTTTAGACTTCTGGCGTTGAGCAGCATTACGCTTACTTTCTTTTTCCGTGTGTTGTCTATGGAGGTGGGTTTGTGTTTTGAGCCTTGCCTAAAAAGGCACTATGGGGGTGGCAAGAGCCTTAGTCAGTATTCAAAAGCCCAGAGGTGACAGGTGCAAGCCATCCCTAGCGAAGCAACGTGGCTTGTCGAGCATGTCTTCCCAGGCTGACAGACACTGGATCCCCTTTGAATGACACCAATACTTTAGCCAATTGTTAAAATTGATCATTTTGTCTTTATACTGTGGCATAATTCTTGGTGAGGGTAAGATGCTACTCAAGGTCAAGGTCATACCGGCCTGGGCTACATGATCAGAGAGCTCCTCTCTGTCTCTTTTCATGTAGTCCAGGGAGGTATGTCTCAGGTCATTCACACCAGCATGGACAATGATGGAGTCATATTTGTACTTGCTTTGGAGTGACCTGAGTGCTTGTGTTATGTGGCGGATTCTGGCACCCGACAGGCAGCTTGCAGTGACCTTCTCCTTGTTCAGCCTGGTGAGTGGGACTTCAGTGTGTCTGACAATAGAGTCACCTGTTACAAGTGTATTAGGTGTGTTGTTTAGCCTTAAGGGCTGTGACTGTGTGGCACACTGACTTTGTGAACTATGTGATACGTGGGTATTGTTGTGGGGTAGCAGTTGCTTGGATGTCTGCTTTGGAGGTCTCTGCTGCTTGGGCAGATTTTTATTTAGAGCCTCCAAGTATGTTTTTGCGTGTTTATGTGCTTGGTTTGCTGTTGCATTAGGTCTGTCTGAGACTGGATTTGTGGTGTGTGTGGTTACCTTCTCCTCCTGACTGACTGCGCCAGTACTGGGTTGAGAGAGCTCAGCCTCCAGTTTGGCTATATAGTTGCATCTCTCACATATATTTGAGCTTGTTGGGAGGAGGAGAGGGTGGTCTGTGTACATAAGGCAGTTGTAACATTGCCTCAAGATTCCCAGATTCACCAGCTGGACTGGAGAGTAAACCCGAAACTGACTTTTGGGCATGCCAGAATAGTATAAGGAACTACTTTTTGACTGATCAAAAAGGACCAATAGGGAGCCAAGTACTTAAAGGGAGTATAAGAGGGTGTAGTGCTTTAGTTTATTAGTGCTTACTTATAAGATTACTTATACAAGCAACTGCAGGGCTTTAGAATGAAAATAGAGTGCTTACTTTGAGATTTAGAACAGTTCATAGGTTCATAGGTTCATACTAGGCTATCTGCCCTAGGGCATTTATAAGCCTAGCCAGAATGTGTTTGGCTTTCGCCACCCATTTTAAATTTATTTTGCTATGCCCTTTTTCGAGGTTAGTATACTGTGCCTCTGTCTAACAGTGACACAGAAGTGATACCCAGGGTAAACCTACGATCTCCCATCCACTCATCAAGATTCCTCTTGAAGAGAGTCAATGAGGGACTCTGCCTAACCTGGACTGGGATTTTATTCCAGAGTGAAGGGAGCCTCTGGGTTATGAATCTGTCCTTCCAGTATGTCCTATTTATTTCAGTGCTGATGTTCAAGTCTCTCGAGCGCGTAGCTCGATGGGATTTGGATTTTCTGAGGTGCAGCATGTCCATTAATTCCGGGTTGGACATGGCTTTATACGTCAGGCACAGATCGCCTCTGAACAGGCAGTATGCCACTGAGTAGAGCTGGAGTTTCTTTAACTGGGCAGCATATGGCATCTGTTTGAGCCCTTTGATCCTCTTGGTGAGGTACTTTTGGGGTCTTTCCAGTTGCTGCAGGTGTCTGGTAAGGTACATCCCGAAAGGGGCATTGTACTCAATTATGGGCCTGATGATGGATGAGTAAAGAGGCATGATGATGTCCCCTGATCCAGATGTGAATCCCTTCATGATTAGGCGGGCTATATAAAATGTTTTTCTAACCACTTTGGCCACGTGGTTGTCAAATGAGAGATTGCTATCAACTTGGGTCCCCAGGTCCCTAATTACTTCTTCTGTACTTAATGGATTACCACCTATGTGGTAATTTGTGGGCACTTTGTTTTTGCCAAAGGGGATGACTATACACTTTTTGGCATTTAGCTTGAGGCCATGGCTCTGGCACCAGTTGTCTGTTTCTATGAGGCCCTTTTGGAGGATGCTTGTGTCGGCTGGAGAGTCGATTATGGCGCCCAGTTTGCAGTCATCTGCGAACCTGGTCAGCCACAGTCCTTCCGTGTTGGCCTGTACCTCCGAGAAATATATACTGAACAAGAGAGGTCCCAGGACTGAGCCTTGTGGGACACCACTTGTAACTGGTTTGGAGTCTGACATGGCTCCAGCAATTCTAACAATGTGGGTTCTGTCCTTGAGCCAGTTTGCAATCCATCTAGTGACATAGGGATTTATATTTAAGCTGGTGAGCTTATCTATAATGCCCGAGTGGGGTATTGTATCGAAGACTTTTGCGAGGTCCAAGTAGGCTGTGTGGACCACCTTCTCCTCGTCAATGGCCTTGGTGACTGTTTCAAAGAAATCAACCAGGTTTAAGAGGCAGGATCTGCCCTTAACAAAGCCAAACTGGGTAGGATCCAGTGTTTGTAGGTCCCCAATATCTTTATTTATGAGGTCCATGATGATCCTTTCCATAGCTTTGCAGACCAAGCTAGTCAGGCTTATGGGGCGATAGTTTCCAGGATCCGTTGAGGCACCACCTTTATGGAGAGGGACCACTGTTGCTGTACGCCACTCTTTGGGCACATATCCTGTAGTAAGGCTGAGATTGAACAGTAGTTTTATGTTTGGGTTTAGCTCTTCTTGGAGTTCATGTAGGACGAGCCGGGACAGCATCAGGTCCCATTGATGCTGTGTTTTTGCGTTTGGTGAGGGCGCCTCTTACCTGATCATCTGAGAGGGCACGGGGGCAGCACTCTCCTGTGATCGATATTTGCCCTTTTGGTGGGGAGGGGAGTTTGCGCTGAACCTGTCAGCTAGGATGTTGGCAATGTCTGTGGGTTCGGTGTATTTTTTGTCATTTTGGACTAATTCTGAGCATATCTGGGAATTCCCACCCAGGTTCCTAACATAACTAAAGAAAGCCTTGTGATTATCCTTAGTGTCCTGTGCAATTTTTCTCTCGAAGCTGGCCTTAGACAATTTTATGTGTGCCCGTAGTTTTTTGTTAATACTGATCAGTGATGCCTTCCCTTTTTGGGATTTTGCTCTATCATTTAGTAGCTTCCTCCTTCTATTGTATAGTTTGTTTATGGTTGGGGTCCACCAGGCAGGACGTCTGACTTTGGAGGATTGGGTCTTGGTTTTATTTGGGATTGCATGATCCATGCATTCCTGAAGGTGTTCATAGAATGCATTTATAAAGGATTCTGCGGTCTGGGCCGTATTTTCCACAGGCCCAGGGGCTTTGAAGGATTCCACCTCAGTTTTGAGGAGTGTGAAATTTGCTTTAGAGAAGTTTTTCACTGTGGTTTTCTGGGCAGGGGGGTGGGGTTGGGATGTGAATATCCAGTGAGATTAGTTTATGGTCTGATCTTACCAGTGAGGGATACACTTCTGGTCTGGAGCATAGAGTCCCCATGTTGGTGATGATCTGGTCCAGTATGTTTTCCCCTCTTGTGGGAGTGGTAACAAGTTGTTCCATAGCATTTGAGTTTATAAATTCTAGAAACCTTTGGGCTAGGGTGTTGGAGCTAGAGTAATGCTCCCAGTCTATGTTTGGGTAGTTGAAGTCACCCAATATAATGGTGTTTGGAGAGACCTTCATATTTTCCAGTGTTCTCAGGAAGGCCGAATGGGGTTCCTGGGTTTGGGAGGGTGGTCTGTAGCAGGCTATAAACTGGAAGGCAGTTTTACCCACTGTTAGTTGCACATGGATAGTCTCTGATGCTTCGTGCTTTGCCACCAACCTGGAGGTGTGGGTATCTTTGATGAATATCGATACTCCCCCCCTTTTGTGGTTCAGTCCAAGTTTTGGGGCCGAAAAGCATGGTATGAGGTATAACCTGGTAGTGCTGGGGTGCTCTCGGGAGCCCTGAACCAGGTTTCTGTTACTGCACAGATATCGATGTTCTCCATGCTAAGGAGAGTTTCGAGTGCGTGCATTTTGAGGTTTAGACTTCTGGCGTTGAATAGCATTAATCTTAGTTTCTTATCCCTTGTGATACCTATGGAGGTGGGTTTGTCTTTTGAGCCTTGCCTAAAAAAGGCTCTATGGGGGTAGCAAGAGCCTTTGCCAATATCCGAAAGCCCAGGGTGACAGGTGCAAGCCGTCCCTAGCTTAAGCATCGTGGCTTGTCGAGCATATCATCCCAAGCTGACAGGCATTGGATCCCCTTTGAATGACACCAGTACTTAAGCCAATTGTTGAAATTGATCATCTTGTCTTCATATTGTGGCATCATTCTTGGTGAGGGTAAGATGCTACTCAAGGTCAGGGTCATACCGGCCTGGGCTACATGCTCAGAGAGCTCCTTTATGTCTCTTTTCATGTAGCCCAGGGAGGTATCGTCTCAGGTCATTCACACCAGCATGGACAATGACTGAGTCATATTTGTACTTGCCTTGGAGTGACCTGAGTGCTTGTGTTATGTGGCGGATCCTAGCGCCGACAGGCTGCTCACCGTGACCCTCTCCTTGTTCAGCCTGGTGAGCGGGATGTCAGTGTGCCTGATGATAGAGTCACCTATTACAAGTGTATCAGGTGTGTTGTTTAGTCTTAAGGGCTGTGACTGTTCGGCACACTGGCTTTGTGAGATATGTGTTGCACGTGCTTTGTTTTGGGGTAGCGGCTGCTTGGGTGTCTGCTTTGGAGGTCTCTGCTGCTTGCAGATCTTTATTTAGAGCCTCCGAGTATGTTTTGTGTGATTATGTGTTTGGTTTGCTGTCGTGGTAGGTCTATGTGAGACTGGAATTGTAGTGAGTGTGGTTTCCTTCTCCTCCTGACTGGTTATGCCAGTACTGAGTTGAGAGAGCTTAGCCTCCAGTTTGGCTATATGGTTGCATCTCTCACATGTGTTGGAATTTGTTGGGAGGAGGAGAGGGTTGTCTGTGTACATGAGGCAGTTGTAACATTGCCTCAAGATTCCCAGATTCACCAGCTGGACCAGAGAGGAGATTGACAACTGACCTTTGGACATGCTAGAATAATATTGGGAATTCCTTAATAATTGAAAACCAGGGCCAGTGGGGAGTGAGGGTGTAGTGCTTTTAATTTTTAGTGCTGAGTTATATAATTGCTTTAGTGAGCAAGTGCCAGGTAACTTAAGTGCAATGTATTACAGGTAACTTAAATGCAAAAATGACAAACAGTAACTTTCTTTCAAGTGAAACAAGGAAATAAGTACAGTAAGCAATGCAGATATCACTAGTGATCCACAGAAGTGCTGAGAAGCTGCGTATTAGGTGGAATTAGCGTTCCAGGGAAATAACAAGCAAACAAACAACAAGCATATAAATCAGCAGGCCTGGATCTAGTCTATGCTACAGCAAACAAGGTGTACCAATTTCAGTAAGATACAGTTCAAATATTCAGGCACTATACACCTTTAACCAGAAATTCCCAGCTCAGAAGGGCAGAGTCCAGCCTCTTCTCCCACAAGAGTGCAGACCACAAACCTTCTTAATGTAAAATAACTGTCCGGAAGCCCAAGTGCTTAAACCAGAACTAATACACTTTAAGAATAACAGACACTGGGCTCTCAATCAGCAGTTCCCAACTTAGAAGGGTGTAAGCTACCTGTCCTGCCACCACAGTGCATGCCACAAACCTTCCTAATGTAAAACATCTGGTCTGAAGCCCAAGTGCTTAATCCAAAAGACTTAGAATGATAGCTACACTTTAATCAAGTTACTACCAAGCAGTAGTAAATACAATTGAATACTTTAGAGAATGCCTGGATTAGTGCTCAAATTACACAAACAAAGTTAGATCCAGCAGGCCCGAATCCAGTCTATGCCACAGCAAACAAGGCGCACCAACTTCAGTAAGAAGCAGTTCAGATATGCATGCACTATAAGCCTTCAACCAGAAATTCCCAGCTCAGAAGGGCAGAGTCCAGCCTCTCCTCCCACAAGAGTGCAGACCACGAACCCTCTTAATGTAAAATAACTGGCCTGAAAGCCCAAGTGCTTAAACCAGAATTAATACACTTTTAGAATAACAGACACTGAGCCCTCAATCAGCAGTTCCCAACCTAGAAGGATGTAAGCTACCTGTTCTGCCACTACAGTGCAGACCACAAACCCTCTCAGTGCAAAACAACTGGTCCAAGCCCAAGTGTTTAAACCAAAAGGCTTAGAATGAGTTACACCAAGCAGTAATAAATACAGTTGAGTACTTTTAAGATGATGCAAAAGTTAAAAAGTAGGTAGAAACACAAGTACAGTAAAAGCAGATGAATTTTTTTTTTTTTTCTGAACAAGTGCTGAGATCAAAGAAACAGATTTGAGTGCTGAAACTAGAAAACTGGCTAGTTATAAGAAAAAAAAACTAAGCTAGAAGGCTTCCCTCCAACATAGAAGGGCTTGGGGGCTCAGAAGCCTACAAATAGTCTATACCACTTAACAGGAAAAGCAGGAAACAAGCTTAAATTTTTTTTTTTTTTGTTTCCCAGATGCTCTCTTTGTACACAGTAGGAGTGCCTGAAATCAGAATATGATCTCACTGCACTCAGTTGAGTGAGCAAATGAGATGGGCCTAGAAGGAGTATCCAAACACAAATTTGCAAGAGGGGCGGGCAGTTGCAAGGCCACTAAGATTAACACCAAAACAAAAACAGGGAGGGTGGGTGGGACTAACTGAAGAGCAGAGTGAAAACTTCCAGTTCAGTTAATATTCCTTCCACACAGTTAAAATCAATTTAAATACTGTATTTTTTTTAAAAAAAAGAGCAGATAAAGGTACTTAAATTCTCTTATACGTCCAGTTGAATCCAGCAAGTTCTTAGCCGGCCAAAGCTGAGGTTTTTAAGCAGAAAATATTTCACACTGTACCACTTAAAAGGCAAGGACAGGAAATCAAAGAATGTGACTACCCCCACACCTGTAATTACTAGCAAATAACAAAATTCAGCAAACACTGACTAACTTCCACTTCAGTTAATATTCCTTCCACACAGTTAAAATCAATTTAAATACTGTATTTTTTGAAAAAAAGAGCAGGTAAAGGTACTTAAATTCTCTTATACGTCCAGTTGAATACAGCAAGTTCTTAGCCGGCCAAAGCTGAGGTCTTTAAGCAGAAAATATTTCACACTGTACCACTTAAATAGGCAAGGAGAGGAAATCAAAGAATGTGACTACCCCCACACCTGTAAATACTAGCAAATAACAAAATTCAGCAAACACTGACTAACTTCCAGTTCAGTTAATATTCCTTCCACACAGTTAAAATCAATTTAAATACTGTATTTTTTTTGAAAAGAAAGAGCAGATAAAGGTACTTAAATTCTCTTATACGTCCAGTTGAATACGTCCAGTTGAATACAGCAAGTTCTTAGCCGGCCAAAGCTGAGGTTTTTAAGCAGAAAATATTTCACACTGTACCACTTAAATAGGCAAGGACAGGAAATCAAAGAATGTGACTACCCCCACACCTGTAATTACTAGCAAATAACAAAATTCAGCAAACACTGACTAACTTCCAGTTCAGTTAATATTCCTTCCACACAGTTAAAATCAAGTTAAATACTGTATTTTTTTGAAAAAAAAGAGCAGATAAAGGTACTTAAATTCTCTTATACGTCCAGTTGAATACAGCAAGTTCTTAGCCGGCCAAAGCTGAGGTTTTTAAGCAGAAAATAATTCACACTGTACCACTTAAACAGGCAAGGACAGGAAATCAAAGAATGTGACTACCCCCACACCTGAAATTACTAGCAAATAACAAAATTCAGCAAACACTGACTAACTTCCAGTTCAGGTAATATTCCTTCCACACAGTTAAAATCAATTTAAATAGTGTATTTTTTTGAAAGAAAAAGAGCAGATAAAGGTACTTAAATTCTCTTATACGTCCAGTTGAATACAGCAAGTTCTTAGCCAGCCAAAGCTAAGGGAAAAAGTGAAGAGCAGACTTTGTGGAGCCGGGAATAGTTTAAACCCGTTTAAGCGGCACTGCCCGATGCTGCGCTATTCGCAAAATTATGCAAAACCGCGCAAATGCGGGTTTTAATGCAGGGAAACTGAAAGAGATAGGAATTGACCCAAAACGATCAATTAGCTACTAGTTTCCGGGCTGAGACCACTCCTCCAGGGACAGATAGGCTGCTCAAAGCTACCCACTCCCACTGGTGAACAGAGAAGCTTCCTCCTATCCAAGTAAGGATATGGGCAACACAGGAAACTATACCAAAGTCCGGAATTCAGCAAAACCTGAAATATGGACTAATCTAGATGGGAAAAGAGAATATTTTTTTTTTTTGTTTTTTTTTCAGGAGACAGCAGAAAAACACATAGAAAACACTGTAAATGCTATAAACAGGGTTCCGTACTTTAGTGTATAGCCTACAACAGTTATACAATACAAAAACAACTTAAATTGGTATAAAACAAGTACAAAAACTCAGGGCTGGTGTTAGCATTTTGGGGGCCCCCAGCAAATGTCAAGTCGGGGGCCCCCTGGCCACTTTCAGTCTAAGTATCACCCTGTCACTGCCACTACTTCTATCCTTCTTTTTAGTTCATGCTGCAGGCTTTTAGGAGTAGTACACACAGACTGACCTGTAGCTGCAATGATCTTATTACAACAGGCATACATACCACACTGTGTTGGCCCATCTCACAAGGGGACATTTACAGTTATTGCCATTTAAGTGTAACAAGGATACATTACAACAACTCTGTACAGGACAGAACTAATATGCAATGGAACTCTAGGCACTGGTTACTGTTTCAGCCCCCGCCAAAAAAAAAAAAACAAAAAAACACCCACACCCTCCAGAGTTCCCCTCGGTTTTCCCCATGTTGGGCTTCCCACTTATGCACATTACTTTTTTTCTTCCATTTCTCACATTTTACCTTTTTTCTTCAGCTTTTTCAAGAAGCCATAACTTTATATATGCTCTAAAGTGCTTTTTAAGTTTTTTTTTTCTTTTTACCCAATGATGGCTTGAACAGAAATGATGATTAAGGAAGGAAATTCAATGTTGCTGTTCAGCTTTAGTTTTCCTTCTATCTTTTCGATATACTTTCTTGACCAAGTCAGCATAGTAATAACCATTTAGGAAATAACTCCATTAAGCCGCTGCCACCAGAAGCTAGAGCATTACCCAATGTTTTAATCCAAAAGTGGCCTAAAGTAAGAAAAAAGAATTTCATTCTTTTTTTCTTTCAATGAAGACATAAGTTGTACACAAGACTTAAAATTCAAAGCTGACAAAAATAGGAGCTCCAAGTAAATTAAAAAGTCAATGTGAGGATACACAGATCTTGTATGTGAATACTGCCTGCATCACTAATCCTCCCAAAAAGACAATCACTGCCTATGCAACCCTCTGGTGTTAGATTGGGATGAAAGCAGAGGTTCAAATGGCCACAGTCATGTATTTCAAGTGACTGCTAAAATGCATATATATATAGCATGCCTACTAACTCCTCGATCCTAACCCCAAAGGCAACCAGCTGTATATGTGTCTGATGTTTGATTGTGAGGAAAGTGAAAATAAATAATGACTGCAATAATGTATTTTACTTTGCTGCTACAGGGCAGTACACTGCCCCTACAGGAGCTAAAGTAACTTTCTTTGTATACCTCTGAGGTCTGTTAGAAAAGTAAAGGAAATGATGACTACTCAATCCCCAGCACCCACATAACTTACGGTAAATTTCTGTACACAAACATCTAAGCAGGGATGTTTTAGAATGCTTGTGGTTGAGGACAGAGGCTATTATCAGTTTTATCCTAACAGGGTCATATCATATAACTCCATCCAGGCTAAAGAGTGCAATCAGAAAATAAAAGCATTTTTTCCTCCTCATTTTTCCTCAACCAAAAACAGCTTTTTTTTTTTGGTCCCCACAGTCAAGGATGATTAAGGGAGCCCCCTGTATCTATTTATACAGTCTAGGGAGTGGAGGCCACCTGATAGCTAGAAGATCTAAGTGTCTGAATGCCTGTGACATACATTATGCCTTACTTTTGAAATATAATCACTTGTTAGCTACATTTTTTATTGATACCCAGAAGAATAACGTGTGTGTTCCAGCATTATTGGATATTTGCATTGATAAAAATGAGTGATATTTTACACACACACACACACACACACACACACACACACACACACACACACATCACAGCAATGTTAATTTTGTACTTATTTCAGCAAGTACATTGTACAACACTAGTACTGCTACACAAGATCAGTGACTGCTGTTTAGCAGTCATCAAACAGCAACAGGGATAAGACAATTTTATTTACTTCAGTAAGTAGTAAATTAATACCTATCACTATCCCTGATTTCACAGATATTCCTGATTTTGTCTCATAATTTTACTCTCTCACACTAAATCAAGTAATCAGAGTTTTACACTTATTGTCTAAAAAATGCATGTTGATGCAAAATGTGTTATTCTAGCAACTTTTTAAAGTGAATTAGAGTAATATATAAAATGTGTTCCCCATTTTGAGCCTTTATTATGCTATTATTTTTATCACTGAACAGAATTCTTCAGCAAAGACGTTGAGAGTTATAGTATCAGTTGTTCTGCCAGTATGTATAAAAACCCTGAAAAAGAAACCATCCCTGAAGATTAGAAGCATCAGCTCTTCTTAAACTCCACAGTTTGCACTGAGATCGGTCACCCTGGGCTGCTGATCTCTGTAGTGTTTACTTTGCTTATGTTCATTACAGCTTTGTCCTAACAGGGTCATATCACAGTCCTGTTCAGGTTAAAGAGTGTAACTGAAAATTAATAAATTTTTTCTCCTCATTTTTCCCCAAACAACAGCAGCTTTTGTGGGGCCCCCACGCAGTCAATGAGGATTAAGGGGCCTCCTGCAACCACAGTTATTAAAGCTGGCTATGTTGTTAATTTTAGTGAAGAGGATGTCCACCATCAGGGCTTAACTAGGCATTATATCATTGGTAAAATATTTAATGAAATTGTAAAGTTTGTTACCTGACAAAATACTGTTACTATAACTAAAGATCTTTGAATTTTGAAGGAGATAAATACGAGTTATTGTTACTTACCTGGTGTAAGTATACAAGCTTGCTGTACTAGCTTTTGTTGGTTTGACAGACATGTTACAAAATATCAAGATAACATAAGTTGCAGTGGTTGGGGGCCCCCCAGGACCAGGGGGCCCCCAGCGACCGCAGGGTTCGCTGGTGCCTAAAACCGGCTATGCAAAAACTGTAAAAAGCAGAAGGCAAATGCAATTTAAACTTTTTAAAGCACAGATTAGTTAGAAATTCATTTTTTAGGCGGGAAAAGGCAGTCGGAGCAAAAAAACAGAGAAAAAAATACTTAAATCTGGAAAAGTCTCTCTTGGGTCTCTCTGTTGCCTGTATCACTCTGCAGGACACCACGAGGAGCTGTGCAGAGTTGTATACTGGCGCAAAACCACGCAAATACAGGTTGTAAAGCAGGGAAACTGAAAGAGATAGGAATTGACCCAAAATGGCCATTAAGCTACTAGTTTCAGGGCTGAGACCACTCCTCCAGGAACAGATAGGCTGCTCAAAGCTCCCCACTCTCACTGGTGAACAGAGAAGCTTCCTCCTATCCAAGTAAGGAAATGGGCAACACAAGAAACTATACCACAGTCCGGAATTCAGCAAAACCTAAAATCTGGACTAATTTAGTTCAGCAAAGGTGGGAAAGGAGAATATTTTTTTTGCATGTTAGCATGGGATATAGCTTTACAGGACAGTCTCAATCTACAGGTATCTTATATTCTGTCAGTGCAAAACTGAGTGGCAGACAAGCAGAGCAGGGCCAAGACAGACCCTTACAAATGGAAACTGAATGAGTCTTCCATGATCTGATTCATCTCTGGGGAGCACCTGAAGTAGATCTTTTTGCTTCCTCAATAGACAATCAATTGGAAAATTTATTTTCCAGGACTCCATCCAAGAAAGCCTGGAAGACAGATGCCTTCTCTTTTCCTTGGACTTGAATGTTCTTGTATGCCTTTCAACCCTTTCCATTGATTTCCAGTGTGTGTCTAAAGATTCAGAAGATCATTGTAGTGATTCCCTTCTGGCCCAGGCAACAGTGGTTCTCCTTTTTGTGGAATTGACCAGATGCAACTTAAAAACTGTATTTATTCAGGAAAAAATCAGGGATATCTGATAAATCCCAACCCTAAACAACTGTAGTTGACTGCATGGATGGTAGGGTCTTCATACTTTTTAGGTACCTGCTTTCTGGGAATATGCAGCAGGTATTAATGGAGCCAAGAGAGACTGCGACTAGAAAATAAAATATTAGCAAATGGAAAGGGTTTTCTAATTGGTATGAACAAAAAAACAGCACCCATTCAGGACGGGTGTTTCTCTGGTTTTACAGAACTTAAGTGGGTTACTATCCTATGACTTGACTTACTCTTCTATCAAGCTTTATTTGTTGGCCATTTCAGCATGTCACCCTCTTTTAATGTAGTGATAATCACGTAGATCCATTGTTCATATTACCAGGTGGCTAGCCCTGTAGTTTCTTGTCAAAATGTTTTTGAAACAGTTTTGCATAGCAAGCCTTCCAGAAAACCACTGGATCCTCCTCAGGATCTTAATTTTGTGTTAGAGAAGTGAACACTTGCTGCATATGAACCAGCTCATCAGGTGGACTTGAAGTTCTTAACATGGAAAACAGTCTTACTTGTTGATCTGATTTCTATAAGAAGGGTATCTGAGTTGCAAGCTCTTATGGTAGGTGAACCTCCTCTCATTTTCCACAGAGATAGTTTTGTTTGGAGAACTAATCCTTCCTTTATGTCTAAAGTGGTATCTGCATTTACATTAAGCCAGTATATCCCTGTTTTATTTCCAGAATCTAAAATGAGGGAGAAAGGATACATTTCTTGGATGCCCACTAACACCTTTAGTATTATCTTGACAGAATAAAATCGTTTACAGATTCTGATAGCTCATTTCTTGTGAAGGTAAGAAGAAAGAATAGCCTGTGTCAAAAGAAACTGTTTTAAAGTGGTACTGCAGGCTATTACATTTTGTTATTTACACCACAATAAAACTATTCAGTGCGGGGTCAAAACTCAGTCACCCAAGGCATTCTCTTCATCAATGGCTTTTTGGAAAGGGTTGGTTTCTAGAAGTATTCTAGAAGTAGCAACTTCATACTCATTGCATACTTTTACAAAGCACTTTAAACTAGATTCCTTCCCCAGGTCTAGGACAGGCTTTGCTAGGACCATTCTCCAGGGGCTCTAGGACCTTTCTCCTTCATCCTTCCAGTTATTTTAAGCTACGGTACTCTACCCGTAATAGCTTAGGCTACTGCAGCAATAATCATAATGATGAACATAGTACAGTTGAGTAAGTAAACTTACAATAATGGTAGATGTTCAAATGATCACTGCTGCAGTAGCTGTTCCATTCCTGCATCCCCCTTATTTTTGTTTGTGTTTTTTTTTTTTTTGCCAGGATGTGCAGATGTATTTTTCTTTTCCTAGCAATGTCCTCCTAAGGTGTAACCTCCCTCTGTCAGTCGGCATGAAAGTTGTGAATGGTTTGGTGCTCAAATTTGACTTTTAGTTAGCTCATCTCTAGCTGACTAGCAGTTTGGGTGTGTGGAAGGTGCAATGAAGCTTTGGAAGTTGCCCGACTGTTATATCCTATACAGGATATAACCAATATAGCTTAGGCTGCTGCAGCAATGATCATTCAAACATCTACTTTGATAGTAATTTTACCTATGCAAGTGCACTGCATCAGAGGGAAGCGGCATGCTATCAAAGAAAACATGGACTATCAGAGACAAAGTTAGTAACCATCCAGTAAGTGAAATCTCCAGTTCAATAAAAGTCAACCAAAAATGTACTAACATCTACTTAGGAAGAGGGGATATTCTAAGATCTCCCTGTGATGCCCAAATAATACCCCACTTGACTGCTAACAATATGTGACTTCCCCTACTATCCTGGCTCAGTAACTAAGGAGCTTCAATCCTCACTACTGACTTCAGTATGACTGTCACTTAAACAGGAGTAATATTTCACAATTTTCCCCTAAGAACACAAGAACACGCTGTATAACCTGGGACTGGACGGTATGCTTCTCTCCATCCCTAATGTAACTCCTTATTACACACTCCAGAGCAATGTGTCCCAGTTTAAGACCTCTGATAACACTCACACTTAAATAAATTAAATCTCACACATCCAAACACTTCCGGGAAAGTCTGACATGATTTCCAGCTGTGTCTCCTCCCCAAAATAATACAGTAAAGTGCTGCCACCAATCAGAGTATCTTCATGTCCTTTTAAAGGGGTGCTCAGTTATGAAAATCAGAAATTAAAACAAATGATAGCAAATGACCTAAGCAGCCAGGCTTTCAGAGTGGCCTGGGAAGTTATCAAGGCAAGTATAAGCACTCTGAAATCGCTAAATAAGACACTAATTGACCACAATGTAAGTTAATAAAAATATTTAGTAATGCTAATTTGGATAATTTGGATGGTTACCGTTTCTGTGCCTTAAATTGCCAGTGTTTAAACCAGTTTGTACTTGTTTGCTAAAAGCTGCAGTGAGTTAGGTTCATAGGTTCATAGGTTAGTACTAGGCTAACTGCCCTTGCAAGCCATTTTAAGCCTAGCCAATTATCCCTTGTGAGATTCAAACCCTGCACCCTGTGTTTGTAAGGCAAACACCTTAACCATTAGACCACCCTCCCAGGTAGGCCTTCTACCCTTGCTCTGCTGTTTTATGCTGAGAGACTACAAAAGATAAGTTGGTTATTTTCAGCAGTTTTTGCACTTGTGATAAAGTAAAACAGTATTTGCTGCATATCTGTTTAAACTGTGCAACTATTTTTTTTAGGCCTAGTAAATTCAATCCTTACCTCTGTTCTGATCTTGTATGCCACCCAGCCAACTGTTTTTGTGGTATTAAAGCTTGGTGGCTTTTGAGTTGCCCGCCTCTACTATAAACTTCATATTTGACACCCCCCCAGTCCCATTACATCAGCTCATTCTACTGGGTACAGTGAGATCAGTTGTGAGTGAGATCAGTTGTGAAGGCCCACCCATTTTCTCCTCACTTTCTACTAAAAAAAGAAAAAAAAAATGTGCCTCTTCCTAATACATTTTGCTTGTACTTAGGTGTTCAACTACATTTAGTTTTCCACATTTGTTACTGCTTGTCAGTAGCCTTATACTTTGAGTTGCTTTTTACTGTTGTGATTGTGATCTAATTTATCACATTTGCACTGTTTTAAAGCAATATACTGATCAACTGTATTTAATCGCTATTTACTGCAATTCATTACTGTTTAATTGCACTTTACTGCATTTCAATACTGTTTAACTGTATTTTTCATACTATGAGTTCTGCTTTTGTCTGTAGTGGTTAATCTGTGTTTTCTTTGTGAATTTTACTGTTTTCTTAACCTCCTACCACCCAACACTACAACCTGTGAGAGATGCACTTGCATAGCCAAAATGGAAGCAAAGCTCTCTCCACCCAAGATTGTGCTAAACAGTCAAGAGGAGAAGATTAACACCAACACTACATCTCAAGCAACACATAGCCCTTCTAAACCCGCACCACCAACACCCACATATAGCAACACTAAATCCACATATGCAGAGGCCCTTAACTGTAACCTGCCCAAGCAACAAAGACCTCTGAAGCTGAAACGCAAACAAACACCAATCACAACCAATGTGTCACATAGTTCACAACACCAGTGTGCCACCCAGCAACAGCCCCTAAGGCAAGACAATGTACCTAACACTTTAGTCATAGGTGACTCTATAGTCCGGCACACTGATGTCCCTCTCACCAGGTTGAATAAGGAGAAAATTACAGTCAGCTGCCTGTCGGGTGCCAGGATCCATCACATAACGCATGCACTCAAGTCACTCCACAACAAGTACAAATATGACTATGTCATTGTCCATGTTGGAGTGAATGACTTGAGACGTACCTCCCTGGACTACATGAAAAGAGACATGGAAGAGCTCTCAGATCATGTGGCCCAGGCAGGTATGACCCTAGCCCTGAGTGGCATCCTGCCTTCGCCCAGAATGATACCACAATATAAGAATAAAATAATTGACTTCAACAATTGGCTAAGCTTATGGTGTCATTCAAAGGGGATCCAGTATCTGTCTGCCTGGGATGACATGATTGACAGACCACGATGCTTTGCCAGAGATGGTCTGCACCTGTTGCCCCTGGGATTCAGGTTACTGGCTAAGGCTCTTGCCACCCCTATAGTGCCTTTTTTAGGCAAACTTCAAAGGACAAAACCACCACCGTAACAGGTACAAGCATGCAAAATCTGAAGGTAATGCTACTCAATGCTAGAAGTCTAAACCTCAAAATGCACTCTCGAGGCACTCCTAAAAATGGAGAACTTCGATATCTGTGCAGTAACTGAGACCTGGTTAAAGGCTCCAGAAGCTACCCTGCAATACCAGGCTACAACTCTTACCACACTTTTCGGCCACCAAACCAGGACCGAAACACTAAAGGTGGAGGAGTGTCAATATTCACCAAGGATATTCACACCACCAGGCTAGTTGGCCAACACAATGTGTCTGAAATTCTCCAAGTGCAACTAACACTAGGTAAGACTGCAATCCAAATTGTAGCTTGCTACAGATCCCCGACCATACCCCAAGATTCTCACTACACCTTTCTAAACATACTGGAAAATATTAAGATAGAACCAAACACCCTAATACTGGGTGATTTTAACTACCCTGCCATTAACTGGGAAAACTACTCATGTCCCAACACCTTTGTGCAACGGTGCTTGGAATTCATAAATTCCAATGCCCTGGATCAACTAATCCATAGTCCCACCAGGGGCTCCAATATCCTAGACCTGGTCATTACCAACATGGGAAATCAATGCTCCATACCTATGGTCACCCCTCGTTAGTCAGGTCTGACCATAAGCTAATCACCCTTAACATCCACAGCCCACCCCCACCCGCGAGTAAAGAAACCACCATAAAAAAGTTCTCCAAAGCCAATTTCATGCTGCTCAAGTCAGAAGTGACAAACTTCATAACACCCATGCAGACGGAACTGAAAGTTCAACTGCTGAATCCTACACTAAGGCACTGTACGAGCACATCCACTCATGCATGAATCGTGCCATCCCAAATAGAACCAAAATGCTCTCATCCAAAAAAGGAAGCCAATCTGGTGGTCCCCTGCCATAAACAAACTTTACAACAAAAGGAAGAAACTTTTGCAGAAAAGAGGAAAATACCAGGATGAATACAACTCCCTTACTAGCATCAGTAAGAAACTGAGATGCTTCATAAAATCCTCCAAAGCTAGTTACGAAAATAAAATTGCCAAAGATTCCAAAGACAACCACAAAGCATTCTATAACTATGTCAAAAATCTAAATGGCAATGCTCAGATCTGCTCTGAGCTAAAACAGAATGGCATTAAATATACTGATCCAAAGGATATTGCCAATATCCTGGCAGATCGATTCAGTGCCAACTTCACCCCCCTCTCACCCCCTAAATGGCCCATCTCAATACCGGAAGATTGCCAAATTCCAGTAATAACGGCCACACAGGTACAAAACACACTCTCTAAAGCCAAGAATGCAGCATTCATGGGACCAGATGACATCCCAGGCTGTGTACTACATGAACTACAATATGAACTGGCACCTCACCTAAGTGTCATGTTTAATCATAGCCTCACCTCAGGTTTCGTGCCCACTGAGTGGCGCAGAGCTACAGTTATCCCAATCCACAAGGGGGGATCCACCTTGGATCCCGGAAACTACCGTCCCATCAGTCTGACAAGCCTGATCTGCAAGGCCATGGAGCGTATTATCATGGAACTTATAAACAAAGACATTGGCAACCTTCAAACACTGGACCCCACCCAGTTTGGGTTTGTGAAGGGCCGATCTTGTCTCCTGAACCTGATTGACTTCTTTGAATCAGTCTCCAGAGCCATGGACAAGGGTAAGGTGGTCCACACAGCCTATCTAGATCTTGCCAAGGCCTTTGACACCATCCCCCACTCTGGAATCATAGATAAACTTACTAAGTTGGGCATTAATCCCTATGTCACCCAATGGGTTGCTAAATGGCTTACTGATAGAACCCACACTGTAAAAGTAGCCGACTCCAAATCCAGCTCCAGACAAGAGACAAGTGGAGCACCACAGGGTTCAGTCCTGGGGCCGCTCTTGTTTGGCATCTACTTCTCTGAAGTACAGGTCAACACTAAGGGACTCTGACTAACAAAGTTTGCAGATGACTGCAAACTGGGAGCCATTATTGAATCCCCAAATGATGTGGATACTCTACAAAAGGGCCTTACAGAAACAGATGCTTGGTGCCAGAGCCATGGGCTCAAGCTCAATGCCAAGAAATGTATTGTTATCCCTTTGGGAAAAACATGTATCCATGAATTACCATATAGGTGGCAGTACACTAAACACAGAAAGTGTGATAAGAGACTTAGGGACACAGGTGGACAGTGGTCTCACCTTCGATAACCACATCGCCACAACAGTCAGGAAATCCTTCTATGTGGCACATCTCATCACAAAGGGCTTTTCATCCAGAAAAAAGGAGGTCATTGTCCCACTGTACTCATCCTTCATTAGACCCATTATAGAATACAATGCCCCATTTGGTATGCACCTCTCAAGACATCTGCAACAACTGGAAAGGCCTCAGAAATACCTCACTAAAAGAATCACAGTCGTAAATCAGATGCCCTATGCTGACCGCCTTAAAAAACTCCAGCTATACTCTGTCGCATATCATCTACTCAGAGGCGATCTCTGCTTAACATACAAGGCCATGTCAAACCCAGAGCTGTTGGACATGCTACACTTAAAGAAATCCCAATCCCTCAGAGCTACACGCTCCAGGGATCTAAACCTTGTCATCACAATAAACAAAACATGCTGGAGGGATAGGTTCCTGACCCAGAGACTCCCCAGACTCTGGAATAGATTGCCCATACATGTCAAACAGAGTGCCTCTTTGGACCTCTTCAAGAGGAACCTTGACGATTGGATGGGAGAAAGGAAATTCACCCCAGGGATCACGTCAGTCGCCCTGCTAGACAGGGGTCCAGGAAAGTGAATAATGTGGGAAGAAATAGCCAGGGAATTGTTATGGCCAGGCTTGTATAGGCCCTAGGGCTGATAGCCTAGTACCAACCTATGAACCTATGAGTAGCATAGACTGATACAGGTTTGCTGCATCCAGAGCTGCAGCTGCACTCTTTTTACCTTTTGTGAGGTATTCCAGCTACAAATTTTCCCTTAGTAGTTCTTGTGTGATCACCTATTAGTACTACTCTTATACCTTCCACACTTTACCATCGTAGCTCTCTTTGGCCTCTCTCGCTCAGTTTCTGACAAATATGGATGGACAGTTTCATATACTTTCTCCTGACATTCTGGTTGATATGGGCATCCTGAGACAGTGTAGCAAGTGCCTCATGTACATGGACAACCCTCTACTACTACCACCTACGGCAACAATTTGTGAGCGATGCAATTACATTAAGAACCTAGAGTCAATGCTCTCTCCCTTGCAAGCCAGTATATCTGGTACTGAAAAGGTTGTCAACACAAACACCACACCTCAACCACCACCACACCTACACAGTACACAACCACATATGTGGAGGTCCTCAACAAAAACATACCCAAACAAAAGAGACCTCTGAGGCAAAAACACATGGAAACTCCACTGCGCACCATACCACACACCAGACATAGTCCACACACCTGTGTCTCACAGCCACTAAGGCCTAAACTTGAATCCAACATGTTAATCTTAGGAGACTCCATTGTGAGGCACACAGATGTGCTCCTCACCAGGCTGGATAAGGAGAAAGTCACAGTTAGTTGTTTGTCAGGTGCCAGAATCCACCATATCACCCATGCACTCAAGTCTCTCAACGACAGGTACTGTTATGACTGTCATAGTCCACAGTGGTGTGAATAACTTGAGATGTACCTCCTTGGGCTACATGAAGAAAGACATGATAGAGCTCACTGAATATGTGTCCCAGGCAGGTATGTTCCGAGAATGATCCCTCAATACAAACAGAAATGACTGACTTTAACAATTGGCTTAATTTCTGCTGTCATTCCAAGAAGCTCCAGTACCTGACAGCCTGGGAAGGCATGATTGACAAACCACGATGCTTTGCCAGAGATGGCCTGTATCTGTCTCCCTTGGGCTTCAGGATCCTGGCAAAGCCTCTTGCCTCCCCCATAATGCCTTTTGTAGGCGATGGCATGAACTCAAAACTACCAGCATGAAATTTTCATCAAAATGCAATTTAAAGGTCATGCTGCTAAATGCTAGGAGTCTAAACATGAAACTGCAATCATTGCAATCATTCTTAACCCTGGAAGATGCTGACATTTGTGCAGTCAGAGAAACCTAGTTCAAAGCTGTGTAAAGCACTCCAGCCATACCAGGTTACTTATCCTATCATACATTCAGACCCCAAACTATGGGCAGCAAAGTAAAAGGAGGTAGAGTTGCAATATATATAAAAGACATACACACATCCAGGCTGGTCAAACAGTATGACTCACAGGAAGCACTCCAGGTGCAGTTAACCATTGACAGGACCTGTATTCAAATCATAGCTAGCTACAGGCCCCCAGCATTACTCAAGATGCCCATTCTATCTATCTGGACCTCTTCAAATTTATCAAGATTCAGCCATTTACCCTGATCCTGGGTGACTTTAACTATCCACCCATAGATTGGAAGAACTACTCATGCCAAAACACAAATGCCCAGAGATTCCTTGATTTCGTCAATGCAAATGCCTTGGACCAAGTGGATGACACCCCCACACGAGGTGAAAATATCTTGGTCTTGGTATTAACCAACATGAGTAACCACTACAGCATCCCAACAGTGTCACATCCTCCCTGGTAAGATCCAACCACAAAGCAGTCACTTTTAAAGTCACCATCTCCCCTGACCACCCCTAGATAGGATCAAACAAAACAACTTCTCAAAAGCTGATTACAGCCTCCTGAGGGAAGGTATAAACAGCTTCACAGCCCCTACCCCATCCATAGGAACTGGCACATATGTCCAGACCTACATCAAAGTACTATATGAGCACTTACATAGCTGCATGGAATCAGGAATACCTGACAGAACAAAATTATCCTCCTCAAGGAAGAGTAAACCTGTCTGGTGGACATCTGCAATAAATAAACTCTGTAATAAAAGGAAAAAGTACTGTCCAGGACCAAGAAGGAGGAGGTGCCTAATTGGAAGCAATTTCTCCTTAGTCTGAGCAAGCAAATAAGAGCACTAGTGAAAGCTTGTAAATCTAAAAAAAAGAGAACATGTTACAAAACCAATCTCAGCTATAGTGGTAAGACCAGGTTACACATGGCAAAACAGGGATTGACAGGCCCAACGTGGAGTGGAACCATGCAGTTCTGTGCTCCAAATATCTCAGTAAAATAAATGAAAGGAAGAATAGAAACACATTGTCCCTTCATACAAGCTAAGTATGTTACAATAAAGTAAATGTAATCAGGGAAAATTTGTACATCCTTCCATCCATCCATTTTTTATACCCACATTCATCCAGTTCAGGATTGTTGATGCTACAGGCTATCAAGAGAAGCAGGTGCACATCTCAAGATCCAATCACATATGAGGAGCATTCCACTGCAGGATAGACATGGTCAGATACTTAAGACTATATCTATTGCCATGGACGGTTTAGCAATGTCAGTCAGTTCAGAATGTCAGAATATGGGAGGAAGTCATTGACTCCCAATATCAGAATATGGGAGGAAGTCACTGACCCCCCCCCCCAAAAAAAAAAAGGAGAACAGGTAAACTAAACAAAGCAAGCATCTTATTTGAGAATTTAATTACTGAGGAACAGCAGTCTAACTATTCTATCCCCATATCACCTTCCACATGGCATAGGGAACTCCATATTTATCTATTTTATCTATTTATTTATTGTACAGAATACTGAAAGGTTGGATATATTAACTCCCTGTATGGAACATTCATCACTGCCTGCTTTCCAGTGACAAACATGAAAATGAAAATTCTCAGAAACTGTGAACCTAAGTAATTTCTGGGAGCTTTGCCTCCATATCTCCCTTTCAAGGATTTACTCAACTACATCACCCTACTTAATGTAAAACACTCTGAGGTCATTGCAGCTTAAGGGATATTATGTAGTGTCTGGTGATACAGAGGTCTTCTCATGTGGTCATAAACAGACAGTCTGTTTATCTGTGGTCCCTGACTGGGAAATATGTGTTCCAGAAAGCTAATTTCAGTGCACGCATGAGTCTTTTAAGTAAAAAAAATATAGCAGATAGTCCATGTTAAGGTTAAAGGAGGGTAAGAAGTTTTGGCATGCAGTACAGAAGAGTTTTTTGAAGCAATTAATGAGCTTGTGAATGAAATATATAAATATGTAAAACAGAGGAGTTAATTAATATGCAGTGTATAGTTTTTGTGCTAGGAAGATTAGCATGGACATCTTGAAACTTGTCTTCTGAAATGTCCATGCGATAGTTTGGGATACCTAATGCAATATATAAGGCAAAACACTACTTTTGTATATATATGTGCTTTCACAACTGCTTTGTTTTATGGGTCATAATTCAGAATAGAGATGGGCTTTTGTGTTGGAAACTACTGAGTTTAATCAACCCAGGTTATAAAATAGTGGATGCCTTAGTAGTAGAAGTAAAAAGGGGTAACTGTTTAACATTTGTCTCAGAAGAAGCAAAGGATATGGCAGTTGGAATCATGCATCTACTATAAAAGTTTTCATTGACATAATGAAAAAAATATGATTAAGGGATGTTTTGATACATTAGAAAAAATTGATTTGGCTAACTGGCATGTTTTATGATATGGTGTAGCAAATAAATGAGTGAGTGATGCACTAGAAAAAATTATAAAAACAACTAATTTTAAGACAATAATAAGAATATGTGTGTAGCAATAAGGTGATGGAAGTTGTTGATCAGCAAAGGTGGGAATATTAATTAATCTTTAGACTCATTTGTGTTTATATATAAGTGGTTATTAATAGCATTTAAATTAATCATAATACAGCGGGGACAAAAATAAATGGTTTTACTGTTATTTCTATATGAGGTTATGCTCATAATTTTACTTGAAGGAATTTTGGTTGTAGGAGTGGTATATATTTCATCCAGAGACAGATGGTCAATTAACAGGCAGATTTTAAATATGTGTTACTGGACACAAATCTTTTGAGGAGAGATTAGATTATCTGAAAACTGCTGTGAGGATGGCATCAGCAATTTACTTAACAATAATAGAAGTAATTATAATTCCAATCTCACAAGAGACAAAAAGGTTTTATTAAAACAGCTTATAGAATACAGAGAGGTCATATTAATGAAACCAAATAAAGGGGGAGGTTTATTTGTGACGAATGTTAATGACTACATTAGCAAAATGTTTAACATGATTTTTACTAACACCTATGAATAAGTGTCCATTAACCAAAGGAATCTGGCTTACTATAAAATAGATATCATGTTGGAAGATTGTTTAACACAGAATCTTATTTTTCAAAGGGAGTTTGAATTTCTAAATGTAAGGGATCCCCGAACACCTACAATTTTTATGATCCCAAAAATTCACAAAAAACTATCTGATCCTCCATCACATCCCATAGTGGACACAAAATATTCCAAGACCTCTACTATAGCCTGCTTTCTAGATGGTCAGTTAAAGGATGGTGGTATGAATATAGCACATCTATTAAAGGATTTGTGGGAATTTCTGAAAAGGGTAGGTCAAAACAACTTTGACCCAGTTTTAATTTTTGTTACTGTTGATGTAATCAACTTGTTTTCAGTTATTTAGCATCATGTTTGGGTTGGAATGGTTTTATGATTATTTGTGTAGGGAGAAGTTGTTTGACCACACTAAAATTAAGCTTTTGACAGATCTAATGGAAGTGATGTTAGTGAATGATACATTTTAAGGACCAATTATTTAAGCAAAGTACAGGTGTGGCCATGGGTGCTTCATGTGCCCCAACTTTTGCCAGTATTCTGATGGCAGAATGGGAACACAGATTTATTTTGAATTCTGTATATTCTAACAACTGGTCACTTTACACATCATATCTGGATGATATTATTTTTTGGACAGGGAGTATTGAACAATTGAATTATTTTTTTTTAATTTATCAATGGAAACACTATTTTTCTTAGATTTACTGCTAATTATTCATTTAATATTATTAATGGTTTGGACATGACCATTACTAAGAACACTGAATTAGGTGTATTTGAATCAAACATATATAGAAAACCAACATACTGTAATACATTACACCGTTTTAGTAGTTGACACCCCAAACATCAGAAAAAGGCCTTGGTAAAAGGCCAAATGGTAAGGATAGTAAGGATGGTGTCCTCCTTATGACACTTTTAGGGACAAAGCGGATACACTTGAAAAAATGTTGGTTGTTCACGGCTACCCAATACCCTTCCTAAGAGCACTAGTAGATGAAGTAATTTGTAAACATGAAACAGGGTTTTGTGAGCCTTTGTTAGGGAAAGGACATGTGGCTAATAACATCTGCTCGGGTGAGACACCCAGGAGAGATTTTAACAAGGCCATGGTCCTTGCATTTAACTTAGATTTTTACATTAAATATTGTTACCAACAATTGCTATCTATTTGTTATGGCTGGGGATCAATTTAATATTTTAGAAGGACAGACATTTTTTTTTATCAAAAAGACCTTTCCTTCAAAGCTTTGTTGGAGAGGACAAGTATCAGAGAGGAAAATGGCGGTATGAAAAAGTCCAGACACTGTAATCAGTGTAAGTTTACTTTAGAAGGTCATTTATGTTTTATTGCAGGCTATGAGTCAGTGACCTTACATCAAAGATATACCTGTTTTAGTTCAAGGATGGTCTATTTATCTCATTGTCAACTATGTCCTGTCCTGCCTCTTATATAGGGAAGACTGTAAAACACTTCAAGACAAGGATTTACTAACATATCTATGACATAAACAAAAAAGAAGAGTGCAATGCATTATATAAGCACATTAAAGAAAATACTACCCACCATTTTAAATTTTATGTCATAGACCAGAATGGGACTATAGGGAGAAGTGGGACATGAAAAGACATTCTTGAATGGAAAGAGTTAAGGTGGCAGTTAAAATGCAACTCTAATAATGGTACAGGTCTTAATGATATGGTTTCCATTTCTAGTGTGCTATGCTTAAAGGCTTGTTTATTTTTGCAAATTTTGCCAATGTCTTAGATATATATTTCTATGTTTTAAAAATATGTATTGCCCTTTTAAAATGAATGTTTTTAATAAGCAGGCTTTTATAAGAAGTTTTTAAGACGTGATGATCAAGCTTTATGAATATGTTCATTTTATAACATGTATTTCACAATTATATAAATGTAAGCACATTTTTTATTATAATCATTATTGACAGTCGAGGATTTATTTTTTAAATTTTTTCAAGACTGGTATTTTTATATATTTTTTTATCTACATTTTTGGATTTTGATAGCATATTTAACTATATATATTTGGTTTGAATTTCTGTAATATGCTGTATAGTTCTTTAAAAAGGACTTAGATTATTAGGTATAACTGGCACTAATTGCTTTAGAATTTTCTAATTATGCAATTACCTAATGGTGTTGTATTAATTACATCGTTTATATATATATATTATATGCTTGTTTTTTTTTTTTTTTTTTTTTTTTTATTCTGATTAAGTCTACAGTCATAGACGAAAGCACTAAATTACAATTTATGTTTGGTGTATTTCAACATTAAATTTGCTGTGCATTCACAATACTAAGACCTGGCTGGGATTTGTTCTTGGATTGTAGTAGGTCAAGGATGGGATAACTGTTTCAAGTCTACCATCTGGATTCACTCTAAGTCATAAAAAAGAGAAATAAAGGTTCACAGGTAAGTACCTGGTAACCAGTCTGCAAACCATTACAAGCCTTTTTAAAAATATGTATTCAGAAGCTCCCTCTAACTCCAAAGAGGTCAAGACAGGCTAGATCATGGGAGACTTTGAACCTGCCCATCCAGTTATGTGGGTTCACCTTAGAGGTGGCAAGGGTGGAAATCTACCTGGCATGTAGTGGAAGCTTGTTCTACAGGTTGGGGGTACACTGAGATAAGTCCATCACAGCACATAGACTCATAGGTGTTTACTTGGCTAACAAACCATAAGGACCTTTTTAAGCCTAGCCACATATCCCAAATCTCTGACAAGTTCTGGTACCCTTGGCAAGTTTAAGCAGGGGCTTGAGAGATGAAACATTTACACGCAAGGGCTTGGGAGATGAACCATTTACAGGCTGCCTGTGTCCATTAGAGACATAGGTGCCACACCAGGGATGAATTTCCTGTTCCCATCCAGTTGCCCAAGTTGCACTTGAATTGGATTAGGGAGGAACTCTGCTTCTTATGGATGAGGAGCCTATTACAGAGACATGGTAGTCTCTGAGATACATACCAGTCTCTCTAGCAGGTCCTATGTATGTCTCAGACAAGGTTTAATTCTTTAGAATGGGTAATTCTGGTGCTGTTTGTTTTTCAGGTATGCAGGAGGTCCATCAGAGTGAGGACTGACAGTGCCCTGTGTTCCAGGGATAGAACTCCCCTCAACAGTCTGTAGGAGACAGCATATAGGAATAGTGCCTTGTGGTGGTCTGCAGAGGACATGTTACTAATGCCCTGTATTCTTTTAGTGAGGAACCTCTGTGGATGGTCCAACTGTTGAACATGCCTGGTTAGGTACATACCAAAGAGAACATTGTACTCAATGATAGGTTTGATGAAAGCCAAATACAGTGGAACAGTAACTTCCTTGTACCTAGACGTCATACCTTTGTTTATAAGTTGCATGACATAGAATGATTTCATCACTACTGTAGACTCGTGATGGTCAAAGGCTAGATTACTGTCTATGTATATTCTGTAGTCCTTGACTACTGTATGGGGTGTGTTGTCAATATGATGGTTACGGGGGTGGATGACTCCCAAAGGATACTATTATGCATTTCTTGGCATTTAGTTTTAGTCCATGGCTCTGAACCAGTTGTATGTCTATGTCAGCCCTTCCTGGAGAACATTTGTTGCTGTGTGAGATTCAATGACAGATCCTAATTTGAATCATCTGCAAATTTAGTCAGCCAGAGGCCATTGACATTGGCCTTGACTTCAGAGAAGTAAATGCCAAAAAGGTGTGGTACCAGGACCGATCCCTGAGGGACTGCACTTGTGAATGGCCTCTGTGTGGAGGTGAACTTCCCAATTCTAACTTCCTGGTTCTGTCTGTGAGACATTTGGCTGTCCACTGGGTGACATAAGAGTTTGTACCTAACCTCTTCAGTTTGTCAACAATGCTCTTGTGGGGTATAGTGTTAAATGCCTTGGCCAGGTCAAGGTAGGCAATGTTAACCATTTTTCCTCATCTGTTGCATTGGTGACCTTCTCAAAGAAGTCCACCAGGTTGTGTAGGCATGACCCATCCTTGACAAAACCAAATTGGGCTGGGTCCAGTGTCTGGAGGTTTAACATATCTTTACTGATCATTTCCATAAAAATTCTTTCCATGCCTTTGTATATGAGACTAGTGAGACTTATGGGTCTATAGTTTCCAGGGTCTGTAGATAACCCACCTTTGTGCAGTGGGATAACTGTTTCTCTTCTCCATTCATGAGGCACAAAGCGTGTTTGGAGGCTACAGTTAAGTAGCAATTCCAGATGGCCTAATAGGTCATGTTTGATGCTATTTAGAAGGCAACCTGTGATATTGTCTGGGCCCATTGATGTAGTGTTCTCGGACTTAGAGAGAGCAGTAAGGACCTATTCCCTAGTGATAGCAGGGGAGTTATATTTGATGGTATTTCCTGAGTGAAGGTTGAGGTGGTGAGAGTGCTAAAGTTGGAGCTGAATTTGTTGGCTAGAAGGTTTGCTATATCTTCTGTCTCAGTATAAGTGGCTCTATTTACAATGATCTCTACACACAATTGTGTATTGCCTTTGAGGTTGTGGACATAGCTAAAGAACACCTTGTGGTTGTCCTTGGCCGGGTGGCCAGATTTACTTCAAATTTGGCATTGGTCGACTGCATTTGTCCTGTGAGTTGTTTATTTAGTTTGATGAGAGTGCTTTTGTCCTGCTGGGTGCTACACCTCCTATTTTTTTCCATGATTTTCTTCCTTCTGTTATACAGCCTTTTGGTTTTGTGATTACACCAATCTGGCTTGTTTTTTGAGTTAGTTCTATACTTCTTCCTGGTGCGCGTACAGCTGCCTCTATGCAGCTATTAACATGTTTGTATAGGGTTTCTGTGAACAGTTTTGCATAGGCAGCAGTGTTCTCAGGGTTTATAAGAGCTTGTCATTTTGCCAGGTTATAATTTAATAGATGGAAGTTAGCCTTAGAGTAGTTCCTGAATATTCCAGGGTTAGCTAGGGGTCCAGGTTTTATTTTTACTTCAAAGGAGACCATTTTATGGTCTGACCTTACCAAGGAAGATATTACACTAGGAGTTGTGCAGGACTCTTCCATATTAGTTAGGACCAGATCCAGTATGGTCGCACCCCTGGTTGGTCTACTGACAGTCTGGTCCAGGGATTTTGTGTTTACAAAATCTAGGAATGTCTTTGCCTGTATTTTATTTATTTATTTATTTATTTATTTTACACTTGTTGACTGGGATAGTCCAACTGGATACATGTCCATTTTCAGCGGATGCCCAGGGAGAAAAGCTCCAAGGTCACCAAATTAGATTAAAATACAGTATATAAAGTAGTTAACATATCTAAGCAAGCAGTAAAGTTTATGATTACAATTTTTACAGAGGTTACATACCTAGGCAAATAATAGTAGTTCCAGGGTTATCGAAAAATCAGAGAGGAGGTCTTCATTAAGTAATTCAAGTCAGCTAAGAATACTGTTATTAACTCATACAATTAATTACAGATACAATATTTACAGTGGTTACGTGCCAGAACACATTAGAGTTAAACAAGGTAAAGGTCAGGATAGTGCCACAGGTAAGCTAAAATAACTATTTTAGTCTCATTGTCAAGGAGAGTTAGTCGGGTTTGCTACATTGACATAGCCAGTTTAGTGTCAAATGTTGTTTAAGTCTAGTCTTGAAATGGCTCAGGGAGTTGAGCAAAGTAATTTCAGTTGGGAGAGAGTTGCAGGATCTGCTTACAGAGTTTGCAAAGAAATAGTCACCGGCAGAGTTATTAGTTTTGATAGTCTGGACTAGTAATTTATTAGGGGATCGAAGTGGCCAGTGATTGTGATAGGGGGTAATAATATTTTTAAGAGCAGGCATATTATCTGGATTGTAAAGGATCTTATGGGAAGATATCATGAGGTTATACTGGATCAAGCTGGGTAATTCTAGCCACCCAAGCTGGTTTAGGTTAATACAGTGGTGAGTCCTATAAGGCAGGTATGTTTGGTGTCCTATAGGATTCCTAGTTAATAGTAGGGTAATTAAAGTCCCCCATGAATATGGTATTGGGTTGGATAGTAAGTATTCCCAGTAAGTTTAAATACATGGTATGGGTTTCCTGGGTAATAGAGGGGGAACCTATAACTTGTAAAGAAGTGGTACTGGATTTTGCCTGTGGTGATTTGAACATGGAGAAGCACAATTGCATTGTTCTGTTTGACCAGCCTTGAGGTATATTTATTTTTGAAGTAAATAGAGACACCTCCACCTTTAATCCCTGTTTGTGTAGTAGCTGGTCTAAACGTGTTGAAGGCATTATAACCTTGCACTGTTGGTGTGCTCTCCACTGTTTTAAACCATGTCTCACTGACTGCATAGATGTCAGCATTCTCTAGGGTGAATACACTCCTAGCATTGAACAGTAATACCTTTAGATTTTCTTTGTTTTGATTTTCTATGTTGGAAGTACTTTCAAATTTGGCATTGCCTAAAAAAAGGCTGTATGGAGAAGACAATGTTTTAGCTAATATTCGAAAGCCTAGAGGGGAGAGGTGCAGACTATCTCTGGCAAAGCAGTGTGGTCTGTTGACCATCTCCTTTCATGCTGACAAATATTGCATCCCCTTCAAATGGCATTGCACCTCCTTATTTATCTGCTGATGACAGTTTAGTTCCTTTAACTGGATATTTGAGTTACTATTTGTACTGTAAAAGAGTAGGAGGTCAGGGAGGATTGGATCTTTCATGCCTTGAAATGGAAAAAAATGGAACTCTTTAGTGAGTACAGAGAGAGGGCTACCGATCTGTCCTGATAACTGAGATTTCTGAGTAACTGATCTTCGTAGTTATGATTCTGTGAGGTCTCACAAGTTCAGTAATATGTTTGGATGCCAAAATGTACATTTTATTCAGTAATAAGTCTGAAGAGTTACGAGTAAACAGGAATCAAGACTTATTTTGATGTAGTTGAGATGCCATTGGAAATTAGAGGAGCCAGATAGAAAGCTTTCTGAAAGACTGTGGGGACATGATGACCAAAGAGTACGGAATTATTAACAAAAGTGCCAGGATCCCTTGCAGCAGTGCCAGATTGAAGGGGTGTGTGCCCCATAGGGTATGAGAAAATGTTTTGTTTACTAAAATAAATTAGCCTACATTTTTTCACCCCCAGTTTAAGACCATTGTCCTTGCACCAATTGTTATATGGTCCAACCCATGCTGGAGCAATTGGAAGTCAGTGGAAGATTGAATAACAAAACTCTTGTCTGTAAACCTTAAGCATAAGTCAGAAGTGTTGGTCTGATGGTCTGAGAAATTGATGCCTAATAGACGATTGCCTAACACTGATCCCTGTGGTACACCACTGGTAACTTTGTTGCTTTCAGCAGCGGCACCTGTGACTCTAACTCAGTAGGTTCTGTCATACAACCAGTTAACTTAGCACCATATAAATCAAGGACTGATGTTCAGATTTACAAGTTGGTTAGTAATGCCAGCATGGGAATAGTGTCAAGAGCATTGACCAGGTACAAAAATGTTGTATGTACTGCATAACTAGTATCCACTGCTTTAGTCATTTCTTCAAAGAAATTAATGATGTTTGACAAAGTCAAACTGATGAGGGTGCTGGAGCAAAAGATTTAGGAGGAATGAGGTTAAAAGAAAGTCAGTAAGTAGACGTTTTGATGAATGGCTACATTAAAGAAGGTCCATATTTTTAAAATGTCATATCATCATAGATTAAATAAAGTAGCATGATATGTTTTTGTTTTGCCGGATCAGAAGGTAGGCATGTAATATTTATATTATCATCTACGCATCTAGTCTTGAGGTGGAAAACAAAGTGACTCAGTATTTATTTTTCTCCTTTCTAAATGTATTGTTCTAGGCTGAAATTAAGCTAGAATTAAAGCAGCTAGTTGAGTGTGTACAAGGATAGCAATTATTACAGTATTAAATGCAACAAAAAGACATTAATTAAAAGTGCTGTTCAGCACTGACAAGACCGAAAAAGCCACTTAGATTTGTCCTATGTTAGGAACCTCAAATAACATGTGTAACTCCCAAAACAATTCTTATTTATCCAGGAGATTTTGGGTGAGCACAGTCTTTTTAAGGATCTTTGGTCTTTGTTGATGACAGCAGTAGCAGTTCATAGATTTGGTTCTACTCCCTGCAGAATCAATGCAACTGCAATAATTCCTTGTAAATTGACACTGGCTATTCCTTAGGGAAAAATCCAATTCAGTTGCAGGTAGACCTAACTAGATACCTTTCAAGCCAAACTTGTCAGATCTTTGTTCTTGGACTGATTCCCTAGTTAATGTAGTTGCCACCATGTAACTCTTCAAGGCTGTATTTTAGTGTTCAAGCCCAGTGAACAAATATGTATGCTGTTCTCTGCCCAGGTTTATTAATCTTTGACAAAAATATTGCTGGGAGAAAAAATGGAATTTGATGTGTAAACATTAAGTTCCTTGTAGTATTCTCTTAGTTTATTACCTTTAGGACCCCTTGACACTTCAGTGTTACCGGGAGAGAGATAATGTCCATCTTTGGAGTTGATTCCCTTGTGGGGTGCTGCTTGGTCTACATTCCTTTTCTGAGCTGAAAATATACACCAACACAGATAGCCAAGAAGCCCTTGTGTTCTGCTAGGAAAATACATTTTTTGAATTGAGCATGGCCTCTTACACTCTGTGTTGTCTGTAACTAAACAGGGATTAGTCCTGCAAATGGTTTTATATTGCCACTACATATATCAGAAGATTAGCAAGGTTAATGAGTGCTAGTAAAACACAAAAGTATACATGATAACATTATTATTATTATTATTATTATTATTAACATTATTAACATTATTATTATTATTTCTCTTCATTTATATTTTTTAGCTGGTACATTTGCCGTAGTTGCATAGATCCGCAAATACTTCTGTCCCTTACCTAACCGTGGGACTGTTGTAGAGCTTTACTAGCGTTATCACTTGAATTACATGTTGAATTTCTTTTATTTTACTGCTACCTGATGATTTTAACACTATTCATGTTTGTAATAATGAATCGCTAGCTTAAATTGATAGTTTTATTCTTCTGTGTCTTTTCTTGCAATTGATTAAATTCGCTAGCTTGAACCACTGCTTAAATTACCTTTTGCTTTTGAATTGCAAGCCCAATCGGATACTACTACCCTCATATTGGAATTGCAACTGAAATACCAACGCTGTCTGATGTATTTTAATTTTAAATGCGTGATTCCATGCATTTGCTACCTTACTTAATACACCAGCGTTGACTGATTACTTTTATTTGTAGGTGCGTGGTAGCACGCGTTTCTTTCTTACTACTACTTTGATGCATTCCATTTAATACTAGCTCAAATCGCATGTAGTGCGGACTGTATCTGTTACATTTTTATGCTGAAAGTATTTTGAGATACCTGCAGTGACGGCTGCTCTATTTTGTATTTTTTAAATTGCGTAGCAACTCGCGTTCGCTACTATAGTAACACTACTTATTATATCCATTTAAAACAACTCTCGCTTGTTACTGAGACTGACCTGCATTCACGTAACTGTTGCTGTGTCAAAGCATGCCATATATTTAATTCAATTACAGGAAAGGCCCTAGATATAATGTAGGCTCCTCTAGTTCTATTTTATCCCTGATACCATTCATGCCCTATATTGATGAAGTAAGGTTATGAACCTGAATGTTGTGGTATTTCTGAATTGCGTGGACTTATCTCCATTCTCTGTTGATGTATTTTAATAACGTATTTAAACACTGTGACCTTGTGATTGAGAATGTGCTTTAATTCTCTGTTGTTGTTGATGTATTTTAATAACGTATTTCAACATTGTGACCTTGTGATTGTGAATGTGCTTTAATTTCAGATTCTATTTTTTCTTTTTCTTTTCTTTTCGCATTTTCATTCCCTGTTACTGCTGTTGTATCTGACTGCTTGTGGTTATTTTCCTTCCTCCACAAACTACCACTCACTGAATCTCATATTACCTCACTGCTCTAACTGACTACTAACTATTCTTATCTACTACTAGTTCACAGCAAAAGTGTGGACCCAGTGCTTTTGCTGTGCCCTATTTAACATTTAGGTGTATCTTTCCACTTCAGAAAGGGACAGTGCCATACTTCTTTGCTTTCCTGTCTCCCCCACCTCTACTTGTAATTGTACTTCTCTCCCTAGATTTTACTTTTTTTTTTTCTCTCTCTCTCTCACCCTCCCCTTCTAGCTCAATCTTATATTCTCTGTGGCACTCTCCCCTCTCTGTATTCTTAGCCTTATCTGCCAAACTTTGTCTGATAGCCTGTCCTTTTTCTATTTTACAGTCTACTACCTGCGAGCTCCCTCTATTTCCTCCCACCCTGGAAAGGCATAAGACACTACTCAGGAAGGGAACACAGATATTCAGCAACTACTTGAAAGAAAGCCATCTCCTGGTATCCTGTGAAGTCACCTTACGTGCAACGTGCCCTATAGAACATCATTCCTCCTAAATAAGAAAGGCTCAGTGTATGTGGCAAATAATACTATACTTGACTATTTATCTTTAATATATTTTTTGTTTTTTATTAACTATCTCACTATTATATACTGCTCCCTTGAAACAGCAGCCAACCGCAGCCCGCCTGCACCCTCTGCACTACCCCATTTCTGCAAACTTTACTTCCTATCTTCCCTTACTAGATTTAATACTGGATATATTATTCCCTGCTGCCTTTTCTCTTATTTTTCCACTAGGTGGCACTATACCCCTAAATTGGACTATACTCTGATACTTCTAATCCCTTGACCAAGAACGTAATAAGTCCCTTTAGTTTAACTCTCATAGTGTCCTTTCTCATCCTCTTCTGTCTCACCTCACATACTCCTACCCTTGACTACTATATCTTCCCAGTTCTTAAACTCTCAATTCTCCTTAGCAATACTTACCTCTCTGCTGTAGTCTTTATAGCTACAGATTGTTTCTCTCACTGTGCTTGTCCATCTTTTGGCTCTACCCGCTCCGTTCACCTTGTGGGCTCACTCCGTTCCTCTACCCTCCCCCAATTTCCACCCACCCCCACTGACCTACATTTATTTCCCCTCCTGCTAAATCCCTCCCACTCCAGCAACCAATCCACTTACTCCTCTCCCCGCACCCCTTCCTCCACTACACCTGACTATCTTAGCCACACCCCATAACTAACAAATATCACCTTACACACATCTACCTCTCTTTAATTCCTAACAATGCCCCTCCCCCTCCTTCAATCCTTACCTCCATAACATTAGTCTTCCTTCTACTACCTCTTTACCATGCAACCTCTTATACTCATCTTCACTTATTCTCTTACCCTACGCCACCTCACAACTTCCTTACAACACACTATCACAATATTGCAGCTTCACTAGTTCCCTCCCAGCCTATCCTTCTCCTAAAAATAAAATTATTCCTAAACTCAACTAATGACTCTAAACTCAAACTAAAAGTCTACCCAACTCCTTTACCCAAATCCAAACGCAACAAACTACCTCCACTTTCCTCTTTCCTTCATCTAGCCGGTGACATCCACCCTAATCCTGGTCCCAGCTCTTCTCAAACATATCTTCACAGCTCCAACAATAAATCCACTAATAAAAACCTCAAATTCCTCACTATCAATGCCCAAAGCATACTAAATAAAATTACCCTCTTTCATTCCTGGCTCAGTCACAACCAACCAGATATATTAGCTATCTCTGAAACCTGGCTAAAACCTCATATAAATGATTCTGAATTCCTTCCGCCCAGATTTCACTCTCTCCGATCTGACCGCCCAACTAAAAGAGGTGGTGGTGTACCTTTAGTCTATTCCAACTACTTATCTATCACTCCATATCCCAACCATATCCCCTCCTTCTCAAGTGCTGAACTTGTCATCGGCCTACTAAAACTTAACATCCATAAAAGTATCTGTATCATCTCCCTCTGCATTCCACCTGGCAACAACACCAACACCCTAGAAGATATTCTCTCCTGGACCTCCTCCAACATCAAAGTAGAAACCTTCATCCTAGGAGATGTAAATATTGACTGGGGAAAAATCAATAACCCCAATCCTACATTAACAATTAACCTATTCACCTTTACTCAGCTTACCACCTCCATTACTAGACCTAACAAAACACACACCCCTGGCTCCATTCTAGACTGGGTCCTAGTAACTCATCCCAACAAAACTATAACTTCAGGAGTCATTCCTGACTCTCTAGGAGACCACCTCCCTGACTTCACCATTCAAGCTACTCCCTCTTCCTTTCACTTCCATCAATATATTTCTACTCGCAACCTTACTAACTTTAACCCCACTACTTTCATTGATTCTCTCAAACTAACCAACTGGAACCCCCTAAAAATTCTACCACTAGACACAGCCATTGACTACTTTAACTCAACATTCCTAACAATCCTTAACTCCTTAGCCCCAATAAGAAATAAATGAGTCAAAACTAAAACCACTCACTGGCTCACCAAAGATACAAAAAACACCATGCTACAAAGAGATAAAACCTGGAAAACTTATCTCCGTAACAATCAACCTGAGACTTTATTAAAATATAAACAGTTGAGAAACCTAGCCAAAAAACATGTCATTAGGGATAAAAAATCATACTACCTAAAACTACAAGAAAATCTTGCTAAAAATCCTAAGCAATTCTGGAACTCTATTAATTCCCTCTTGAGGCCTGGAAGAAAAAACAATCCCTGTCCTGACACTAGCAAATCCAACTCAGAAATTGCCACACTATTCAACTCCTTTTTTACCTCTTCAATAGCTGAGCTCACTAAGACCTTCACCAACAATAATCCTTCTCCCCTCTCTCCCCTCCCTACCCTAATTTTGAACTTAAACCTGTCTCTACCAACCTAATAAAAAAATTCCTCTATAAACTAAAGCCTTGCTCTAATGCCCCTGATGGCATTCCTTCCTCCTTCCTAAAAATAGCCTCAATTGCTATTGCTCTGCCTATCAGCATCCTGATCAATAGATCTATACTCGAGTCTTACGTTCCCAAACTTTGGCGAACTGCTTATATTTTGCCTCTCCACAAGGGAGGCAAAAATAACAATGTATCTAATTTTCGGCCCATAGCCATCCTCTCCCGTATCTCCAAAATTCTTGAAAAATGCATCCATCTACAGCTCTTACCATTCCTTACCAAATATCAGTTACTTTCCCCCACCCAACATGGCTTCCGCCCAGGACACAGTACTAACTCCGCCCTTCTCTCCTTCTTACATATTGTCAATTCAGCCCGCGACTCTGGACATTTAGTATCTTCCGTCCTGCTGGACCTTTCTAAAGCCTTTGATACCATCTCCCATAGCCACCTCCTAAATCATCTCTCTAACCTAAACCTTTCCCAAGAAACCCTTTCTTGGTTCTCCAGCTATCTTGCTAACAGGTCCCAAGCCGTAAAATGGGGCCAAGCCACATCCTCTTTCTTCCCTACTCCCACTGGAGTACCCCAAGGTTCCATACTTGGTCCTCTGCTATTCATCATCTTTATTAATGACTTCCATAAAGCCATTCCCAACTCCAAAATTGTCCAATACGCCAACGATGATTTGCAGTGCCTCCAACCTAGCTGAACTCCAATCTCTAACTCAAAATGCCTTCTCTACCACTGAAGACTGGATGCTCCAAAACCACCTCTCTCTTAACGCTAATAAAAAACCAAGATCCTTCTGTTCTCCCCTTCCAAATCTTCCCCTGTAGATGAAAACTCCCTTTACATCACCAGCCATAATAACTCACAAATAGAGATTGTACACTCTGCCAAACTCCTCGGGGTAACTATAGACAATCAGCTAAAATTTAACTCCCACATTCAACAGAATATCAAAAAAACACACATAAAATTTGGCCTACTTTACAGAAATAACCTCTTCCTCTCTCCTTCCTCTAGGCTAACTCTTGCCACTACCTATCTTCTTCCCTCTCTCTTGTATGTCTCTCCCCTGTTCTCTAACTTATCCTCCACACTTACCTCTAAGCTAGAGATATGTTACAACAAAATTTCTCGATTTGCCACTAGTGCCAAATCCTCCTCACACCATTGCAATTCCCTTCTCTCCCTTAACTGGCTTGAACTGCCCAACCTACTTGACTTTCACCAGTTAACCACAGTCCACAAATTAGTATTCCAACCCTCAAACTGCCCCGCACTATCCAACATACTGCAACCATATTCCCCTCCTAGACCTCTTAGATCCTTTCACCAAAACCTACTTACCTTTCATAAACCTAAGCACCCAGCTGGCCAGCTTCTCATATCCTGTACCCTAGCAAAAAAATGGAACTCTTTGCCCTCCGCCTACGGACCTGCAATAACCTCAATAGCTTCAAATCTCAACTCCATTCCTACTTCTTCTGCAAAAGGAAATGCAACTGCACTCTTCCACCTTTGCCTCTCAAACCCTCCACTCTCTTTACCCCTGGCTAACCCCTCCCCTCCTAACCTCTCCTCTCCTAACCCCACTCTTAACTATTAATTTGTTTCTCATAACAAATTATCTCCACCAGCTATTACAATATGTACTCTTTTCTCTTTAACTAAACTGTCATTCCATTGATTGTTACTAGATTGCAGATTGAAAAATATTGTTTTTGTGTATGTATTTGTATACTATGTATGTTCACTTTGATTGAAAAATGTTTCTAATAAACCTTCTGTGGAGCTTTTCTCCCCGGGCCTACACTAAAAATGGGATCCCCAGCCCAGTGGACCACCCCGGTCACCAAACTGAATAAATAAATAAATAAATAAATAAATAAATAAATAAAATTAAATTAATCAAAAAGTCTTCATTCCTACAGTTTAATTGTATTATGATAACACGACTGCATAACGTTTTTTGTCATTTAATATGACAGTACAGGCTTGAACACAGTGTAAAATATATTATTTAATTTCATAAGTTGAAAAAGTACTGGGTGCATTGAGCCTTTTCCTTCCTTTTTCAGAACATGTCATTTTCATGGATTAAGGTGAAACAGGGCAGTTGGGTGAAAATGGCCTTGTGTAACAGACAGTGGACTTTCATGGACAAACTCAGTATCATAGAAAGAGGACCATAAACAAATTTGGGATGTCTGATCAGAGGAAGAAGCTTTGCATAGGAAATTGTCCTTTTGATTCTTAAAATTGTAACATCGAAACTTGGAGTTGTAAATGATGATCATATCAGTGTGGAAATGGAGCAACAGAATATCACAGCAAGATGCAAAGGAGATTGTTACAGACGCAAGTAGATTATTAGCATAAAGGGAGGCAGCAGAAACTATATCTGAGAAGAGCAAAAACAATATAGATGCCACTTGAGAAAATGTTTTCATGAAAGGCCAATTTGCTGCTTGGATTTTAGTAGTAACCAAGACAGTTATGGGAGCGTCTATGCAAGGATATATTTTTATCAGGAATTGATTTTTAGGTGCATTGATTTGAGAATGTAGAATATTGTCTGAAGTACATTAAATGAGACTGTTACAAAGGTTTAGGGTTACTTATGGCAGGTTAGGTGTGGTAGTGATGTTATCATTAGTAAAGTGATCATAAACACATACAGTTAAAATATATAATAGTGATTCTAAGTATAATAAAATGCAGATTAAGGAGAGATGGGAAAATTTACCTGAGTATATTGATGGTTCTGAAATTGCATTATGTGTACATTTACATGTTCACAACTATGAGACTCTAATGATTATCATTATTCATTGATCATGTTTTATTTTTTAGCCTTTAGGATGCTCCATAGTCATGAGTTTTGAGGTAAAGGATGTCTGCATTTAGAGATAAATCTTGTCAAAATATCCGCATTGTAAAACTAGCCAAAACCAACAGAGGTGGTCAATTTGTCAAAGTTAAAACATTACCTTCCCCACTCAAGTTATTTGCTGCCAATACCTTAGTTCCTTCGCCAGTTTTCTTTAGTAAATTCCTACTCCTGCCTATCTTCTGTACCATTAATTGCAGTCATCCCTTGTTGTTTGTCTTTCGGCTTTTTCCCGGTAAGGGGTCGCCACAGCGGAACTCTGGGCCGCTAATGATTGACAGTAGCTTTTTACGAAATGCCGAGGTGCCTGCTCGACACCCAACCTTCCAAGAAAGCACGCCCATTTACGCACGCATTTCTTTCAAACACTACCCAACTGCGGGGAGGACATGCAGATTCCACACAAAAGGCACTCCCAAGCCAAGCCGAGAATCGAACGGGAGAACCTCTTGCTCTGAGGTAACAACGTTACCGTCGTACCACTGCGGCATCGCTACTGACAAAAATCTCCTTTTCCCATTCTCTTGTTGGCATAGTTCTTAGAATACTTTCTGCTACTTTATGAATATAGTATTCTCTGTGGCTGTTGTTATCTGCATATAAATTCCACTATCTCCTTATTTCTTGAAGTTCCCTCCTGCTTTATTATCATCCCTTTCCACTTTGAATGATAACTTTCTGCTTCTGTGATGTATGTGAACCTTAATGTGTAACTCTAAGATATCCCTTGAAATCAGTTAATCCTATAACACAATATTCTATTCGAAGGATCATCATATCCCCCTTGACTTTTGCCCTTTTCTTCTCCCAGATAAAATCCTTCAACTCTTTATTAATTACTGTCCACAACTTCTCCAATATTTGTTAAAATATAGCTGACCTGTATACAAAACTAAAGGGAATAAAAACATTTTCACTCTTTGCATCTTGCTATCCATGTCCAAACATAAGCTTCCACTTTCTAAGTTTGTATATTATCTTTTGTTTAGTCTCTTCCCACATATCCTTAGCTGCCATAACAAAATCCTTTTAATCCATACTCCTAAATATTTCATTTTGTTGTGTCCTAATAAATATGGGTATTGCTGAACCAGTTCATGTGTGGGTACATTGTTTACACTTATAACTTTCGTTTTCTCTTTCACAGAAGACTTGAAACTGTCTGAGAATGTACCACAACACTAAGATGTCTTTTCCTAGTTTTATAAGGCAAAAAATAATATTGTCTGCAAATAAAGTCGACTTTTATTGATTACCCTACCAATTATATACTTGAATTTCTGAGTCTCTTATTTTATTTGCCAATGACTCTAAGTTTAAAGCAAATAACATAAGGGAAAGAGGACACCCCTTCCTGGTTTCTCATTTCAAACACAACTTTCCAGAGAGGAACCCTTCCACTTTAATATTTTCCTCTGATCCCTCATATATCATCCTAGTTGCATCAGGGAATGCAAATGCATCTATTGCACTACCTGTAACCTCCCAGCTTACTCTGTCAAATGTTTTCTTTGCATCAGGACCCACCAACAATAACAGTATTTTCTTACATTCTGCTTCCCTCTGGATCGTCGTTGTTCTACAAATGTTGTCAAATGTTTGCCTGTCCTCCACAAAATCATATCTATCAATTTTGGCAATACCTTTCCATTCTTTTAGCTATTACATACATAAACACTTTAGTAGTCATAGCTTAAAATTGAAATGGGCCTTTATTAAGCTGTCTAAAAACAAGTCTTTACCATCTTTAGGTATTACAGCCAGCAGAGTTTTCTTCCAGGATATTGGTACTTTCCCCCCTTTTAAACTACTGTTAAACAAAACCTTCCAGATCTTTATCATGTTTTCCCTTCTAGCTTTTAAACATCCACTGGAATGCCATCTATTTCTGGAGACGTTCCTGCAATTTGATTATATGTCACTTTTTTATCTCATATCCTCTTATCTCAACTGTTAAATGTTTAGTCTCACTAACCTTGGCATACTTAAGTTTTCCATTTGTGCTTTTTCTTTTCCTGCTTTGTACCCGTTTTCATAAAATTTCCCAAATATCTTTAGTTCCTCTACAGGAGCTCTGGTTATTTTTCTTCTTATAAGTTCCCTTTGTTGGGCAACAACCCTTTCTACTTTCTGTTGCCTAAGGCATTGTGGTAAAAGTTTTTGTGCTCTGAAGTTATCAAAAACAGTTATCTAACAACAGTTTTTCTAAATGCATGTGTATTATCCATGTACTCCCTCATTTTGTCTTTAGCACTTTGCATTTGGACCGCCTCATGTTCTGTGAGATTCCCTTTATTCTGCATTACTTTAACATTTGCCAGCCCCTCTAAATAATTATTGTTACTTCTTAACCATATCCCTTTTCCTTTTATTTCTACCCTGTTTTAAAACTCTACTTTCATTTTATCCCACTCACTAGCTTTAACTTCTGAAGAAATATTTATCTTCCCTTATAACTCTCAAATATTTTTCACAACCTATTCCATGAATTCCTCCTTTTAACAGATAGGTGGGGAAGTGCCTGTGTCTCATTTTTACTTTATTACCCTGTATTTTTATCATAGTTGTTATTGGTGGTAACCATTTGAAATGGCGGGAACCATTAGAGCGAGTCCTGAAAAGCGGAGACTGAAAGGCTGAAAGAATGGACTTGATATACTAAGTCTAAGATACCATTTCTCAGAATATTCTTTTCTCTCAGAAGTATGATAATCTCACAGTTGATGTATATAAATTTGGGGAGCTTGCTCCCTCACATGGGGGAATTGCAGGGGGTTTTGCCCCTTCTGCAAAAAGAAGTTTTAAGGAGAAGATTGATTTTCAAGATTTGCTATTCTCTGTTTTCAGTCTTTGTTTTTTTGGCTTGTCGTCACTCATCATTTCAAGTACTGACATTTTAATAGGGAGTCATTATTGATGCATGATCTGAAATAATTATTGGATGTGTGTTGAAACTTTCAATTAAATGCACATGTTCCTGTGAAATATAATTTGTGTCTAGTCTAGCCCAGTTATTGTACCTTGGGGATTAATATGTAAATTCTCTCTGAGTTTCTAGTACTGAATTCATGTCTTCCATACCAGATGTTTTCATAAATTTCTTCATTGATCTACCTCCTTTTGTTATACATTCCCGTCTGTGTCCCAGATGCATTCTCACTGTTTTAAATCAAGTTCCATTCCCCACCTGTAAGTCATATTCCCTGATGAAAGCTAATTATTTCTCCCCAAATTTTCTTAAGCCCCATAGTAGCAGTTTTAGATGGAATATAAATACATGCCAGTGTAATCCTCCTCCTGTTCAGTAGCCCCTTACTACCACAGATCTACCGTTATTATTCCCCCTTAGATAAGTTTCTCTATCAGTTAGTATAATTAGTCCCATTTTCCATTATTCTAGATATTCTGTTGAATATCCATCCTGAAATTATTTAATCAAATTCACCTACTCAAATCCTTCCAACTATGTCTTCTGTAGCATTGCTGTTTGTACTTTGCATCTTGTAATATAACTCAGTACTCTTACCTTTTTTGTCTATACCTGTGAGGCAATTCATGTTCCAAAATAATATGGATATGTTGCCATTATGATAAGAAGTTATTATACCCTCCTATTTTATTTGTCAGCTTTTTTTTAAATATCTATTTTCAACATTTGTGTTACATGCTTTTACTAGTGTTTGGCAGGTTGATCCTTTAAACAGTTCTTTCTTGTCATTTCCATTTGAACTTATGTAACAATTTACAAGACATTTTGTTTTAATGAAAACCTTCAAACAACAAAAACACATCCCAAAACACCCACATAAACTGTTAACTTAAACCAAACACACAAAACTACTTACATCTTTAAATAATGAAGTTTAACAGTCCAGATAAAAATGATTTCCCCAAATGGACAGCTGCACCTGCAGGCATTACCTTACCTAAAAGTAAGGTTATCCATGGTAAGGTGCATGTTACAGACTGGACTCCAACTTATACAAATTGCTATCTGTTCTTGTGTTATGTTTATTCCCCTCACAGATGTGAAAAACAGCTTGTATGCATTCAGAAAAACATTCCCCAGGATTCAATAAACTCTATGTAGGCTTCGTGCAGCGCATACATGAAGGGTATCTGCTATTGCGACGGTGCTCATTGTGTGATATCTTGCAGTGCATACTGTTGAGGCACAGCGTGTCACAGCAAAGTTTCATGACTTGTGGCAGTGTTTGTGGCCATGAAATCTTGCAAGTGAATGTGGATAGTCAAAGCACCAACAGTCTGCAGCTTACCTCTCAAACACCTAGTGCAAGAAATCTGAACAAAACACAACAAAATGGTGGGGAGAAAGGGCCAAAATAGGGACACATTTTAAATATGGTTTAAATATGGTTGTTATAAACTTAGACAGTTGCTAGAGTAACAGGTTTTATTTTAACATACATTTTCTGAAGAGTTTGAAGTCTGAAACACAAATGTGTGTCATTATTTAATGACTTCAGTCCTCAGATCATCCCAGTGATTTGCCAGCAAACCACAATTTTTATGAGGAACAGACCAAGAATATGAGCCAAAAATCTGGACAGTCTGCAAAAATCTGGACAGTTGAGAGGTATGCGGATTTGCATGAAATGCCACAATGACCACCAGGGCTACATAGATAGGACTGATTCTGCTCAACATTTCTCCACAAAGGCCAACATAATGCAAGGATACGTAAACGGAAATAAGGACATAGAATGTCGCATACACATGCATACAGTGAAACAGAAACATGTTGGATACATAATGGGAGAACAACAGCCAGTAAAATATGTACAGATATGTAATATTGCACTTCCACACTTAGAAAGTTCATTGAATAAATAGGTTGTATATTACCATGAACTGTCTGAATAAAATTCGAATCCAGTACCATATGGCCCTAAAAAGGAATGGATTAAAGCATTAATAGGTGGTGCCACAGAGCCACTTAAGTAGCACATGTATTCTATACTATATCACCACTGTCCTGTCTTCACCATTTATTTTTTTATAAACCAGTATTGAACAATGGTGCGCATTGTGCACAGTCACTAATTAACAGTAAATGACACCTATACATAAATATATTTCAATGTATCATAGACACCTGTAAAAGTACTACATACATCTGTATTACAACCCAGTACCATCTAGCCTAAACAACAAGGAATGTATTAATGCATTAAGAAGTGCTGCCACAGAGTCAGTTTTGCAGTACATGTATTTCTTACAATTAATCCTGTCACAGATTAGCAGGGAATTGCTAATGTTCTTCACCCTGCATGCTCCCCGTGTCACCACTGTTCTATATTCCCCATTTATATCCTTTAAAGTATTTTATACTCTTTAAAGCATAATTGTGCAGTGGTGCGCATCACACACCAATGCGCACCAGTGCTAATACAAAAGCTATTGCTATTCATATGCAGTTGCTATTCAGTCTCTAAAGTACACCTGCTACTCAGCTAAGTCTGTGGCACCACCTATTAGTGCACTAATACATTCCTTTATGGGACCAAATGGTACTTGGTTCTAATACAGGTGTCTGTAACACTTTCAAATACTTTTATGTGTAGATCCAATAACCCTGCATGTAATTTGCTCTGTTTAACATTGCACAAATGTAGTGCTTGAAGGTGTACAATGCGGAGCAAATTCCTGCTCTGCTTTCGCTTTGTTTTTCCCCTGCTTGCTCCCCATTTCACCACTTTCTTATCTTCCCCATTTCTTTTAATTAAAGCATAATTGCTTGATGGTGCATATCTCACACCAACCTGGAACAGTGTTGAACAGCAGCAATAAATGTAAATGTATTTAAAAGTATCATACACACATGTAAAAGCTCTACCTACACCCGTATTCAAACCAAGTAACATCTGCCTCCAAAAACAGTGCATTAACATGTGCTGCCACAGAGTCAGTTAATTAGCAGGTATGTTTTACAGACTCAGTACAATCTGGTAGACTTTATTAATGCAGGTCGAGTTTGCACACTGCTTACCAATATGCAATCCAGTGTCAAGCTATGCAATTTCCAGGTTATCTGGTATACAGGCAGTGGTGTAACTGTGTTAGTCAAATATGAAGGCCATGCCAAGCCAGGTAGCAGAAATAAACCAGCAGGAACTTAGTACACAGTATACTCACAACCATACATTTGTAATAAATTGACAATACATAGATAAATAAATAAGCACTTAACTGACACAATATTAGTGTCTCAGCCCTCATACATATAAACAATATCAGCTACACTATGTCATGTGTTGTAAGTGAGAGTGACTATAGTGTGAAGTGGAACAATATTAAAAGTGTATGGAATGTGCTGTATTCAAATGCAGGACCATGTGTATGGCAGTCCTACATTTACAACTCTTGCCATAAGAAGGTAGAGAAAACAGTTGTCTGTATTTAGTTCATTGCTATAAACTGCAGTGTCACAAAAGTAAAACACAGGGTTGCACACCATGTAGTAGAACCCAAGACCATCTGGACCCTAGTCCTACACAAACACACCTGCTGTCACTGGATTAGTTACATGACATTCCCTATCTTAGTATTCATTGTTGAGTTCTCACTGTTACCTGCAGCCCAATAACGTTAACTTGAGTTTAATGAAAATTATTTATTCACTACTGTTGATGTCAAGGACTTGTATACTGTTATCCCCCGTGAGCAAGGTATCAAATGTTTTTTTAGAATATTTAACACTGAAGGGTGTAAGTCAGGATAATGTAAATACCTATGAAACTTTAATTGAAATTGTGTTGAAAAATAATTATATATTATTTAAACATGAGTACTATAACCAAGTTACAGGTATAGCAATGGGCTCTGCATGAGGCAGGCTCTTTGCTAATATAGTAATGACAACATCGGAAAACACATTTGTATTTAGTTCAGAATTTATAAAATGCTTTATGTTGTATACGTGTTTTTTGGGTGACATTTTATTGTATGGAATGATGACTTTGAAAAATCTAATCCGTTTTTTGAGAATATTAATACAACAACAAACATTTTAACATTTACTTTTGAGACCAGTGAATCTAGTATTCCATAGCTAAACATACTTATATCTAAACACAATGAGAAAGTTGAATTCCCTGCCAGATTTACCAAAAACCCACCTTTTCAAACACCTGCCTACATTTTTCAATCTCACATCCCCCCTCACCAAAAATGTGCTGTAATCAAGGGTCAGTTCATAAGGGTAGCACGGATGGTGTCAGGGTTTGATAACTTTTTTGAAGAATGTCAGACAATAAAGGGTATATTTCTGGCTAGAGGTTACCCCCATGATATGTTAAATCAACTAATGTATGAAGTGATAAACAAAAAAGAAAGGGGCTTTTTTAATCCAATTTATAGGTCATAGTGAAACACCAAGACCCGATATTTATGTATGCAAGTGATTTTATGGCTAACAATATTACCCCTTCTAGTGAACTTAACATCCTTGCACTTGTACAGCATCCAGTACAAAATACAACCTTTACTAGATCCTTTATCACAACTTGTAATGCTGACGGTGCGACTGTTAGGAGCATTATTCAGAAGAACTGGGTTATTCTAAGGGAGAACAGACATATTGCTGAAAAAGTGGGGGATACACCGCACATAATATTCCGAAGGGATTGTAATTTTAAAAACATTATGGAACATTTTAACAGAATGCTAAAACACAAGAGTAATAAAATTCATTGTATGTCTAAATGTGGATGTTGTTCCACCTGCCCCTACATTTTGATGGATGAACAGTTTGTTATAAAGAACTTTACATTTTTTTTATAAAAGGAGCATTTAACTATCTGACAGGTGGGGTAGTATACACTGTACTCTGTCAACACTGCTCTGTTTTCTACATAGGCAAAACTGAGCAGAAAGTTCAAAGAAAGAATTTCTAAAAATCTAGATGACATTAAGAAAAGGAAAACAAACAATGCCTTAGCCAAACACTTAATGGATGGCCAGACCACATTTTTAAATTTGTAGTTATATAAAAGGTAACACCTAGTGAACATGGTGGCCAATGGCAACTTAAATTAGAAGAGCGTGAGATATATTGGCAGCTCACACTTAATGCAAGTTCTTGGCTATTGATTAATGACCAGATTTCTATTAGCTGTCTTTTAAAAACGAAGAGCTTTAGAAAGATGATATTGCTACCTTTTTTTATCAGACATATTTTCTCAGTATAGCATTCACTATTTACTATTTAATGATTGCTCTTACATAAAACTATTTATTTCTGCATGGTAAAAGAAAGTTTACAGGTTTATGTATTCAGATATTTAACTTTTGATTTTTGTTTACTTCAATTTTTAACTTATTGAATATGTTACTTTAATGCATGATTTGTTCAGGGCATTCAGATGTCACATGATTTAAAGCTGATCACATGATTTTAAAAGATTTTGGCTGTCACATAATTTTTAAAAAACTTGTCACATGACCTTTTTGAATTGTATTTTAACAGTGTGTGTTTGGTTCACCTCATCTGAAGAAATTTTATTATAAAATAAAAAGAAAGTGCTAATATTACGTTTCAAGTTGTTTGAGCTGGATTTGTTGGAATCTCTGTGGCCTTGTATGTGTTTTTTATCAGTTTGTCTTCTGTTTTGGTTGGATAAGTTAAACATACAATGAACAGTTAAACACCACAAATGCAAAAAAACTAAGCAGTATTAAATGCACACCCTGAGCATCAGACAGGAACCTGTGTCTCCTTGAATCCAATATATCGAAAACAGGCATATGGCACAGTTATCATCACTTGCACAGGGTGTTGAGTGGTGGTCATTACAGAGAGAAGTTACAAAGTAATGATACACATTGCAGTTTCTGACTTCACAAACCTTACAACAGTATTCACTGTAAAGTTGTGACATTTGGATGCTACCAGCTCTCTACATTTCCAAGGGCAATATAAGTCATAGGTACAATGAATGTTTCTAAAACACCAACGCAGATACAGTAAGCAGTAAGTTAGCTATGCACCCTGAGCATCAGACACAGATTTTGTATCCCTGACTCAAAAAGGTAGAACAGGGATATGGCAGTTATCATTACTTGAACAGGGTGTTCTGTTGGGAGGGGGAAGGAAGCATAGGCTGACATAAAATTCAGTGAGTGTGTGTGAGTAAGGAGAATAAGGCAGACATTTGGACAAAACAGAAAGTGGGGCAGTGAGACAAACTGAGTAACTGTTGTGTGTTTGTGTCTGTAGGGCCCTACAGGTGAAATTGGTGTGTGTGTTGTGCATGAACACACCCAAGCTGAGTGCTAGCTCTACAGCTTGGTGTGTTGGACGGGTGTGAGATGTGTATGGTAGAGGTGGCCGTTCATCGCTGTCACCCCCGACCATGAGAACTGTCTCTGCCAGGGGATACACTAGCACGCTGACATCCAGGACCATGCTTAGATATAGTGCTGCTATGTGAACGTAACTGCTGTCTGCTGGATGAGTCCCCTTCACTGGAACACCCAGGACGATAATCCCAAGGCCTGCCATGCATGTGTATGGACAGCAAACTCACTGATAAAGCAATGAAAGTCCTGACACTATGGGAGCATGATCAGGCACAGCCACGTTGGTTGACAGCAGATAATGTGGTTGACCTACACCCAAGAGGATGCTGTTCCCCTCCCAGCAGGTGTTCCATCACAGACACCGCTTGTTCCAACATGTCATTCATCCAATCCAGTGACTCGGCAACACAGTGGAGGCAGTCCTGCATGTTAGACTGTGCCACATCCCCAACCTGAGAGTTTTTCTGGAGCACCTATAGGGACGTGCCTGTGCTTCCATGATAGCCCTAAACATACGTAGAGTAGCATGGGAAATGACACTGACAGCCAGGTGGAGGAGGGACAGCAGGCCCCCTCTGAGCACCCCTATCAGTCCTCCTGCGTGGACCTCACCCACATTTTAGATATGGCCAGATGCAACAGGCACTGAAGCTGTAGTAGCCACATGTCCTTAATCAATGTCCTTGCCCTCCACGTGTCCAATATCTGTGGGCTCAGTGGACTGGGTAGGCTTAGGCCTACTGGCTGTGTGCAGTGTAAATGCTAGGGATGGCTGTATGTCAACCTCTGTGTCAGATTAAACCTCTGCACCCCCCCGACCATGCCTCAGGTTGGCCACCATCATCATTAGAGTCTTCTGAGACACTGACTCCAGGTGGCACAGGGCCCATAGTTCCACTGTCAGAATCGCCTTACAATGACCTGTCAGAAACACAGGAATACATTATAACCAGCACTACTAGTGATGGTGCAGACTGCATTAAACTCCCTGTACATTATGATTGTCACTGCATCTGCTGCACTAGACATCTATGCAGACTTAGCTATTGTCTCTGTTTTTCTTTCAGTAACTTAAAATATAACCATAAATACTCTGTCTGTATTATACTTACAATGTTGTTATGTTATGTTACCTACTGCATGTATTGCTATGTTGTATTTTATTACCGCTTTTTCTGCTATGTTACTTTTAATCTTGGAGCTTTTCTCCCTGGGCCTCCACTGAAAAAGGACATTGTGTCCAGCTGGACTTTCTCAGTAAACAAATGTAAAATAAATAAAATAATAATAAAGTGCAATATATGCTAACAAAGTAACACTGCTGAAACTATTACAGACAGTCCAGCAATACACACAACATACCTGAGATCAATATCACACACTACAATATTTGTTTGAATTGATCAGCAGTACTGACATCAAACTAATTGGGTTACCCATGGCAGAAGGCAAGCATTCCTGGAGGCCTGATGGTCCTGAAAGAAGATAAGCAAAAGGTAAGGGCAACAACATCACAATCAACAGTAACACAGATGTTAATACATTTCCCCCTTTATAGCTGTAGTAAACAAGCGTTTAAACAAAAATGTGGCTGATAACTCCAAGCTAAGCTTATAACAATTGCAATCTTCAATTCCCCCCAAGCAAATAAATACATGTGACACAGGATTAACTTATTCATTTAAGTTCACAAAATCTACAATGGTATTCAACAGTTCAGATAACAATGCCTACCTGGAAGCTCCTCTTGGGATGTGGTTGGTATGTTCAACATGCTGGCTTCCACATCCAGCACATAGGATCATAGGATATTACTAGGCTATCAACCTTTGTTGAACAGAAATTGAAAGCTATACTTCTCAAATCCACTATGGTACTGAGAGACACCTCACAATTTCGTAAGACTCTTTTTCATTGCATCTGGTCTGTAGGAGAAATTATGAAGGTTCAGCTTGTCACTGTGGATATTAAAGGTTTATTAACAGTTATACCTAATGACTTTGGGAATGAATCAGTTAGACAATTTCTTAGGCAAGAAGCAGCATTTGACAGTAATACAGTCCATATACTCCCTGTTACAGATATTCTTGGAAAACAATGTTTTCATGTATGAGAATAAATACTGTCTACAGAGATGGAGGGGTTGCGATGGGCACTTCATGTGCCAACAGGTATTCTAATATAGTAATGGCTAAATGGGAATTATGTGTTATATGAGACCAGTCCTTGGAGAAGATATATATATATATATATATATATATATATATATATATATATATATATCATACTCCAAGAGATTTGTGGATGATATATTTTTTCCTTTGGCAAGGTAGTGAAGGACAATTGATGGACTTTACTGGTTATTAAAATAAGACCACCTCGTTTCTTAAGTTCGAAGTGCACAGGTCCATGGAACAGATCAGCTTCTTGGATGTGATTTTACATAAAGGACCTGAAGGGAAGCTTGGTATTTATATGTATAGAACGAATTGTTGGAGGAACCATCTTATGCAGAGGACAAGTATGCACCCTAAGCATGTGTTTCCACATGTTGTCAAAGGACAGTTTCTTAGAGCTTCTAGGATATGCATCAATGAGTGAGAATATGAGAATGAAACACAATGCTTGAAGGAATATTTTGTAAGTCGAGGCTGTAAGCAAAGAGAAATACATGAATCAATGTTGGAAACTGAAGCCCAATGGCGTACTAGGGGCCAGCCATATTTTATGGAAAAGGGTGAACAAAGGACATCTGGAAATGTTTTGAATGTCACTAATCAGATTCTAAGAAATAACTGGAAGATTCTTACAGTGGACAAGAGCATCAAAGATATTTTGGGTGAAAAACCCCAGTTTTGTTTTAAGAAAAACAAAAACCTGAAAAGACCATTATGCAGGAATGGGAATTTTAATAAGACTGTCTCAACATCAATGTGAACTGGTACTTTTCCTTACAGAAAATGCAAAGCCTGTAGTTATATTAATTCTAAGAATTGTTTTCAGCACTCCATAACTGGGAGAACTTTTCATATAAGGATTTATGCACATCATTTCACAAAGAATGTAATGTACATTGCTAAACATGACTCATGCAGTAGTTTTTATGTTGTCAAGACAAGCAGGTCACTCAAAGATCAGATCCTGCAACATCTCAGTGATATTAAGCTTTGTAATAGAACTAATGCTTTATTTCAGCATATTTCAGTTCATGCTGGACGTAGTTTTTGCTTTATGGTATTAGAAATTGTTCCTGAAAACTTAAGAGGTGGGGATCTGACAAACAGGACTGAGTCTATTGAAGCACATTGGATATTGGATTTGCAGGCAGATAAACTGCCTGTATTAAATGACAAGGTGCCTATAAAACACCTGTTGAAAGGGAGGAAAATAAGGAGATAATTTTATTGGCTGAAGCAATTCTGTTACTCTTTAAAAATGAGGATGTTGTGGTTTTTATTAAGATCTGATAAAGGCAAACACTGAAAGTGCTTATCTCTTGTTGTTTTATTTCATTTTATTATTTACATTCTATACATTGTGATTAAAGTTTAACTTATTTTATTCTTACTGTGGGACCTCCTAGCTGTGGTGTAGCTCAACTTGTATGTTTGTTTATTTTGTTTGTTCAGTTGACTGCTTTGTCATGATTTGGGGATTCGCTGATTGCACCTAGTTTACACTAGTCTGCAAACTTGGTCAGCCATAACCCCTTAGTTTTGAGCTGAACTTCTGAAAAGTATATGTCAAACAGTAGGGGGCCCAGCACTGACCCCTGTGTCACCCACTGGTAACAGGTCTGCTTGTTGATGTGGAGTCACCCACTTCGATAGTGTGTGTCTGGTTTGTGAGCCACTTGGCAACCCATCTTGCAATGAAGGGGCTTACATTCAGTTTGCTAAGTTTATCGGTAATGCCTGAATGTGGGATGGTGTTGAAAGCCTTTGCCAAGTTGAGGTATGCTCAACACAAGAAAAAGGTTTTTGATGCAGAACACTTTTAATTATTTAACTTCGTATTTAATTAGTTAATTGAATGGTGGCTGAATCAAATTACTGTGCTTTGCTTTGGCGCCTTTTTCATTTTAAAACTGTGTAGGAAGTTTTTTCTTTTGTCTGATGAAGTCTTACAAAGGTGAAAGACGAAAAGCGCTTCACATTAAACTGTTTTGGAGTTATTCTAGCCAGATCGGAGCCTGTGTTCTTTTTTCGTTTTGGAGAGTTTGTTGTTCTAGTTATTTTCAAGCGTTTTGTTGCGTATGTGTTTGAAAATGACATTACAGGGGGAATGAATGCATTTCCTTAGAAGAAAGGTAGGGGAGTGATCACTGAGAGAACTGGAGAGGCACCCGGCCTGGTGAGCAAAGTTGGGCTTATTGGTTAGTATCCAGTCTAGAATAGATTCTTTCTTGGTGTGTTTATCGATTCTAGTGGGGAAGTTTATAGTTTGGTTGAAATTGAATAAATTGATAAAATTGGAGGGGTTGTCAGATGAGCAGTATAGCCAGTCCAAATTGAAATCACCTAGCACTATAATTTCGTGGTTGAAAGTAGAGGATGCCTAAGATAGAAGACTTTCAATGGTAGGTAGATTATTTCCTGGTGGTAGGTAGAAGGCAATAATTATGATAGTTTTATGTGGATTTACTTCAAATCGAGTAGTTAGAAGTTCTGCTTCTGATAGATCTGGGGAGTGCAGATTAAATTTTCAGTGTTGAGGAAATTTTTATACATGATGGCAATGCCTCCACCACGCTTGTTCAGCCTATATTGTCTAATAACATTATAACCACTAGTAAGTATTTTCTCATCTTTAACGTGGGGTTTTAGACGTGTCTCTGTAATAATTTCTATATCAGGAGTGTAGGCAATATAGGTAGTTAGGGCTGCATGAAATTCACTATTTGTGTGATACTTCTGAGGTTAAAATTAGCTATGAGTAAGTATGATTTAGAATTTTTTAGAGGAAGAAGTTGTAGGGCAATATTAGCTGGTGTGATGGGTGCTATTGGGTGGGGTGGGAGTAGCTGTGTGGGTCCTGGGTTAGGATGTATGTCAGCTTGGAGTTTGATTTCTGTTAGTGAGTGTATAAGGAGATAGAGAGAGTTTGACCTTGCATATTAGTCAATGAAATAAATCTGGATAGGAAGGAGGGTTGGGGGTATGGACATATTTATAGTGGAAGAGCAATATGTTAGCGTTAGTGTAGAGGTTAGGAAAATAGATATTTGGTTTTGTATCAAACCCTTACTGATAGCCCTGCAGTTTGGCGGCTCATTCCATTGTCGCTTACCCCTGCTCGTCTCCCTTGGGCATTCCCTGCCTTTCTTAATTGCATCTGAACTGGAAGACCTGTTGGGACTAGCCAAATTACTGTGCATCTGCAGCGTAGTCATCTAGCCAACCTTCTCCTACAAATCCAACAGTGTCTTACCGCTGCTCATCTCCCTCGGGAATTCCCTGCCTTTCTTAATAGCATCTGAACTGGAAGACCTGCTGGGACTAGCCAAATTACTGTGCATCTGCAATGTAGTCATCTAGCCAACCTTCTCCTACAAATCCAACAATGTCTTACCCCTGCTCATCTCCCTCGGGCATTCCCTGCCTTTCTTAATAGCATCTGAACTGGAAGACCTGCTGGGACAAGCCAAATTGCTGTGCATCTACAACATAGTCATCTAGCCAATCTTCCCCTACAAATCCAACAGTGTCTTAACTCTGCTCGTCTCCCTTGGGCATTCCCTGCCTTTTTTAATAGCATCTGAACTGGAAGACCTGCTGGGACTAGCCAAATTACTGTGCATCTGCAACTTAGTCATCTAGCCAACCTTCCCCTAAAAATCCAACAGTGTCTTACCTCTGCTCATCTCCCTCAGGCATTCCCTGCCTTTCTTAATAGTATCTGAACTGGAAGACCTGCTGGGACTAGCCAAATTACTGTGCATCTGCAACGTAGTCGTCTAGCCAATCTTCCCCTACAAATCCAACAGTGTCTTACGCCTGATCGTCTCCCTCAGGCATTCCCTGCCTTTCTTAATAGCATCTGAACTGGAAGACCTGCTGGGACTAGCCAGATTACTGTGCAACTGCAACATAGTTGTCTAGCCAACCTTCCCCTAGAAATCCAACACTGTGTATGTGTTTTACCATGTACTGTTTTTAACTCATGTGAAATGGCATGATTTAGTTGTTCCAGTGTTCCCATGGTGTAACGGTAGCAGCCTACTGTACTCCATGTCTCCCCTCTCATCCTTCTTTTCCCTCTCTAACCTTTCTACCTGTTAAACTTGTCCCTTCTGTAGTAGTTTCACCACTAGGTGGCAGTATACTCCCATACATATACTAACATACCCCACACAATCCAATCTAATTCCAAACCAGCCTTCCTCTGACTTGCCCATTTCCTCACACTTAGTCCCACACACTTCCCTACTCCCTTAGCTTTACTAGCAAATACCCACACATTATATACTTTTATGCAAATCTGGGTTTTTTTATACTTACCTCTTGACTATTACCAAATCCTCTTGGTTCTGAATGGGTCTGCATTACTAATTAATTTTCTTGGGTAGCTTCTCTCTTCCTTGGCGCTACCTGCTCCGTTCACCCTACAGCCTCACTCCGCTCCCATACCCTGCCCCCAATTCCCACCCGCCCACAGCACAACTACCTTCATACATATCTAACCACTTCCAGATAAGAACTACCTATCAAAATTAACCCCTCCCTCCCTCTACTCCCTATCACTATCTTCAGCCTGTTTTCATACTCCCACCCACTTCCCTCTGCTTAACTCATCCTTCACCTTGCAACACCCATGTCTACACACCCACACACTAACCTTTGTAACTACACCTCTCCCATTATTAACTGTCGCTCTTCTGCATACCCCTCTCGCTTAACTTGCATCTAACACCTATCATGCAAACATGACCTTCTCATGCTCTACTGTCCTTATTTCAAACCCTCATTCTCTTTTACATTCTCTACCTCACTAGTCTCCCACAGTTCCAATACTCTTCCCCCTTCACACAGCTTCAATATATGTTAAAAAAAGAATCTCCCTCAACAACTCAAGTCTCGTCCCATCTCTATAAACATAATGTATCTTTTCTCTTTCAAAGAAAACTCTTCCTTGCTCCTTGTAAACTACTTCCCATACCTTCCAAGCTAAGCTCATTAGGTTCCAATACCCAAATATTTAACTCCTTAGAACATAGATACCTATCCTTACTCTATTCTAAATTAGTCACTCTCCTCCTCCGCTCTGGAGATATACACCCTAACCCAGGGCCTTCACATAACTCCACATAACTCAACTTCGAAACGAAACTCACATAGTTCACCCCCCACACACAAATCTCTCCTCCTTGCTACACTTAATGCCAGGAGCCTTTGTAATAAAATACCTGCTTTTCATGCCTGGATCTCCCACAACAAACATGATATTCTCTCTATCACAGAAACCTGGTTAAAGCCACATGTAAAAGATACCGAAATAACATCCCCAAACTATAACATCATAAGAAGTGACAGATCCCAAAAGAAAGATGAAGGAGTAGCCTTATTCTTCTCCACCTCCTTACCAGTGACATCCTATACTAAGCCCATACCCTCATTTGACACTGCTGAGCTAACCCTTGCTCTTCCCAAAGTAAACAACAATAAAACTCTATGCATTGCCACCCTGTACATACCACCTGGTAAGAATATCCCTGTTTTGGAAGATATTCTTGCCTGGTTTACTTCCAACATAAACAACGAGACAATAATCTTAGGCGATGTCAATATTAACTGGTCTTCCATTGATTCATCAACCCCTTCTCAAAGCATTAACCTATATCAATTCACTCAGCTAATCAAAACTCCTACTAGACCAGTTTAAAGATTACACCACAGGTAGCATCCTTGACTGGATACTAGTCTCCCACCCAAACCGAATCTCTGATAGAGGTACTCTCCCTGACTCCCTTAGTGACCATCTCCCTACCTACATACACCATTCCCCTTCCCCCCTCCTCCTTCAGCACAAACACATTACAACTCGCAACTTGCAAAACCTCAACTCCCAAATCTTCTCCAATGCCTTAAAACAGATAAACTGGAACCCTCTAAGGTCTCTTCCTTTAGACACCGCTGTCTTACACTTCAATACAGTTTTCATTGATCTACTTAACTGCTTTTCCCCCTGCATAACCAAAAGACACAAATCCAAAACAGCCCCCTGGCTAATCAAAGACACAAAAGTCCTTATGCATCTCCGAGACAAAACCTGGAAATACTATCAAAAATTCAAAACTCCCAACTCTCTTGCCGAATACAAGCAACTAAGAAGTCGAGTAAAAAAACAAATAGCCATCAACTGTAAATCCTACTATCTTAAACTTCAAAATAATCATAAAACCAACCCCAAAAAGTTTTGGAGTAGCATTGCATCACTACTATCTCCAGGCAAGAAAGAGAACCCCTGCCCTAACCCAGACTCACCTGATCCCCTCCTAGCTACCTAATTCAACTCCTTTTTCATTGACTCCATAGGCAAACTCACCTCATCTTTCCCTAATAATATCCCCCCAACATATCTGAAACCAAGGCATCAACCTTCAATAACTCTCCGTTCTCCCCTTTCACTCTCAAATCCATTCCTACCCACACTATAAAAAAACTCCTACTAAAGTTAAAATCTTGTTCTAATGCCCCAGAGGACATTTCATTCAACTTTCTCAAACTAGCCACTGATGGCATAGTCCTTCCCATCAGCATCCTAATAAATCACTCCATCCAGGAATCCTACATACCACACCTCTAGAAAAAAGCCTTCATCATCCCCCTCCACAAAGGAGGTAACAACTTTTCAATCTCCAACTTTCACCCTATAGCTATCTTGTCCCCTATCTCCAAGATACTCAAAAAATGTATCCACCTGCCACTTTTACCTACCTACTTGACAACCAACTATTGACTCTTACCCATGGGTTTAGACCAGGACATACCACCACCACTGCCCTCCTTTCCTTCCTAGAAATTATCAACTATGCTCGCAACTCCTGTAACATAGTTTCTACCATCCTCCTCGACTTATCCAAGGCCTTCGATACTGTCTCCCATGAGCTCCTCCTTTCTAAATTCTCTCATCTTAACCTCTCCTCTTCTTCTATCAAATGGTTCACCAGCTATCTTTCAGCCAGGGAACAAGCTGTAAAGTGGAACTACTGTACTTCCTCTTTTCTTCACACCCCAACAGATGTTCCTCAAGGCTCTATGTTGGGTCTCTTACTATTTAATATTTTTATCAATGATTTCCACCAAAAGATCCCCAATGCTAAACTCGTAATATACGTAGACGACTGTACTGTCATCTGCTCTGCCAAAGCTCTACCCATATTAATAAACCTTACTCAAGAGGCCTTCTCCTCCACTGAGTCCTGGATGCTTGACAACCATCTAGCCTTTAATGCCTCCAAATCCAAAGTAATGATTTTTTCCCCTTCTAGACATACTGCTGTTGACAAAGCATCCTTCTCTATACTCAGTCTAAACAAGACATCTATTGAAATAGTTCCCCGTGCAAAACTTCTGGGCATACTTATTGATGACCAGCTAAAGTCTGACATCCACCTACAAACCAATATAAAAAAAACCATCAAAAACTCGGAATGCTTTATCGTCACAGATGCTACCTTTCTCTTTCATCCAGACTACTGCTATCTACCACCTACCTCACCCCCCCCTTTTGTATGAAGCCCCACTACTCAGTAATCTTCAGTCAACCCTGAAATCTAAACTATCTTCATGCTATAATAAAAATTCTAAGTTTGCTACAGGATCCAAATGCTCCACTCATCATTGCAACTCCCTCCATGCACTAAACTGGTTGGAACTCCCAAACTACCTATCTTTCATTCAGCTAACAACAGCACACAAGCTAATTTTTAAACCCTCTAGCTGTCCATCACTCTCTTCTTCCTTAAAACTTCACCAGCCACACATAACACTTAGATCCACAAATCAAAACCTCTTGGAACTTTACAAGTCTTTACATTCACCAGGGTGACTCTTACTATCTTCCTCCCTTGTGAGATTATGGAACTCTCTTCCCCCTCACATTAGAACTACCCAGAATCTCCCTTCCTTTAAAATCTTACTCCACTCTTATCTCTCCTCCCTCTGGGAATGCTCCTGTACTCATCCTACCTGAATCCTGCCACCTATCTCTATCTTGTCCTCCTCAAAACTCTGCCATTGCATAAATAATTATTTTGCCGATGATTATGATGTACTAAATGAGCATTCATTTGTTGTTCTTGTAAATATCTTATAAGTGGTGGATTTCATTCTTCTATTTAAATGTCTTTATAATGTTGTCTTTCTGTCTGGAGTAGTTAATCTGTTGCTCTTGTATGCTGTACTAGTTATCACTTTTGAATATTTTTAATATTGTCTTTCTGTCTGGAGCTTTTCTCCTCGGGCCTCCATTGAAAACGGGCTACCTTGGCCCAATGGACTTTCATAGTTAACAAACTGCAATAAAATAAAATAAATAAAATTTAATAGTGGGGAGTGTAGGAGAGGGGTAGTGTGTTATGTTTGATGTGATGAAGGAAGTGGAGTGGGAGGCTAGGTAGAGGATAATGTAGGAGAGAGTTGCTCAAAAGAGTGGTGACAACTGACATGGTGAAATAGGGAAATAGGAGAAAAATATGGGTGGGTTGGTGTCTGCAGTTTAGTAGAGAGAGAAAAATCTGCTGATACAGTGATGGGGTGACAGTGTTATATGAGGGGTGAAAATGGTTAGTGAGGTGGGAGAGGAGAAAATGAAAAAAAAAATAATTGATTGCGGGTGTGTTGGATGAGGCAGCTGCAAGTTATAGGATAATGAGTTAGAAAGGTGTAAGAAAAGTTGGGGTGGGTGGAAATTGGGGTATGGTAGAGGAGTGGAGTGAGCCCAAAAGAAGCAAGAGTGAGTGGAGCGGGTTGAGCCAAGCCAAGAGGCAAGCACAGTCCAGAAACAATCAGTAAAAAATCTTAACAGAAAAAGGCTATGTACTGTTAATAGTAAGAAAGAAAAGAGGTTTTATTGTGTAGTACTATCAGGTAAGAAATGTCTTAGAATAGGCTGATTAGTCCAGCATTTAACAGGCATAAGTTTGTTGAAAACTAACAGATTCTTTTAAGAATGGGGAGGTCCGGTTCCTTGCTGCCAAGCTGCTTCCCACTGTACCAACTCACTAGAAAGTAGATAATGCCTTAAATAAGTATATTTTAAGACTTAAAAAAACTAAGACAACATATTTGCAGAGAAAAAAAAAGATGCTGCAAGGTGAGAGAGCTGAACGATTTTTGTTGCAACCATTTATTCAATATGCAGGGCTTTAACAATATACTGGCAGTATGGAGAGGAAAAAGACAAAGCTTGGCTGTTAGCTGAGGAGAGAAAAAAAATAAAAAATGTTAGCAATTATGGTGTTTAGCACACAAAAGATAGATGTGGGTATTTTAGAGAGGACAGAAAGAGAACCTCAAACAATATAAACACAAACTGTTGAGACTACCACATTATAATTCACTCTAGCGCAGTAGTTCAAATGCAGTGCTACACAAAATTTAGCTTTAAAATGTTGCTAAAGTTAACACTAAATATACTTAGAAAAAAACATAGTTAATACAGATGTGCAAACATGTTGAAAAATGTGTTATATTCCTCTGAATATAGAACACATGGCCAAAGCTAGACAGCAGGCTATTATACCTGTTGCAGTGAGCATTATACACTAAAGCATAATAGAAATCTATGACAAGAAAAAAAATATGAAGTCAGTAAGAGGAGGTAAAACAGTTAGCAAACAATTGCATTAACCAATGGATAAAGCATACAGTAAGGTAGCTTGGTCCACTGTACGACAGCTAAAACTACTGGAGTGGAATCAGGCATAAGGTATATAGTGCAGCATTTACAATTAGAGAGAGTCTTAAAACATAGAGCAGGCAGCAAGCCAACAAGTCTAAGTAGCTGTAATCATAAAACTACTATAGTTGAATCAGACATAATGTATACAGTACAACATTTGCATTAGTGAGTTTTAAAAACACAGAGCAGGCCTCTAGTCAATAAGTCTAAATAGCTGTAATCACAAAATTATTTGAACCAGGCATAAGTATACAGTGCAGCATTTTCATTAGTGAGTTTTAAAACACAGAGCAGGCCTCTAGTCAACAAGTCTAAATAGCTGTAATCACAAATTTGGTTGAACCAGGCATAAAGAATACAGTGCAGCATTTACATTAGTAAGTTTTAAAGCACAGAGCAGGCCTCTAATCAACAATTCTAAATAGTTGTAATCACAAAATTATTTGAACCAGGCGAAAAGAATACAGTGCAGCATTTACATAATGAGTTTTAAAACACAGAGCAGGCCTCTAGTCAACAAGTCTAAGTAGCTGTAATCACAAAAAATATGACAAACAAGTAAAAAATCTTACAGAGCAATCTGAGGGAACACAGTGAATGAGTCACTCATTTGTCCTCATCAGTGGCCCTGGTCACCTTTTCAAAGAAGTCCACCAGATTTAACAACAGGATCTGCCCTTGATGAAGCCAAATTGGGTATGATTCAGGGTTTGGAGGTCCCATATATCTTTATTTATGAAGTTCATAATGATACGTTCCATGGTCTTACATGAGGGTGGTCAGGCATATGGGTCTGTAATTCCCTGGGACTGTTTCTAGGCCATCTTTGTGGAGGGGAATAACTATTGCTTATTTCCACTCTGTAAGAACAAAGTCTTTGGTTAGGCTATGATTGAAAAGTGTACTTAATAGTGATGCTAGTTCATATTTTAGCCTGTTTAGAATATAGCCCGGGAGTTTTTTCCTTGGACAAGGCTTTGAGGACCTGCTCTTCAGATATGTATGGTGGGGGGGGTTGTGGGAAGGTTTGTGATAAGTAAGGAGGGGAGAAGGGAGTGAAATTTTCACCAAATCTATCTGCTAGCAGGTTTGCTATCTCTGTGGGGTCAGTGTGTGTGATACCATTGGTCACCAGTTCTGTACATGCTTGGGTCCTACCTTTTAGGCTATGTACATAGCTGTAAAAGGCCTTATGGTCATCCTTGGCTATACTTGCTAAGTTTCTCTAAAAAAGCCCTTAGAGTATTTGACAAGTTGTCTTATTTGTCTGTTGAGGCTGAGGAGGGTTCTCTTCCATTGTTGAGGCCTTGCCTTTCTTTTGTTAGACAGCAACTTTTTGCATTTATTGTAAAGTTTGTTGATGCTGGATGTCCATCATGGCAGCTTGTTTTTACTTGGGGATCTAGCTTTGATTCTTTCTGGTACAGCCATATTTATACACTTATGCAAGTGATTGTACAGGGCTTTAGTTTGAGCTTCGGCGTGGTTACCACTTACAGCTTGGGGTGGGGCTTGGAATCCATTTATACCCTTGCCTGTGAAGGTATAGTGTGCCTTGGTGAATTTTTTTAGTCTAGTTTCACTCTTTGTGATTTCTGGTGTTAATGCTAGCTTGAAGGTGACTGTTTTGTGGTCAGATTTAACCAATGAGTGTCTGACAGTTACAGCAGTGCATCTGTTTGACATTTTAGTGTTAGATCTAGAAAGTGTGTTCCTGTTGTTGGGATGTGAATAATTTGTTCCAGGGCATTTGAATTAAAAAAGTCAAGACTCGTTTGTGCTAGCAAGTTGGAGGTAGTATAGGTTTCCCAGTTGATGGTGGGATAATTGAAATCCCCCATAACCAGAGTGTTTGGTAACATTTGGATTTTCTCTGGTTTGGTCAAGTAGGCTTCATGGGCTTCATGACCAATAAAGGTGGAACTATATCTGGCTGTGACTTGAATGAGGATCTTACCCACTGTAACCTGGACTTGGAGTAATTCCATGGAGTTGTCCAGTCTAACTAGATGGGAGGTTAATTTATCACTAATATAGATAGAAGCACTGCCTCCTTTGGTTTTCTCACATTCATTTTGCAGTCTGGAGGTGTGGAAGTCATTGTAGCCTTGCAAGGTTGGGGTGCTCTCTGAGGCCTTGAACTAGGTTTCTGTGACTGCACAGACATCTACATCTTCTAGTGATAGAAGTGCTTCCAGGGAGTGCAGCTTTTGGTTCAAGCTCCTAGCATTTAGCAGCATGACCCTTATTTTCTTTTGGTTGGCTAATTTCATGTCAGTAATGTTGTTTTCGAGACTTTGCCTAAAAAGGCACTATGTGGAGGCAAGAGCCTTTGCTAGCAGCCAAAAGCCTAGAGGTGCCAGGTGCAAACTGTCTGTGGCAAAGCAGTGAGGTTTGTCTATCATGGCTTCCCAGGCTGACAGGAACTGGATCCCCTTTGAATGACACCAAAAACTAAGCCAATTATTGAAATCAATCATTTTTGTTTATACTGTGGCATCATTCTAGGTGAGGGTAATATGCTGCTCAAGGCTAGGGACATACATGCCTGGGACACATACTCAGGAAGATCGACCATATCTCTCTTCATATAGTCCAGTGAGGTACTTCTCAGGTCATTCACACCAACATGAACTATGACAGCATAATAATCATAATTGTACTTGTTGTTGAAAGACCTGTGTGCATGTGTGATCTGATGAACCCTGGCACTGGAGAGGTAGATGACCATGACTTTCTTCTTGTCCAGCCCGGTGAGTCAGACATCCTTGTGTCTCACTATCGAGTCTCCAATGACAAGAAAATTTGTTTTTTGAGTGCGTCATCTTACAGGCTTGGTGGGTGAGACACTGGTGTTACTATGTGTTGTGGGTGCTGTGGGGATTGTGTTAGTTTTAGTAGCCTTGGGATTTAGAGGTCTCTGGTGTCTAGGTAAGTTTTTCGAGAGAACATCCGCATATGTAGATTTTTGTGTTTGATGCGCCATGTGTGTATGAGTAATCATATTGTATGCATATGTAGTGGTGTGTGAGTTGACATCCTCATCCATGTTACTGTTTTGAGAGGAAGAGAGCATGGATTCAAGATTCTTGGTGTAGATACATCTCTTGCATTCTGTACTAGAGTGAGTTATTAGTAGAGGGTTGTCTATGTACATGAGGCAATTGCTACGCTGCCTCATGAGACCCAAGTTAACAGGGTTGAAAGGTGAAACATGGGTAGTTCAGCTGTCCATAATGCTAGGTTGAAGGCTGTTGTCACTAGGAGTGGCTTTTCAGAATTGTTCATGGAAGAGCTCACTAGTTGGATATTTCTGCCAGGGTTTTTTTTTTTTTGCCGGTGGTTAATAGGATACAGCTCACTAGCAATATTTCTTTGTCTGGGAAAGCAATAAGGATAAGGGCTACACTAGTGTGCTACAGTGCTATCTAAGGGAATTTTTTGTTAATTTAAATGTCCTGCTTTGGTGTACAATTGCATGGCAGTGGGCAGTGAGGTGCAATGTGCAAACAAGCAGAAACCTGCTGAAATCCCAGAAGCTAAAAACTTAAAAAAAACTTTAAAAAGGTTCAAAAGGACCAACAAGGATGCTTATTCCAAGTTCTAGACCAACCTCCTTTTACCAGACAGGGTCCAATCAACACAATCCTCTCACTAAAGTGCAGATAGGCCCCTTACAATCCAAGATGGTCTGAAAAATGTGCTCAGAACAAACAACTACTACAGACAAACCCAGATGCTGCAAACCTATATCTGGACTCTACTACATCTACCAGCCACTCTAGTTTCAGTGGCAAACACTAGAGAATGTTTAACACAGCAGAAGAATAGCAATGATATACTAAAAAATGTTTAAACCAGCACAAAATCAGCAAGGAGGCTCTAAAGAATGTTTTAAACAGCTAACAGATTGGTCACTTAAATAGTGCTTGGCGGGAAAACCAGAACAAGCAGAACAGATAGCTTTAAAGCTGTGAAAAATACCAGTACATACTTAACAAACAGTGAAAATAGCAAAAAAAAAAAGCTTTGTAAACAGTGAAAATGGCAATAAAATTTGATTTAACAGGCACAGTAATGCAGACAATTGCAGTATAACAGTGTAGTTTAGTAAACTGTATATGAATACAGTATAAAAGTAGGTGGCAAGCAGTAAAAAAGTGCAGTAAATAGTATAAATATGCAAAAAAAAAGATGACTTAAGGGTTTTTGGAAGCTCAGAAGCCTCTAGTCATCTGGTATTTCAGCTCAGAGTTGTGGCTGGTAGCCCACCTCAATTCATCTCGGTGCAAACATGTAGAAACATGGTGAACTTCAGTTTCCTGTGAGTTTTATGTGGTCCTTAAGTCACCTAGAAACTGCTCATTCGGGATCAGTGGTGGTTGGGTCTGTATCACTTTGTCAAAATGTCAGTCCGTCGAACCCCTATTCAGTGAACTTAAAACATTGAAGACCATTTCAGCAAACACTCACATCAGTGAAGTTTTCCTAGGGAGAAAAATGACTTGGCCATCAGAGTGATCTTAAGACAAACTACATAATTTTAAACTCACCAAGTTGGGGGGGGGGTTCACCCCCACACTCCCCATTGTGGGGGGGGATGCACCCCCCACATCCCCCTAATTATATATACCAACTCCAAGATCACAGTACACTGAGGAAAAGGGCAGGTTTATAACAGAGGCCAACTAACCCCCTTCCCTGGGAAAACTTTTCTCTGATGTGTTTGCTGAAATGATCTTCAATGTTTTAAGTCCAATGAATAGGGATTCGGCAGATTGTGCTTTCGATGATGTGATAAGGACCCATGATGGTTCCTGAGCAGAGCCTCCACCTATAACCAAAATGTCACTGCCTACTGCAGCTGCAGTGGTGATCATATCAGTGGCCCTTTGACGCACCTGTTCATAGGTTCTGCCATTGCCATCCACAGCATTCACATCAGCAACAATCTGTTGCCATATTAAGAGCTTATGGCCCATATCTTGCTTTCCCCTTTGCAGGAGGAGGCACCATGTTGCCAAAAAACATCAATTTTTATATTGTTTTTGGCATCTGTAAAGGGTCTTAGACATGGATTCACACATCTTGATGCCATGATTGTAGAGGTCCTAAAAGAAAACAGACGTGTAATAGACATAAGTATCACATACTACAAAATATTATTTATATATACAAAAGAAAATGTGGCCAGTCAGTATGTATTACCCACTGGTAAAACATAATACAGTCTAGAGATGTGAAATATTAACAGCAGGCAGGATGCAAAATGAGGACAGTACCAAGAGCAAGATATCCTTGTTAGTGTCATAGCAGTAAATCACCTTAACCCCCACCCCAACAAAAGAACAGGTAAATGACCCTTTTGACCAACAAAATATCTTTAAAATGCTACGAGTGCTGCCAAAGAACCAGTCCCTGAAACATTTGTACATATTTCTCACACAGCATTCCTTTCCATGTATTTAAAATGCTGTCTGTAATATCAAGCAACAGCACACACACACACACACACACACACACACACACACACACACACACACACACACACACACACACACACACACACACACACACACACTCAGTTGACTGCACTGAGAATAGAACCCCTACCTAAGTACACAGAGTACAGAACACAGTACGTAACACAAGTGTCATGGCACAATTCTGATTTACATAGGAGTGCAGGTGAACTTATAGTAAATTACATCAGCAGGCCTTGTGACAGACAAGAGTTTGGGGTTGCTGCACGAAATGGATGTGTAGGCTTGTGCAAGTATCAAAATATTGGCAGGTCATTCCATTGGAGAAGTAACTGTAGGATAGCACATCTATTCTGCTGACTTGACACGCACACACCACTGAACCTCTACCTAGATGACATCAGCAAACCATGTGGGAGACAAGAGGTTGGGATTGCTGCATGAAATGGATTTGTAGGCATTTGCAAGAATCAAAATACTGGCAAGCCATGCCATTAGAGAAGTAACTATAGGATACCTCATCTACTCTGCTGACTACACACACACACACACACACACACACACACACACACACACACACACACACACACACACACACAGTTGACTGCAGTGAGAACAAAACCCCTACTTTTCTAATTGTACAGACCACAGAATGAATGCAGTACTTAACACAAGTACCATGGCACAAGTCTGATTTATACAGGAGTGCAGGTGAACTTATAGTCGATGACAACAGGCCATGTGGGAGACAAGAGGCTGGAAGGGCTGCATGAAATGGATGTGTAGGCTCATGCAAGTATCAAAATACTGGCAAGCCATGCCATTAGAGAAGTAACTTTAGGATACAGTCCTTACTGTGCTGACTAAATACACACACAAACACGCAAACCCATACCTTTTTAAGTGCACAGACTACAGAACACAGTATTTAACACAAGTGCCATGACACAAGCCTGATGTCTACAAGAGTGCAGGTGCAGTTATAGTAGATTACATCAGCAGGCGGCCATGTGGGAGACAATGCTGTGTAACAGCACAAGTACCCTTATTGAGCACAGTTGAATGTTTGAGTTTAGCAGACAAGGTTGTGACCACAACCATCTGGCCCTGTGCATGAGGGAGCACACAACATGATATATTACACTTTGTAGTGTAGTTGATATATATTTAGAAAAAGTACTGAGACCCCAGGGTTGTACTGCTTCATGGTTGGGGGGCCAACACATGGATGTATTTTAAATATGTGACATATAGTTAAACTCGATCCTTAGTTTGCACTGTTTCCACATGTAGTTTTATGTCATATAAAGGAAATAAATGCTAAACACCTGTAAGAAATCATCATATAAACAGTTCCATAGCACTGTGAGCATCAGATTTGTGAGATGGTTAAAGTGTACACGCTTGTGAGATGCACCTTTTTGTACATAGGAAAGAAGTGCACAAATGTGAACCACATTGCTAACATCTGACAGTATTATCTAACATACACCTGCTAGTTCTCAGCCACTCATTTGCTAGATGGTAAACAGAATGCAACAGTGGCAAGCAGTGCATTTTGGGGGGTATTGCAGGTATAGGCAGTTGTGTATGTGTTTTTGGCAAAAGTTAAAGCCATGCCAGTCCAGATAGCATAAATACATTTACAAGACTATAGTACACAGTATACCTGCAGTCATACATTTGATTATAAATGTGATAATACATAGATTACTAAATCAGTAAAAGTAATACGCACTGTCATACATTTGATCATAAATGCGATAATACATAGATTACTAAATCAATAAAAGTAATACTGTATGGAATATGCTGTATTCAAACACAGGACCATGTGTATGAAAGTCCTACATTTATACCTGTTGCCACAAGAAGGTTGAGGAAACAGTTGTCTATGTTGCACTTCACTGCTGTATTCTGCAATGTCTGAGCATTAAAACAGATTGCACACTCTGTACTAGAAAGAACCCTGTACCATCTGTACTCCAGGCTGGGTTTTTGTGATCACCAAGAGCATTAATTGAATGTAACTGGTTTCTAGTTTTGGCTCTCTGCTTCCTAGGTGGTCCATTTCTTTCTGTTTTCACAATGTTACACTTTGCACAAATCAGAGAAATACAGCCAAACCTGAAATGTATTTGTTTTCTGGTTCCAGTATTTGCACTGTGCGGCATTCCACGCAAGAAGTGGAATTAAAAACAAGAAGAATTAGAAAAGAAAAAAGAGAAACGTGAAATAAGGAAAGCCATGACATACACAGTAGAAAATGATAGTACACGTGATATTTTTACATAGTTCGGGATTTGAACTCTCATGCCAATGCAGCTTTAGAAAACAACATGGATGCCTTATTCCTCTTTGCCACATAAACAATTTTCCATCAAAGAAGTGACGTCATTCTTCACATAGCCAACTGCAACAGAATGTACATTGCTATCAAACCATCAGCTGTTGTTTGTACATTTAATTGTCTTCATTATATTTGGACATAGTGTACTTAGTGATCATACAACCTGTTATGATTATGCTTGCAAATATACAGCTCTGTCTTGCTTTTCTGTGTTTCTTAGTACTTCATCACGTATCTGACCAGTAGTGTGAGACATGCATTGTATAAGTCAGTCCATATCATTGGACTTAAAATGTGTGAGAATATTAACTGGCAGTAATATGATACGCAGTTGCCAGCAACTGAAGGCCAGGTTGGATGGCACAAACAAGCATATACTGTTCTTTTGGAGGGAGCATAGGTGAGTTACTGTTATGGCACAGACAAGGGTACACTGCTTTTTTGTGGGGGGGAAACAAAGCTCAGTTATTATGGCACAAACAAGCATAGCCTGTTCTTTTGTGGGGGAGCAAAGGTGTTACTGCTATGGGAAAAACAAGGATATTATGTTATTACTCCCCTTATTCTGAATCCTGCCTGTTTGATTTTGGGAAGGGTTGTGAAGTCAGAAACTGCAATGTGTATCATAACTTTCTAACTTCTCTAAACTGAGGCCATGCAGTGATCATCAGTATTGTTGAGAGGTATGAATGTGTGACTCTTTGATTCTTGAGGCTTACTACTTACTAATGGCCACATGTAAGTAAAATAAGTCTTCTGCTGTCACATGTTAAGGCACTTTCTGTACAAATCCACTACTGTTTACTTCACTATTGTACCAAGGTAAGAAATACAAGGATATGCCATAATATTATTAAAGAATGCACTCTAGGTTCAGGACTTACCTTGTAAATGCAGCAGTTGACACAATTTTAGTTCTGAGATAACTCTGCCTGATGCAAGCAGTACACAGGCAATACAGAGGTAAATGTTGTGTGAGTTTTCTAGCATCAATTTTAATATATGTATGTGAGTAGGAGAAAGGCATTAGGCACGTTGGTGGTCAGTGAATATGCTATGTGTTGTTTCTTAACCAAAGCAAGGGAATACTAAGCACACATACATATGCCTCCAGGCAAGGCAGCTGGTGGTTTCCTCTTCTGAGTCCTCCTCTGACTGTGGCTGTGGTGACTTAGGCATTGGTGGGGGATGTGTGTCCTTTCCCCTTGCTGATCCTGCTGCAGATTTTTCTGCTGGATCAGATTGTGTAGCATAATAACACTGTGAAGATTTATATACATGTCCATGGATTATACTGCAGAACTCCACCAGATGTATTTAGACACCAGAACCATGACTTCAGCAGCCCAAACATATGCTCTATGATGTTTCTGGTTTGAGCATGTGCCTCATTATGGAACTCTTCCATGGCTATGTGTGCACTTCTGATGGCTGTCATCAGCCACAGTTAAAGTGGATAGCCAGGATCCCCCAGTAAATGGCCCTCTGGGTTGCCCCCCGCAGCAATTATCTGGTACAGCTGTGATGTTTGCCAGATATGGGAGTCATGATAACTGCCAGAGTCACCATCACACACATTCAAGATAATTCCCTGGGCATTACACACAAGTTGGTACTTGGAGTGGTATCCCTTGCGGTTAATGTAGATTGTACCCTACTCACCAGGTGGTGGCGTAATGTCTATATGAGTGCAATCTATGGCACCCAGTACTTCAGAGTAGTGAGCAACACAGTAAAAATGTTGAATATTGCTGACCCTCTTCTCAGAACTATGGGGAAAACATATGTGCTCACTGGCATGCATGAGGATACCATCCAGGAATTTGTGGAGGAACCTGGGTGCTGATGACTATGACACACCCATCATGTCCCTAGCTGGTCTTTGAACAGTACATTTAGTTAATATTCTAAGGGCTGCACGTACCTTAGTTTGTACTGGGATGGGCTCCCCTTGGTTGGCTTTGGCTCTGAGTTGAGGGTGGCAGAGGTCACAGAGTTCTTGTAGTGTGTCCCTGCCCACCTTGTAGCACTCTACGATCTCCAAGTCTTGTAACATCTGAAAAGTTATCTGGGGCCTGAATTCTGTTTTTCTTCTTGGCCTAGGACTATTAGCTTCAGCCTGTAGCAAGTACAGGTGGATCAAAGCAGCATCAGCAGCTCCTAGCATTGTGTCCCTGTAGATTTTCTGTCTCAACTCCAGTAGTATTGAAGTCTGTAGGAAAAAAACTGTATGGAGTCTACATGGATGCTTTATAGCTTGTTGAGTAGCTCCATCATGTTTGATTGGTTCATTAACATGCAATTTACCTGCTTATGTTGTAATTAGCATTTGTTAAACACATCTGATGCTTGCTCATTAGGATCTATTAAGCACACCTGTTGCTTGCTCATTAGTGCGCTATTATGCAAATAATGACAAAAATATTTTAAAAAGTACTTAAAGATGACAGATACAATACATTTTGCCAACAAATGAAGAGGTTGCATCTTAATGAAAAAGAACTTGTGAATTGTGCACTGCTTACATGCATTTTCACCCTTCACAGACCTACATGTACACCACCATAAATCTAACCTTAGACACTCTCCTGATGCCAACATTCACTGTTGTCCTCCATAGAAAACAAACACTGAGGGAGTGTCTTCTTGAACTGAGCATCCCTACATGATTAGTAGTGAGCTACACAGTAAAACTGTTGAATATTGGTGACCCTCTTCTCAGAACTATGGGGAAAACATATGATGTTGATAGTGAATGTTGACATCAGGGGAATATGTTAGGTTAGACTTATAGAGGTGTACATGTAGATCTGTGAGCGGTGAAAATGCATGTGAACAATGCACAGTTCACAAGTTCTTTTTCATTAAGATGCAATCTCCTGCTGGGATTCAGCAATTCTAATGAGTTTTGACCTCATTTGCATCTTCACTGTGCTGACATCCCTGAATCTACACTGTTGGTAATTGTGTAGGGGGGAATCTGGAGGGGAGCCCATTGTTGTAAACACAAGAGAGGGTATTACTTTGCTAATCTGTACAGAGGAATACAGGTTTTGATTAAATTTGACTGTATTCCATCAGCTACATACTGCATATGCTTACATGACAGTATGAATAGTCTGTTTCTTGGTGTTTACACTTTTATCGGTCTACATTAGTTATGAGTATATTCTTCATTTGGGGGTGGGGGAGCAAAGCTGCATTTATGTCATGGCACTTAAAAAAAGATTGTTGCTGTTATTACTCTTCTTTTGTAGCATCCGCCCTGTCTAACAATGTAATACTGTGTCTGCTGTTACATGTTAAGTTCAGTTCTGTACAAATCTAATAATTTTTACTTGCTCTTATTTCCATGTAGATTCCTTTCCGTGGCTGTATATGAAAAGTTTTTGAATACATGGCAACATGAGCACAGAGTCTACATGATTGTTTTAAAGCTTGTTAATTCACTCCAATGTGTTGGTTTGCTTCAATAGCGTACAGGTCAGCTACTTATGCTGTAATTGGCATGACATGGAATTTGCCATATTTGTGCGTGAACACGTACTGCTACATGGAGTTTATTAAATCTAAATGTGTGCGCATCACACATGGAGAAAAATGGCCATGTAGTCTTTACTGAGTCCCCCATTGACTTTTAGCCTTAAAGAAAGAAAGTGTACTGGCTATTTTTAAATAAAACTAAACTATACACTGTTCTAGTGAATGCATTGAGGTATTTAGTTACCAAGAAAACTGCGGTTATTCACTTCCAGTAGCTTCAAACTTTATTTTTCTAGGCTGCTTGTTTGCCCTTGAACCTTTTAATTCTGTTAGTAAACAATGTCCAGAACATTCAGATTTATTACCTGGACCTGTAGCCTGCTTGTCTCCCAACTCATGCTGAATATTTATTTGTTAAAGGAAAACTTTCCATCATCGCCACTGTGTTCACTCATTTGTACAGCACACATGCTTACACAAGAAATTTGTTACTAGATGAAGACAAGGGCAAGGGCATTATTCCAGACATTCACCTATGCAAATGCAAAAGAAAACATCTCAACTCTGCATATATTATAATCAGTGCACTTTTACACTTCATCCCAGCAGCACAAGATTACACCATATTGTCTTCAACATGCTTTTGTGTAGCCTGTCTTCTCTTTTTACATTGTAATTCTTAAATTTCTTAAAACTTAAAAAGAAAAAGAGTTCTGCTGTGGCGACCCCTAACCAGGAAAAGCCAAAAGAAAGAGTAGTTTTATCACATACAGCACTCACTGAAAATGCTTTACTATATAAGTACAATTTATGTCATGAAATGTTTTATACAAATACTATTAAGAACAAAAATTGTTACTCTTGTTCCCCTTCTTTTTCCCTTGTAATGTCCTTCCAAACATTAATGACATGAAGTGGGGTATATGCCTTTCAGTCCTCCAGCAAGTTTAACAAAGTCAATCTTTCTCAGCCACTTTTTCTTGTAAAGCCATACTTCACAACTGTGATATAGTCTCACATTTATTCACTAATTTCAGCGTTTCAGGTCTTCTTCCTTTTCATCTGCATCTCCCAACCCTAGTCTTCATTTCAAGTTCAAAATACTCGTGATTCTTCTGTTTAACTGCAGTGATTTTTCTGTCTCTCAAGCATTTTCCTTTGGAATATTGGAAAAGTTTTCACTGGCAAAGTCTTTGAATGGGCTCTGTCATCAAAAGAGTGAGAAGTATCATCCCCTTCTGTTTGATGGCTCAGTTTTTGTTGGACAGACTTTTGCATTTCCTCCTTAGCCTGTTCTGCATCAAAAATGACTTTGATCCTCCAGGAAAAAAATATATGAAGACAGCTTGATACAGCAGCTAGAATATCACACCTGCTTTTCTACATTCCTAATTGCAGGGATACATTTGCTTCTCTTCTGCCTGCTGTACAGTGAATTACTATTGTACACAAGCACTCTACTGTCTCCAATTTTTAATCCTATGCCTTTCTGCCGCAGTTTTGTCAAGATCAACTCTTTGTGCTCGAATGATTGCATCTAAATTATAACAGGTCTCTGCTGCTTTCTCATGGCTAGGTTTGGAGCATATACATGATGTATCTTTTCAATTAACAAATCTTGCTGTGGAATACCAGTTCATTTGCTTATTTGTGCTTTCATAAAATTAATACAGTCTTTTCCTAACAGTTTCTCTGGTACGTTAGAAAATCTCAGGATTTCTGTGCACGCTCTATCATCTAACTGTACTATTCTTTTGAAACCGTTCTTCTTGAACAGTCTCATACTCAGCTATTTCTTCACCTCACTCTCTGATTTTTGCAGTTATATCGGTTCATCTGAATAGCTATTTAAAACTTTTTTTTCCATTTTCCCAGCCTTTTGTTATTTAAGTTGATATACCCCTTTAATTTTTTATTTATTTTAATCAGCTCTGAGCACATTTGATGCATTTTTCCTAAAAATTACTGGAGGCCATATCTTGCACCAAAGTTGGATCTTGAACTACTTTTTGCTGAACAACTGCAGGATTCTTCCCAGTAAGTATTTTCTCTTCATCATTTTCTTCATCTTTTCTAGTTGATTTTCTTTCAGGCTCTCTACATGTCTTCTTTACTGGTATACAAGTAGTGAATGTGCTATCCATTAACTGAGTTTTACTAAAAATGTCAGAATTACTAGCCCTTGTCTCTCAAGTTTTTTTTTTTTTTTCACACTGGGAGAGCCGAAGTCCAGCTATTGATTAGTGTGCAGTCATCTTGGAAGTCGCCACACTGCTCTGTTTTGGCTGTGACCAATAAAAAGAAGAAATCTGAGCTCTGGTTGAATGTCAAATTGAAGCAGGTAATCAGTTTGGGAGATGTGGGTAAGACAGTTCCTTTTTTTTTCTCTCTCTCTTTTTTGGTTTGTTAATATTTATGCTCCCTCCAATTCAGCACCAGGCCCTAGGCAACTGCCTATGTCAGCTTGTGCTCAAAATGACCCTTTGTATATATACGTTTTTAAAGGCTGCATGACAGAGGTGTCATACATCAGCAATCAGCATTTGAAAGCATAATCACAAAAGAATGAGATTCAACATATGTATTTAATTTTGAAACTCATTGGAACTCTTTCAAAGCATTTTTGAAAGCGACTTTGCCCCTGCACTCCCAACATGGGGGAGCATGTCCTTACACCCCCTGTTGTTTACATATACTAACTCCAGGATCATAGTACTTCAGGGAAAATATAAATTGTAATGCTTACAAAAAGCTATCTAGTATTATTATAAACATGCACAGAACTTATGTTCAGAGGTTATAGACACTTCAGGAGTTTCATTCTGCAGTTTTGGATGTAGCTTCCAAATTGTGTATGAATATGTTATTTGAAATGCAATGCTTCTATGTAGAAATATGCCAATTATATGCTGCCACATATTATTTCTAGTCATTTGTAAAATAAAAATGTATTTTTATTTTGCAGAAAAATAACAGCAGCTTGGAAATGCAGTTGTCAGATCTTTTTGGAAAAATATTGTCACATATAAAGCAGACAGAGGAAGAGCTTTGTGAATTCATAAGTTCAGATGTTAAGGCTTTGCACTTACAGCTTCAGGATGAGATACAGGGCACAGAAGAAAAAAAGACAGCATCAGAGCAACATTTAAAGGCTACCCAGCAACTACTTGAACAAAGTGATGCCTTCCTTTTTTTCAAGGTATGAGTAGTGACATGGTGTCATGTACTGCACCTTATTCATTTTTGCTGTAATTAATTCAATTGATACTTTTTAAAATGCTTTTTTTCTTTGAGTGAAGATCGTGCTGTTATAAAGAATGTTCTTTCTTTATTGGTGATGTTAATTTCTTATCAAAATATATCTAACAGTAGAAGACTGTTTTTATAGCACATTGATTTAAATATGTATACTACATCTAGCCATAACAACTGTCAGTAGTTAATCAAACATACTAACAATGTGTTCTGGAACCTCCCAAGAATCACATTAGATATTTTTAGGCTGTGTTAGAAAAGTTTGTAATTAGATTTATACAAAACTGGATATAAGGCTGTGGAAATTATTTATGTCTGTGGTGATCTTTATTAACATTATACTTTGTTTTACTATCTTTGGAGGATTATTTTATTACTTTGAGAATCTACGTTTACTCACAGCCATTTTAAGTTGCCAGTGATTCATTCTCTGGCATCTCTTTTTGTCAGCAGCTTGGTACTGCTAAACTAAATGGGGAACTGGGCCAAACAGTAATTTGACTTACTCGGCATCACATGGATCAGGATAATCTACTTTCATCACCATCACTGGCTCACTTGGGTACCAGTAAATTCAAGGTAATATATTTGCCTTATAGATAGGACCTATTTTGGCTTTGTGTTTTAATGGGAAAAATATATACGCAACCAATATCTATGTGTGTGTGTGTGTGTGTGTGTGTGTGTGTTTTGGGGTTTTGTGAACCTAGCAGTCATAACCAAGACCTGGTAGGAAGATGACCTTGTGCTGTATTTGGTGGCCACTACTTCTGTGATTTTAGATGTTTAAAGCCTGCATGCAATATTATTGATGGTGAAACAGCGGTTTAGTATTGCTGCATATATGAGCTGGATCATTTTAACAGTGGGATATCTAATGATTTTGAAAATGTTGTTAGTGCAGGAGTATGTTGAGTGTGTTGCAGATTCCCTTTGGAATTCCATCTACATTGTTTCCTTGGTACTATTTGCAAGCATTGACAAGAATGTTTTATTGATAGAGTATCTGAGCAGTCATTTGGATTATCTTGTGTAGTTTTAGGGATTCAATTAATTAGATGTCACGTTAGCTTGCCATTAAGTTTATCCAGATTATAGAGAATGTCAGCAAAGTTTCAGTTGTTGAGGTCATTCTAGAATTCTGTGTGACAAATGGTTTGATGGTGATCAACGTAGAGTCCATAAGAGATACAGTCACAAGTACACATACAAGAGTGGCCAACATACAACTCAGGTCGACAGGGCACTTGGGTAGAGACAGAGACTGCAAAGTCATTCCCAGGAAATAGACCATGGCATAAACCACTAGTGGGCACAATCAGCTGCAAGCAGTGGACAGAGAAGGCTCTAAGATCCACAAAGACTAGGCTGAAGACCTAGAAACTGACTGGAGTGGAAGCACTGGAGATGAAGGATATACTCAAAGCTATAGCACCTCAAGAAGAAGAGGAAATAGGGGGAGCCAAAAAAGAATAGCAGTGTCTCATAACAACATATGTAAAGATTGTAGAATAGATGTGAAGCCGAATCAGGTGTGGAAATAAGGTGCATAAAGAAAGCTGGTAGTGGGAATTCAGAAGTCCAGCAAGTGCAAGAAAGATGGAGTGCAGGAAAAACTGGATGATAAAAAACATGGACCAAGCTAAGAAGGAATACTGACTGGATAACATACAGCCTACAATAAAGGAGGAAGAAGACCCTTCCTTAGAAGAAATAAGAACAGCACAAAGGAAAATAAGTCAGTAAAAGCAATAAGCTTAGGTGAGGTCACAGTAGATATGATCAAGGTGCTGGGTGAGTTAGGAGAGAAAAAGCTCCTGTATTCATAGTAGTGTGGAGAGGATGGAGTATACCATATGACTGGAGAGTAAGCATTTTAAGGCCAGTAAACAAAAACAAAGGGGGCAATCACAAGTGTGGGTAATATAGAGTTATTAGACTTCTGTTTCACTGCATGAAATTGCTGCGGAGATTGACAAATGAATGAAAAGATCAGTAGAAAGTAAACTGGAGATGAGCAATTTGGATTCAGATCCAGTTGTAGTACAAATGATCCAGTGTTTGCAGTGAGACAGATTGTGGACAAGAAGCTAGAGATCAGGAAAGAGTCCAAATTGGCATTCCTAGATTTTTGAGGAAAAACACGACAAGCTCTCAAGAAAGCTAATTTGGACAGTCCTGTGATGGCAGAAAACAAAACAGACATACACAAAGTCTGAGATAAACAATTCTTAGAATATCTCCTTTTCTCTAATGTATGGTGATTTTGGAGTTAGTATACATAAGTTTGGGGAGGTGCAGGGGGCTTGCCCCTTGCAAAAAAATAAGTTTAAAGGTGAAGAGTGATATTCAAAATTCGTTAATCTCCTGCAGTTTCAATCTTCTTTTGTATTGTGTTGGCACTTTGTTTCTGACATTTCAAAAGAGACCTGGTAACAAGTATGAACAGTGTCCAGACTCACAAAGGGATGCTGAGTGGGAGTGGGTGTGCGTGAGGGTGAAACTCATGTATCCAGTGCTGTTGATACTGAATACAAAGGATTAGTCCAGATAACATCACTTTAGGTTGCAGATCTAGGAGACTCTCTCTGATACCCTTCCTGTGGGATGAATAAAGACACCTTGTTGAAGTCTGCAGTAGTTTATTAATTTAAGTAGGTGGATGGATGAGTGTTCTTGTTCTAATGTTAGGACTAATCCTGTGATCCTCTGGGTCACAGGCGAGATACCAGACTTCACTCCAGCCCTGTGGATTACCTGTTTTCTGCTGTTGATACCAGTGAAGGACTATATTAGCAAGCAGGTCAGGAGGACCTATCAAAAGAGCTGCTTTATGCAGACAATGAGTTATTACAAGCAGACTCTAAGCAGGAACATCAACAAATGATAGAAGAATGGAATGCAAAATTGATGGCCATGAGATAAAACTGTGTACAGGGAAGACAGCTGTCATGGCAACAAATGGACAAAATCAGAAGAAGCTGACAATAGAGACAGAAGGGAAAATTAGTGGAACATGTTGATAGATTCAAGTATGTGGAGGGGTGAAAAGGTAGTCTGAATGAGAAGGTTAGAGCTAGAATCAGAGGGGCTGCAGCCAACTGGCACAGAGTGTCAGGGTAGTGTTTAGCAGAAGAATGCCAAAGAAGCTGAAAATAAGATGTACAAAACAGTGGTGCAGTTAGTACTACTGTATGGTGCAGAAACCTGGGCAGTAAATGCAAATCAGGTGGGTATGCTAGAGGTGAATGAGTTGAAGTGCTTGAGATTGATAGTAGGATATAGACTGTGAGACAGATGAAGAAATGAAGTCATCAGAGCAATAGTCCAAGTAGCGGCAATTTTCAGGCAAGGTCAAAGACAACTGATTATGGTGGTTCAAGAACATGTACAGAAAAGGGGAAGACAATCTGGTGAAGAAGATTTGGAACAAGACAGGAAGAAGACAAGAAGAAACCAGGGCATCCAGCAAAGGAATCAGGCAGGAGGAATTAAGCATTAGCTAAATGGACATTGAAAACTGATAAAGAATCACTGGAATCAGTCTCTTGGTCAGATAGTGCTCTGGTACAGTTCTGTGTGGAGCTTTCTGTTACTTCCATTCCTGATATTGATTTTGTTTCAAATAGAGCTTTTTATAACTGTTCCTAGTGATACGCTGATGCCCATCATGGAATAGATCTGCCCATATCATCTTGTGGATGCCTGTGGTAAGGCACTGACTGAAGCTCTGAATCTTGTTATTATTAAGTGTGTATACCCTAAACCTACTGAAATCAAGGAATTTTAGATTGTCTAATAGTTTGCTGAGTTACTAATGCTGAGATGGAGTTTGGAATTCACATAATGGTGAAAGATATGCCTGCTCAAGCAATGTTTCTACAGCATGAGCATAATGCTTTGTACCTGCCAGACATCTCATGTCCAGTAAGAGGTATACTGCAACCTGTCATGGAGCTCTCCTGTTTTGAATCAAAAATGATGTATGCATTCCAGCCTATTAGTTTGGGCAGCTTTGCCCTCTTGTAGATGTGAGCAGTTTGTGTGCTTATTGGTGGATAAAACAATCTTAACCTCAGCCTACATCTCCCTAGAGATATTTTGGTTGATGGCTTTGATGATTTTGATTTTGATTACCCATTATTTTGGACTGTCTGTATGTAGATAAGTTATGAAGATGTTATAATGTATTTGTAGCCATTTGTTGTACTGTTTGCATCTTCTATGCAGATCTGGCATGGCTGGTTAATATGCCCCAGAGTACATGCGGGAGTATCATTCTCTGAATTACATGGCATGAAATCAGAGATTTTCATATCTAATATAAAACAAATATTAAGTATTCCTATTCTCAACATACCTACTTTAGATTTCAACAGAATGAAGATTTTTTTCCCTTTCTCTAATGCCTCATTTTTGAGAAGATTATTGTGAAACCAGTATGCAATTCTTATTTGTCATCTTTTGACCTTCTGGATCCCTGTCTGCTGTGGATTTGATCAGGGCACTACCAAGACCACACTTGTTATGGTTATCAGTGAGTGCCTCATAGCTTGAGATCAAGGGTTATCTCCTGTCTCAGTCCTACTTGTTCGCTCAGTGGCTGTTTACATTGCAAACCATGAGATCTTATTTGGAGTATTTTCAAGTGTATTTCAACTTGTCCAGCATTATCAGGTGGTTCACCACTTACCTCTTACGTTAGTTTCAGATTTTGATCTGTAGAGTTAATGCCTTTAAAAAGTATTCTTATACATCCTTTGGAGTGTGGTGTCCTGTGTTGTTTCCTTTTTGCACCTGTTTTGTTTGCAGTATGCATTCTGTTTACTCATGGCAATAGAACATGTCTGATTAAGGACACATTTAAACTTGAGGAGCATTGCGCATGCTAATAAGATGGCATAAAATGCAGAGGGATTAGATATTGCTACTATGTAGACGGTATTCACATTTCTCTTTTCTTCTCTCAGGATCATATGTCCAGTTTTATTATCTTTGAAGACTGGATTCCATCCTGTGTTGGGTGATTGTCATTATAAGGTTAATACTACAAAGAGCTCAGACAGTACTGGTGTGCCACACCATTTATCCATCACAGATTTCTTACGCAACTCCTTTTTTTTCCAAGTATAATGACGTAGGCGTTTCTTCTAAAGTTAAAGATCTGAAAGTACTTGTTATCAATGTGCTGACATTAGGCATAAGGACTAGATTGTCAGAGATTAGCAGATCATCTTATTTGGGCCTGAACTCTGTCCTGGATCAGTACTGCATTCATTCAGTAGAGTTCACAGTGGTCATTCATGTACTTGTGTATCATATTTTGATGACTTTTGGACGCAGTTGTTTCCTACAGGTAGTAGGTCCAGATGTTCAAAAACTGGTTATAAATTGCACCTTCAAGCCTGTGTCCAGCAGAATCTTGGCTAGCTGCGTCTTGTACATAGATCTAGATTTAAGACTTCATATTTTACCTGTTGGCATAATGGTTAAGGTGTTTGTACACAAGATGCAGGGTTTAATTCTTGCATTGGATAATTGACTAGGTTTAAAATAGCCCACAATTGCAGTTAGCTTAGTACTAATCTATGAAATATCTAAGTTTAAAATGTGTATTGCACCACATATTGTGGTGTTTAGTTTCCTTCAGATTTGTTTTAATTATTTTTTCCACAAAAAATAATGAACTGTTAGTTACTATGCAAAAATCCTTCATGGCAGTGCATTTAACACTTAAAACTTTTCTTTCAACATTTCCTTTTGCTACAAAAAATCTGCTCTGTGCTGTAACATCCAGGCAGAGAACTTGGGATGTACTTTTTAGAGTCTATGAAATCAAGTTTGGTATGCTTTATTGTTTTATATTTAATTTTGCAATTAGTTAGGAGTTTTGATCATTTAATAACAGTCTCGTTGGAGGTTCAGTGCAACCACTCTTACGAATCTCAGCCAGCTGCTAATGAGATCCCATGAGCAATCACTACTATTCATAGAATTTACTAGACAAAGGGGAAGACAGAAATAGATTGTCAAGCTATCTTAAATATCATGCTCGCACGCACAAACACCTGAAGACAATTTAGAAGTTGACAATCTACACGCTACATGTCTTTGAAATGTGGAGGGAAACAGACTATCTGAAGAAACATCATAGGATATGTAGATCCACAAAGAAGGCAATACAACCAGGAACTAATCCACAGAAACTTTTGCTGTGAGGTGAATATCTGTTGCTTATAACTAATTACATTAAGCATAATTCAAAAATAAGGGATGCAGTTTGTTAATAGACCATGCCTTTGGGCTCTTCCCATCTTTGTGTTACATTGTAAAGTGGAGTTTTAAGAGTACCTGGAAATGCAGAAACAAGGCTTTTTCCATGCAAAACAGTTTGTAAAAATAAATTATGAGGCTTGTAATTATTTCAAATAAGGTTGAGTGACTGCTTCAAGGTTGACTATTTAAATGCTTAAATGCTGTGGGAAGAAACCTATACAAGGAGCAGTGCTTGTCATAAACAATGCAAATATGTTTTTCTGTCTTAAATTAAGATGTAGGTAAACAAAACCTGGAAAGATTACTTGAGAAAGAAACACTGAGCAAAAGAGTAAGTGTGCATGTGTATGATTGAGGATTGTATGATTTTCACTGTAGTGACTTGCACATACTGGATTTGTTTACCATTACCTTGTTATAATAGGAGACTATGTAGTAAACCACACTATGTTAAGTTAGCAATCTCGCCTTCATTCTTGCTTGATGGGTTCGGAGCCGATCCCTCGGCTCCGACTCGGCACTTGCTAAGCTCGAGAGTCACTTTTACCAGCTCGAGGCAGCCCCATATCCCATGATGCAAGGCGGTAAGTACCCAGATCTCGTTTGCCGCTTCGCTTATGAGGTCCTCCTTTTACCAGCTCCTGGTAAGTGATTCACTTTATTGATATTAAAGCCCCTTTTTGTTAAAAAAACCTTTTATTGTTAGTTATAAGTTAATTATTTAGATTTCCTGACAGAAAATCCCTGTCTCTTTTAATTTTTTTTAGTCAAACTTTACCCATCCCATCCCCTCCCTGTTAGGGTGTGTGTGTGTTTGTTTTTAGAAATACCTTTTTGGTATTTTCTTTAATTTAAATTTTTGACTGGTGTGTGTGTGTGTGTTTTGTGTAAGCACCATGTCAAAGGAGAGGGTCTCAGGTTTTAAGAAGTGTGACTCGTGCTGTCAGAAGATGTCTCTGACAGACGGTCACACTTCTTGCCTGTATTGCCTGGGGCCTCTTCACCTGCAGGACTCCTGTGCTATTTGTCATTCCTTCAGCCAGAGAGTCCTGCAGGAAAGACGCAACAAGCTGATACTTAGGGGCCTTCTTAAGCCGGAGGGCTCTCCGGCTAAGTCGGCTCCATCAAAATCAGCTAAATCTTCCAAGGCCCAGGCTTCTGTGTCTAAGCCTGCGGCCTCGGCTCCGACTCGTTCCGAGTCGAGATCGGCTCCGGCTGGGGCCGATTCTGGGTTAACAAAGCCTTCGGCACCGATGGCTATCGGTGCCGAATCTGCATCGACCACTTCGGTGTCGGCTCCGATCGGTTCCGACACCCATGTGGCACAGGCATCGGTGTCGGCTCCGATCGGCTCCGACACCGTTACTTTGGTGGCTGTATCGGCTCCGGCTGGAGCCGATACATCGAGGCTACCTGTCGGTTCCGATAAGTCTTCGGCTCCGACAGGATCTATAGTATCGGTTCCGATGGCTCATTCCAGGAAGAGGTCGAGGTCTCCTTCCTTGGAGCCGATACTTTCGGCTCGGCTTCACCTCTTCTTCGAACGGAGCCATCGGAGCCGATCTTCAAGGTCATCCAGACTGTCAGATCATGACCTAGAGAGAGTGGTCAGTAGATTACTTAAGTCACAGGTACTGGCCCAAATGTTACATAGTCCGTCTCAACAGACGACTGTTGGTCCACACCCCGTTACAGTTCCTCCTTCAACTCTACCCCAGAGCTTGGAGTTGGAGTCTTCGGGAATGGTTACTGCTACGGCTGGAGGACGGATACCACCTTCTGTTCCTTCAGCCTCTACTCTTATCTCCTCTTCGAGACCTTCCTTAGAGGGATTCGGTGGTCGGGCTTCCATGGTCTCCTCCGAGGGGGTGAGTGGCATCGGACCCTTGTCCGAACCCGCTCTTCCCCTTGGAGCCTCGGCCTTGGTGAGCTCGGCTCCGACATCTGCCTCGGAGACTTCCCTTCGGTGGTCCCTGGAGTTCCTAGCTCTTGAACGGGTTCTCTCGGACCTGCCTGGGAGGGGAGCATTCGAGGTGATGAAGAGTGTGCTGGCCACTGGTATCAGTCAGCAGTCTGTTCCGTAGCTCCTCCCTCTATAGTACCTGTTGACATCTCTGCCACTTCTCTTGCTACAGGTCCCAGAGATCCTCCGCCTCAGGTTTCCCCATTGGGAATTTCCCCTCTTCCGAGGATTCTCCTGATGTTTCGGGAGATCCTCCTAGGAAGAGGACTTGTAAGAGGAAACAGGTAGACTCCCGAGTCTGTCACTTGGATACTGACTTTGATGAGTCAGAGGGATCCCCTAGATCCCCTCTGAGGATGTCTCCTTTTCAGACATCCTAGAACTCCTTAAACAGAGGGGAAACTGGCCCACCAACAATCCCTCTGAGGATGAGTCAGTGTACCTAGAGGCGTTTCGATCTCGGCCCTCCACCTCCTGGGTGTCTCCGCCTTCGACCCCTTATGCAGGTTATTGCACGAAGGCGTGGGCAGCTCCTGACTCTGTAGAGCCAGTACCTAGGTGACCTTCAAAACTTATCTCTACCCCGTGTGACAAGCAATACCTCACTAAGTGTGTCCCCGCTGATGCCATGGTGGTGGCTGCGGCCACCAAAAGGAACTTGCAGATCCTTCCGTGCCGTCCATCCTCCTAATAAGGACTCTAGGACCATGGATAGGTACGGTAAGCGGATGTTTTCCTCAGCGACCTTTGCTATGCGTCGCTGAATTACCTATGTCACTTCACCAGACTCCAGAGGGATATCCTTAAGGAGCTGGGTGAAGTAGTTCAGGATCCTACAGCTGCAGGGGCTCAAGAAAAATTGCTTCACAGCTAGGAACCCTCAATTCCATTGCAAACTCCTCCATGCGGCTAATATCTTATGCTGCGGATGGAGCGAGTAGAGCCGCAGGTACAGGTGTGGCTCTTAGACGCCAAGCCTGGATGCGGCTATGTGATTTTATGGATCCCTTTAAGGCGTCCTTCACAAATTCTCCCTTTGATGGGTCAGCTTTGTTTGGCCCTCAGGTGAAGGAAACCTTGACCAGGTGCGAACAGGACGGCAAGACTCTTTCTGCTGTTGGAGTCCGTTTTCCACCCCTTCTAGACCTTATCCCAAAGGACAGAAAGGTGGGAAAATGTGGTTCCGTAAATCCCAAGGAGTCACGCGGATTCACGTGGTCAGTTTACCCCTAGAGGCAGAGGGGTAACAACAACAGACGCCGCTCTAGAGGCAGAGGGGGTCCGAAAAACCAGGGAAACAGAGAGCCTCTCTCTGACAAGCCCTTTCAGCATCCCTGAGATGTTGCCCGGCTGTCCCTCCTTGGAGGCAGTCGGGGGAAGATTATCACTGTACCCAGAAGCCTGGCATTCCCTCACTCAAGACAGATGGGTACAGTCGATCATATCCAAGGGTTACATAATTCCTTTCGAGGAAAGTCCCTTCGCCTCAAATTCCCTTCCAGATGTACCACCCGGTCTAAGGGAAATTGCAGAGTTAGAAGTCTCAAAACTACTGCAAAAAAGAGCCATTCAGCCAGTTACAATAGACCATTCAGAGCCGGAATCTACTCAAGGTTCTTTTGGTCCCCAAAAGACGGGAGACTGGAGACCAATATTGGATCTCAGCAGACTCAACAAGTCTGTCAGGAAGACAAGATTCGAATGGTCACTCTTCAGTCAATTCTGCCCTTCTTACAGAAGGACAACTGGATGTGCTCAATAGATCTTCAGGATGCGTACTATCACATCAAAATTCACAGACGCTCCAGGAGATTTCTCCGCTTCGGCTGGGGTCCAGTCATTTCCAGTTCAGAGCCCTGCCCTTTGGTCTCACTACAGCCCCCAGAGTGTTCACCAAATGCATGGCAGTGGTCACGGCTCACCTGAGACGTCAAGGATTCCAGGTGTTTCCGTATCTCGACGACTGGCTCCTGTCAGCCACCACCAGGCATCAGCTTATACAAGCCAGGAATTACACAATAAACCTTTGTTCTCATTTGGGCATCTCAATCAACTTCAAAAAGTCATCCTTATCGCCCTGCCAGTCTATTACCTTCATAGGCAAACTTAAACACTGTTCGGATGTCAGCTACCCTTACAGATCAAAGAGTTTCAGACATTCAGAGTCATGTCAGGATCATTCTGGCCAACAAGAAAGTACAGGCCAGAATGGTTCTAAAGGTATTAGGTCTCATGGCTGCGGCCATTACTCTTCTTCCGCTGGCTCGATTCTACATGCGCCTTCTTCAGTGGATGCTGTTCACACAATGGTCATACCAGCAACTTCCAATGCATCACCAGATTCTGGTGACACAGACATGCAAAGAGCATCTTGCTTGGTGGATCACATCTCCTCAGGTTCACCAAGGCAGGTACTTTGTACCCCCATCCCCGATAGCCACTGTCACCACGGATGCCTCCCTGATCGGGTGGGGGGGTCATTATCAGGGCAGGATGGTTCATGGGACGTGGCAGCCGTTCGAGTACCATCTGCACATAAATGTCCTGGAGATGAGAGCAGTGCTTTTAACGTTGCAAGCCCTCAACGACTTTCTTCCTGTAGGGACAATTGCAGTCCACATAGACAACATGTCTGTAGTTTGGTATATCAACAAACAGGGTGGAACCAAGTCCTACCCCTTGTGTCGAGAAGCGCTCAGACTATGGCAATGGGCGATCTCCTCTCATCGGTTTCTGGTTGCAACGCATATCCCTGGGAAAACCAACATTGTAGCGGACAGATTGAGCAGAGCTATTCTCATGCCTCATGAGTGGTCTCTCAAGCAATCTATAGCGGAAGAGATTTTTCTGGAATGGGGTCGTCCATGTTGCGATCTTTTTGCTACTCCCCAAAACAGCAAATGTCCAGACTTCTTCAGCCTCTTCTCTCTATCAGGCCATCCCCCCAGAGACACTCTGACCCAGGATTGGCCCCAGGGACTTCTTTATGCCTTCCCTCCATTTCCTCTGATCCCTCAGGTTATCCAGAAAGCTACCGTTTTGAGAGCCAAATTGATTCTCATTGCCCCTTACTGGCCTCGACAAGTTTGGTTCCCGTTCCTCCATCATCACCTTTTGGTGCAGCCGTGGCATCTGGACCCAGTGCCAGATCTTCTGATTCACCAATCTGGTCAGCTGCACCGGTCAATCCCTTCTCTCAACCTCACAGCATGGTTGCTCCACTTCCTTCCTTAGCCAGGCTTCCTTTGATCTCTAACCCAGTTAGAGACATCATAGTAGCTTCTAAAATCCTCTACCAGGAGGATTTATACAAGCAAATGGAAACTTTTCTCTTATTGGGCTAAGGCCAAGAATATTGATCCTTTTACTGCCCCTGTTCAGGCAGTCCTGGACTTCTTAGCAGAGATTTTTCATGCAGGCTCCTCTTCTTCCACAGTCAGAGTTCATTTGGCTGCTATTTCCAATTTTCATGTCGGGATAGCAGATCATAATATTATGTCCCATAGGCTCTGCAGGGCCTTCTTGAAAGGAATTTTCCTACTAAAACCTCCAATCAGGAATCCTCCTCCTCAGTGGGATCTAAATTTAGTGCTGACATCCTTGATTCTTCCCCCCTTCGAGCCAGCTGCTTCTTGTTCCCTGAAATATCTTTCTTGGAAAACTTTATTCCTAGTGGCCATTACATCGGCCAGGAGGGTGTCTGAACTTCATGCTCTTTCGGTTCGACCCCCCTATTTGGTTTTTCACAAAGACAGAGTATCTTTGAGAACTAACCCAACCTTTTTGCCTAAGGTCGCTTCAAAGAACAATTTGAATCAATCCATTGATCTCCCTGTATTTTTCCCTAACTATTCAGATAGAGCTGAACAAAAGCTACATTATCTTGATGTCCACCGTCAACTTAGATATTATTTGGACAGAACAAAAAATTTAGAAAATCTGATCAACTTTTTGTTTCCTATGCGGATAATAAAAAGGCCTTCCTGTTTCTAAAGTGACTTTGTCTAGATGGCTTTCTTCGGTCATCTCTGAAATTTATCTGCTCAGGGGAAAACAGCTGTGCTCAAAACCTAAAGCACATTCAACTAGGAGCTTAGCTACTTCTACAGCTTTTCAAGCTAGACTTCCTTTAGACACTATTTGTGCAGCGCCACTTGGGCCACTCCTCACACTTTTGTTTCCCATTACAAATTGGACTTGGCCTCCAGGGACAGAGCCAGTTTTGGCTCTACAGTCCTCAAGAGTTTGTTCCATTGAGCCACCCAGGATAGAGGTGCTAGGACGGGTCCCATCAAGCAAGAATCAAGGCGAGATTGACAACTTAACATTAAGAAGTTATGTACCTACCATAACGTTCCATGTTAGTTGTCTTCTCGCCTTCTTTCTTGCGACCCTCCCTCCTTCCCCCTGGCCTGGACAGACCTTGTTATAAGAAACTGTTATGCTGAAGACCATTCAGACCTGGTCCTTCTTCCATCTGTAAGTTTTTCTTTCTTCCTTTGGGAAGTATTTTATGCTTGGTGCTATTGCCCTTTGTCATCAAACGAGATCTGGGTACTTACCGCCTTGCATCATGGGATATGGGGCTGCCTCGAGCTGGTAAAAGTGACTCTCGAGCTTAGCAAGTGCCGAGTCGGAGCCGAGGGATCGGCTCCGAACCCATCAAGCAAGAAAGAAGGCGAGAGAAGACAACTAACATGGAACGTTATGGTAGGTACATAACTTCTTATTTCCATAAAATGGAGTTTTTCCTTGTACATGGTAAATGAGAAAAAATAAAGCATAGATAGCAAACATGATTACTAAGCTAAGTGTATGAGAATGAAGTAATTTAATTTTGTTATTTATAATTAAATCTGTTCTGAAAAATGTCAGGTCTGTATCCACTTAATGGTAAATGGTATGTCTTTTTTAATCTTGCAGGACTTAAAAGTGTCTGAAGAGTGGTGAGTACACCAAGATTTTGATATTTAAATAAAATGATGTATGTTTACTGTGACTTTGCATATGATGACATGTTTATAGTTTAAGCTAAGTAATTAGTATGAGGTAGTACGTTGGGAAAAGAAGACATAGTAACAGCAGTAAATATGTAAAGAAAAGAGCATGAGTCTACAAGTCTGCAGATACACTTCTGTGAACCATGCCAAGACTTTCTGTTTATTTATTTTTATTATTTTATTTGACATTTGTTTACTGGGGTGGTCTGACTGGGTCTGCAGAACCCATTTTCAGCAGAGGCCCGGGGAGAAAAGCGCCACATAAAATACAGTACAATACAAATACAGTATAATCCAATACAATAAAGATTACATTAGAAATACTATACAAAAATAAGTTGAAAGAACAAACTACTACAAGATGTTGCACTATATTACTACACATCTAGACAATCCTATACAGTTAAACATTACAGACCATAATAGTCACTCTCACCATACATGATGTAGACAGTGACCAAAAAATAGTACGTAGGTAGTGCAATCTGTGGCATTGACTGTAATAGTACATGCAAAATAGAATGTTAGTTTCAGTTAGGAAAATAGCGGCCAGAACTTTATAGATGCAGACAGATAGTGAGAGAGAGAGAGTTAAGAAGAATAGAAGTAATAAAACCTGATCTGTAGCTTAAGAATATGGTATAGAAACAGAGAAGGAGGTAGAAGTGCCTTAGGATCTTGCAGTCTATGAGGGATTGAAATGTGACAGAGGGAGGAAGATCTGAGCATTCTGTCAGCATGTGGGCCTATGTCCATCAGGAAACTTTATGATTACCATTGTAAGAACAGGGAAAACATCCTGATAAATAAGTAAGTTGTCCCAAGGAAGTAATGCAGTCTTTCCATCCACCTTCTGAGCAGCTGTTGCATATAACCAGGATGGCTATATAGGATCATAGGAAGTTACTAGGCTAATGGCCATAGAGCCATTAAAAGCCTAGCCAAGTTCTACCCTTATTTCCATGATCAACACCTAGTGCCCCTGTCCAAAGGGACACAGGTGGAACCCCCAGGGTGAATTTACGGTTACCCATCCAGTCATCCAGATTGCATTTGAAGAGGGCCAGTGAGGTGCTCTGTTTGACATGAAGTGGGAGTCTGTTCCAGAGGTGTGGTAACCTCTGGATACAAATCTGTCCCTTCAGCAGGTTCTGTTAATGTCACATATCAGGTTAAGGTCTTTAGAGCTAATAACACATACAGATTGCCTTGGCAGAGCTCACCTCTGAATAGTCTGTATGAAACAGAATAAACTGACAGTGATTTAAGACGATCCACATAGGACAGATGCTGAAGACCTTGACTTTTCCTTGTGAGGAACCTTTGTGGTCTGTCCAATTGCTGCAGGTGCTTGGAAAGGTAGATGCCAAAAGGGGTGTTGTACTCAATTATTCGCCTGATGAGGGAAGAGTAGACAGAGGTTATCATTTCTTTTTTTCTGGAGGCAGTGCCCTTACTTATGAGATGAGCAGTGTAGAATGCCCTTCTTACCACTAAGGAGATATGGTGATCAAAGGTAAGGTGCTGTCAACCTGTGTGCCCAGGTCTCATACCACTGAGTGCATACTTAAGGTGTTACTGTTAATATAGTAGTTAGCAGGAACATTGCTCTTACCGAAAGGAATGATAATAATTTTTTTTTGCACTGAGTTTAAGGCCATGACTTTGGCACCAATCATTTGTTTGTTTAAGACCCTCTTGTAGGATGTTGACTTTGTTTGCGGATTCTATGACTTCTCTCAGTTTGCAGTCATCAGCAAACTTTGTCAGCCACAGACCTTTAATTTTTGCTTGTACTTTGGTGAAATAGATTCCAAACAGTAGGGGTCACAGGATTGATCCCTGTGGAACACCACTGGTTACAGGTCTGCTGTTGGAGGTGGATTTTCCTATTTTGACTATATGAGTTCTATCAGTGAGCCAGTTAGTGACCCATCTGATGATATAAGGTTTGATACCTAGCTGGGTGAGTTTGTCAATGATGTCTGAGTGGGGGTTAGTGTCAAAAGCCTTGGCTAAGTCTAGGTAGGCTGTAGGCACAGATTCTGTCTTGGCCAGGGCCTTGGTGATTGTCTCGAAGAAGTCCACCAGGTTTAACAGGCATGATCTCCCTTTCACAAATCCAAATTGAATAGGGTTGAGTGCTTGCAGATTACCTATATCTTTGTTGATAAGGTCCATGATGATTCGCTCCATGGCCATGCAGATAAGGCTAGTCAGGCTAATAGGTCTGTTCCCAGGGTCTTTGGAAGTACCACCTTTGTACAAGGGAATAATCATGGCCGTTTTCCATTCAGCTGAGATGAAGCTGGTTCTTAGACTGTGATTGAAAAGATTACCCAATGATGTTGTTAATTCTTGTTGGAGCCCATGTAGGATGCAGCCTGGGATGTTATCAGGTTCCATACATGCTTTGTTTTTGGCATTAGGGAGGGTATATACTACCTGCTCTTTAGAGATACAGGGTAGGGGACACGTGGTAGGGATGTCATGGGGTACATGTGGCAAGGACAGGGGAGTGAAGTTTTCACAGAACCTGTCAGCTAACAGGTTATCTATGTCCACAGGCTCAGTATATGTAATATCATTAACTACCAGTTCAGCATAGATTTGGGCCTTTCCTTTTAGGTTACAGATGTAACTAAAGAACACCTTATGGTTGCCCTTAGTTGAGGAAGCTAATTTGGATTCTTAGTTTGCTTTGGAGGACTTCACAAGAAGTCTTATTTCAAAGTCAAAGTAAACTTTATTGTCTTTCAGAAATCACACAAGTGCAAAAACTGAATGAAATTCCATGTCTCCGGACTCAATGTACAGACAGCATATAGACTATTTTCAGACAATTACACATATAACCTCTAGCTAGTACATCGTGGACATGCAGGTAGACAGACTAATACTGCACGTAATTAAAAACACTTCCCAGTGAACACTTACTTGCATTTATTTGCTTGTTTAAGCTGATGATGGAGTATTTCCAGTTTGGGGCTCACTTCCTCTTACTCAGGCAATTTCTTCCTGTTGTTGTAAAGCCTCTTAATGGCAGTTGTTCACCAAGCAGGTGTGCTCTTCCTTGCAGAGCTTGTTTTGGTCCTATTAGGTACAGCCGAGTCAATGCAGTTATACAGGTGTTTGTATAAAGCATTGGTGTAGAACTCAGCATAGTTTCCAGTTCCATCAGAGGGGGGAGGTGCAGTGAAGCTATTTATACCATTCCGTAAGAGGTTATAATCTGCTTTGGAGACATTTTTTAGTTTAGTTGCTGCTGGGGGGGGGGTGGGGGTCAGGTGTGATGATTACTTTGACTGAGACGCATTTGTGCTCGGATCTCACCAGGGAAGACCTTACAGTGGGGGTGCTACAGTGGTTTCCCCATTTTGGTAAGCACCAGATCCAGGAAGTTGGCACCCGTTGTGGGGGTGTCAACCAGCTGGTCCAGGGAACTGGAGTTAATGAAGTCAGAAACCTTTGGGCAAGTGAGTTTGAGCTTGAGTAATTTACCCAGTCAATGGATGGGTAGTTAAAGTCACCCAAAACCATGGTGTTCAGATGTATCTTGATAGACTCAAGTAGATCCAGATAGCCAGAGTGGGTGTCCTGATTATTGGAGTGGGTCCTGTAGCTGGCAATGACTTGAATGGGTGTCCTATCAACAGTTAATTGCACTTGAAGTATCTCCAGGGAATCATACTGTTTAACCAATCTGGAGGTGTATTTATCTTTAATGAATATTGATACACTGCCTCTTTTAGTTTTCACGCCTGGAAGGAGATGTAACCCAGTATGGCTGGGGTGCTCTCCACTGTCTTGAACCAAGTCTCCTCTGCACAAATGTCTGCATCTTCCAAGGTGAGAACTGCTTCCTGTGAGTGCAGTTTCATGTTAAGACTGCTAGAGTTTAGCAGTATAACCTTAAGTTTGTTTTTAGATGGAGTTTTTGCATCAGGAATTTTGTCTTTGAGACACTGCTTAAAAAGGGACTATGGTGGTGGCAAGAGCCTTAGCCAGGAGCCAAAATCCCAGAGTTGACAGATGAGGACCATCTCTGGCAAAACATTGAGGTCTGTTGATTATGTCATTACGTTGACAGTTACTGGAACTAAGCCAATTATTGATGTCAGTCATTTTCTGTTTGTATTGAGGCATCATCCTAGGTGAAGGTAAAATGCTGCTTAAGGCTAAGGACATACCTGCCTGAGACACGTTGTCTGAGAGCTCACTCATGTCTCTCTTCTTATAGTCCATAGAGGTTTGTCTAAAGTCATTCACACCAACATGGACAATAATGGAGTCATAACAGTATCTGTTGTTGAGACGCTTGAGTGGATGCGTGACATGGTGGATCCTGGCACCTGGCAGATAGCTGACCATGACCTTCTTCTTATCCAGCCTGGTGAGAGGGACATCCATGTGCCTCATGATGGAATCACCTATGACTAATATATTTGGTTTTGTGTTTTGCCCTAAGGGCTTGACATGTGAGACACTGGTGCATGAACTGTTATGTGTATTGTCTTCTGCAGAGGGAGTATTATGTGTAGCATGTTTGTGTTTGTGTTTAGGAGGTCTCTGGTGTTTAGGTATGTTTCTGGTGAGGACGTCACCATATGTAGATATGTGTGATGTGGGGTTGGGTGGAGTAGGAGGTGAGGTGTGCATGCTGACAAGCCACTCATTGTCATATATAATGACTGGTGGGTGTGAGAGCATGGTTTCAAGGTTATTAATATAGTTGCATCTCTGACATTGAGTTTGTGTGGACTAGGAGTAGAAGGTTGTTGGTGAACATAAGGCAGTTGCTACACTGCCTCAGGATGCCCAAGTTGACCAAGCTAGCTGGAGAAGCTGTGGAAAATTGTCCATCTATAGTGTTAGGTAAATTTATATGGTCAGGAAAAGAGGTCGCACTTTAGGGATGGCTAATGGGTGAGAGGTGTTTTGGTACCTTTGAGGTTAGGCTTAGTGTTCCACCTGACAGTAGGGCAGGGCAGCAGAAAAAACCTCTGGAGGACCACAAGGAAAGTGCTAATGGAAAAGTTAACAAGCAAAATATTTGCATCTATAACCACCAACAGTAACCACAGCAATGCGGCAGTGCATGATGGTGTGCTACATGCAAAGAAGCTCAAACAAAGGCTTAAATAAAATAAGAAATAACCCCTTTAACTAAAACTAGCCAATAAGAATGCTGTCTTTGAGCTCTAGTCCAATCACCCTCAATTAGATGGGACCAAAACAGCACTCTCCTCCCACAGGGGTGCCGAAGGGCCTTCTCCAACAAGGATGGCTTGAATTTGATGCTCAGAAGTTACAAAATACACCCCAAAACAGCAAATCTGGAACTTGGCCATGTTACAACTGAACTAGTACAGTATACAGTAAAATGTGGCAAAATACAGTTCAGACAATTCAAACAGAAAGTAGAATGCAAATACAAATTAAAAGTGCATTATAAGAGCAAAAATAGACACTTATAGTTAGGAGGAGGCAATGGATGCCTCGGATCTTTCAGTATCTCAGCGAAGAGCTGGTTTTAGTACTCAAGTGATACCAAACAATCTAGACTCAGCTAGTCTGAATCTAACCTGTGGTATAAAATTCAGAAGTACTAGAAATTCAAAGTGCATAAAAAAACAGCAAAAAACTGTTTAAATAAAGTAGTAGTTCAGTAGAATACTGTTCTCAAAGTGCAATGTAGGCTTTAGAAATACTTCCAGCTAAATTGTAGTACTCAAATGATACCAAACAGTGTAGATTCAGCAGTCTGAATCTAGCCTATGCTATAAAATGCAGAAGTACTAAAAATTCAAAGTGCAGAAAAATCGCAATTTCAACAGCAAAAAAAAAAAGTTTAAATAAAGAAGCAATTCATTAAAATTCGTCCACAAGAGTGTAAACCACAAACCTTTCTAATGTGAAATAACTGGCCTAAAACCCAAGAGCTTAAACCAGAACCAAGTTACCCAGCTTAGAAAGGTGCAGGCCACACTCTCCTGGCATAAGAATCTAGACCACAAACCTTCCTAATGTAAAATAACTGGTTTAGGAGCCCACATGCTTATGCTAGAATTAAGACACTTCAGAATAACAGACACAATAAGCCTTCAACCAGCAAGTTCCAGCTTAGAAGGGTGTAGGCTATCCACTCCTGCTACAAGAGTTTAGACCACAAATCTTCCTAATGTAAAATAACTGGTTTAGAACTGTTTGGGAATGTGACAACTCTGTGAATGGACATTGCTCTTTCACCACTATTGTGCAATCATGGAATTTGTATACATTAGTTAGGGAGTCTGGGCAGTTTCCACACACATTGAAAATACAAGAGAGCTTGATTTCTTTTTAGTTTGCTGAATGTAGTTTTTTTTGTAAAATTGCTTTGGAAGTTAAGCTTCACAGAAATTATCTTCAGTGTGTCAGTATGAATCCTTATACTTCACTGTTTAACCAATTGCTGACCTATGAGAAGAAAGGGTTTACTCCTTACTCTTTGCTGTAGGTACATCCATGGTTATTATATTGTATTGAAAAATAAACAGGCTTATGTGGCAACTTTCTTTTGCCATATATGACACACTTCACTCTTTTCACTTAGGACTTCAACTTAAAGGTAGCTGAATTACATAAAGTGCAGATTAGTGAGACCATGCCTGCTTCTCTTTAAAATATTCTGCCAGTCAAATATTTGTATGGCTAGAGGGATTCCTATAACAGTCCCTTTGTGGCAGACATATTTGTTGTGAGAATGGGTAAATAGTTGCTAAACATGTGGTATAAATACATTTCATTGGATAAACACTTGGTTTAAAATATTCTATTAATATCTGTAAATGTGGGGAAATATTTGCTGTTGTACAACTGTAGATCAGGTAATGTAGAGTATGTCCTTCTCTAAACATGTTGTGCTTGTCCACACCTAAAGTAAGCAGAGTCATTAGGAATGTCTTTAATGTGTGGGTTGGTATGATGTGAATGCTAATTTTACACAAGAGTTATTCTTTTTTTTTAACAAGAAGCATCTTTATTAAATTATCACTTATGACATAGGCAATCATATATTTATCTAAATGAAAACAAACCACATTGACATACCCCAGGATTCAGCAAGCAGCCTTGCAGGAGTAAGTTATTCCTGCATGGTAGGATCCATTTCCGTTCAGCACGCAGCGTGCCATGCATATATATGAAGGCGTGCTGCCATGCTCTAAAACGGACACGGTTCCATGTACGAGCACAGGGGGTGTGTCTGAGAGCAGAGCTCTCACAATATACACACTCCCTGCACTCCAGAATTGCCTTTCGGCAATTTGAAATGAGCAAGAATGCTCGTAGCACCACCAACCCATCAGGATAAGAAATCTGGGCAAAGCCATAAGGGACAATTGTCCCTACCAAGTCATAAAGTTGGTAGAATAACAGGTTTACTATAAGCATATAGCACACACCTCCCAACCCATCATAGTAAGGAATCTAGACAAAGCCATAAGGGACAATTGTCCCACAAAGCAGAAAGTTGAGAGAATAACAGGTTTAGCATTAGCAGGGATATTCTGAAGGGTACAAAGAAAAAAAACTGAAGAAATATATTTTTTATAAATCAGATAAAGTTTAAGCATAGCTGCACAGGTGTGCCTGTTGCTTAGCCATGCTTAGTCCAGCTTAAACAGCACAAGAAGTTAAATAGCAATAGACATCCAACTCACGCAGTGCTGCAATAGTGTAGTGGTTAGAACGTATGCTTTGCAAGCAGCCATTTCCGGTTCGATCCCCAGTGTAATCCATTTGCATTTCACATGTGAAAGCAGTACATAAACATTTTTTTTATAATTAGCTACTAAATAACGTATGTTTGTTAACCAAAGTACTGTAATAGGTCCAGATGTGAGGTGTCAGTTTAATAAAGTTATGAGACCCCCATACAAACACAAGTGCCCTGTGCAGTACAGTCACACATGAATAAATGAAATGAAAGCACTATAGGGGATGTGAGGGACAGTAAACAAATTTATAATATGTAATGAATGATGAATCAATCCCATACAGCAGATAGTCCATAAAATAAAAAAATAGCAATGTTAAGCATTGCACAGCTCTGCTTACCAGGTGTAAGCATTGTGTAAATATGACTTCCTAAGCAATGAGTAGCCCAGCTAAGTGGATTTGCCCATTGGTAAGCAGTGCTGAACCTGTCCCTTTAAACATTGCCAACCTTAGCTAAGTAGGTTTGCCCATAGCTTAGCTTAGCTCGGCATATTCAAAACCATCCAATCTCGACAAAGGGCAGGAAATTGGCATATTTAAACCTCACAGGTGGGAATACAACTCATAACTGGCACTATGGCAGGAGTTGGAGAGGGCATGCACTTCCGTGCACAGTGTTGGGGCATACAGGAGTCCAAGGTCATGGTAGGACTCCTGGTAAAGAACCATGATGAGAGACTGCTGCAGGGCCAGTACTAGGGCTCCCAAAATAAAGTTGAAGCTTGGGACCGTCTCGCCCACGATCTTACCAGTGCCACTGGTATCCCTCGGACTGGTGAGCAGGTCTGGCACCACTACGCTGACCTGAAGTGGAGAAAGAGGGAGGTCTTAGCGGTGATGTCCCAGCAGTGTGTAAGTATTCATATAAATAACTGTTTACTAAAGTCCAGCATACGTATGTGATGGATAGTTATGCCTAAATATTTCTCTATTTCCTTTACAGCTGCAGCTGAGTGGGCTGTGAATCAGGAAGCCCATGCTAGTAAGCTGCAAAGGCTGCATTGCTAGGCTGGTGAGTACCAATCCTGCTTGTAGTAGTCATACCAAATAAATATAAAGTAGTAGAAAGTCACCTGGCAGTATAAAAACTGTGTATGGTTTGTACTGAATAAACCAGACAATATGACAGTAATAGTCCTGCATAGTTGATCTGTCAATAAAACTGTAACTGCCTGGCAATAAAGTTCTAAATCCTGGACTGTTTGTGTTTACTCTGGTATTGTATGGCATTCAGTGTTGCAGTCTCTGAATAGTAACGTTGTGTCAACCACTGTTAACCACACTGTGCTACATAACAAATATGTCTAGGAATGTCTGTATAAGACTGTTGTAAGTACAAGGTCTGGTTGTACAACCAAGAGAGACTTAAGACATAAAATACTGAAAAAACAGACAGCACTGTTTTTCCCTCTCTCTTCCCCCCTTGGCTGACCTGGTGTGACTCAGTTGTCTGATGAAGTCTGGATTATGACAAAAACGTACGAGTATTGTGGCATTTATGTGTTGAGTGTTTCCCGGATTAAACTACTTTATTTCACCGGTGTCTACTTTGGTGACTTTCCAGCAATCTTTTTATTTGTTATTGGTGATTTAGAGATTGAGTTCTCCACTTTTCCTAACTATTGAAATGTGTTTCTATTAATGTTCCATGTTGAAATACTATCATTGTTGGCCTGTTGCTATCAATGTAACTTGCATGCTGTTGTAATGGCCATTGTGGTTCCATATATGCATGTGTTCTGTTTGCTATGCAACTGTTCCAGATTTGGTGTTTTGGGTTAAAGGGAATATCTATGCATACTGTTATAACTAATCCTGGATTGTGTTGACTATTACTAACCCACATTTATTCTAAGACTGCAACACCAGAGCACATTTGGGAAGGCCAGTCCCAGCAGACCCACCTCTCCCACCTCACCTGGCCATGTGGCACCGGGCCCCAGCATGTCTGGGACCCACCCCAGGACCTCCTCGTCCACTGGTCCTGCACCACGTTCAGGTGGAACCACCCGGGGAGTGGGCATGGACAGGATCCTGTCACCCAAAATCAGGTCTGGGGTCTGGTGCGTAGGGAGCTCCACAGAGATTTGCGAGATCTGCTTTGCCAACTTGAGGGCCCCATAAAGCAATTAGAGGGTCAGACTGCTCCTCCTGCTCAGCCCCCAGAACAGCCACCTTTGGGGCAGTGAAGGTGCAATGGTGACTGCCCATGGGTGGGGACCTCACTCCCACTGTATCCATTTGGGGGCTCATGGGCTTCCGATATCCAAACACACCTCCCCGTCCAAGGTGTTTACCCCCCACATGTGTCATATACTGCCCCTGTATGCTGTCTTGTCTGTTTTCCGACCCAACCTACCTCCCCAAATATACCTACTATCCTTCCCCAACATACCACTCTCACCTTAAAAAAAATAAATAAAAGGGAAATCTGTTCCCATAAAAAAATTTCGCCCCATACATAGCTGTCCTTTTTGCACACATGTCCATTGAACACGTTTGTTTGTGTCTTTCGGATTTTCCCGGTTAGGGGTCGCCACAGCAGAACTCCGGTCCGCTAATGATTGGCAGATTTTTACGTGCCGAGTTGCCAGCCCTGACGCACAACCTTCAACGAAGGTACGCCCATTCACGCATGTCTCCACACAGAAGACGCTCTAGCTGAGAATCGAACAGGACAACGTCTTACTGTGAGGCGACAACGCTACAGCAGCACCACCACTGCAGTCTATATCTGGTCGAATTCGCTTCACAACACATTACTGTTGTCCTCAACCCCTCTCTTAGGGGTTTGAATGTCCAAATATACCTCCAAATTCAGTGTATATGCACAGCTGTTGCTGTAGAAAAATGGACAGCTATGGATCTTCCCTACACCCGTCCTGCACATCCCTAGCTACTTTCCCTATTGTCTTTCCCTCTTTGTGCCCCCTTTTTCACCACTTTCCTATCACCTCTTTTTTCTTTTCTTTTAAAGAAATTAGCACTGGGGTAAGCAGGAGTAAGCACTTTTAAGCAGTAGTAAGCAGGATTAAGCCTATTTGCATGGCGCTAAGCAATGCCTACACAGATTAAGCACTTTCCGGCTAACTGTCTGTAAGCGTATTTCACTGGACTCTAGCATTGCTTACCACCACACAAACCCACGCAAACCGGCTTACAACTGCTTAAAAGTGCCTTAACCATTCTGTATCCAACAGCCCTTGTTCTTTCCAGCAACAAAATAATCAGCCCTTGCAAGTCTCGAACCCAGAACCCTGCTCATCATAGCCACTACAACCTATCACTAAGCCATGCAAGCTATACATATCTGTGATGTTTCGCATACATATCATGCAGCAATGTCATTCAACAGTAGGGAAAATGTATTTATATGTATATGTATATGTATATATATATATATATATATATATATATATATATATATATATATGTCTGTGTGTGTGTGTATATACATAGGCTTACAATGGCTCGCAAGGGCTGTTAGCCTAGTACTAATCTATAGATATCTAACTAATCTATAGATATCTATATATATATATATATATATATATATATATATATATATATATATATATATATATGTATATATATGTGTGCATGTATATCATTAGAATGCTTCTTGCTTCCACATTGTTCATTCCCTATGGTAGACTGTTCTGCATGATATGTCAGAGAAATCATCCCTACATCTTTCAGCTGAGACAGCTAACTGGTAACTTGGTGTAGCTATGTTGTGCAGGGTCTTGCGTTCAAGATTTGCAAGTGCTGGTTATTTTGTTGCAAGGCAGAACAGTTCAGCTGTGGAGGATGGGATAATGGCAATAGTTACAAGAGATCCCTATTTTGGGCCCCTTCACCCACATTTACAGTGCTGTTGGTCAGATGTTTTGCAGTGAGAGGTTCAGAGTGTGGATCTGATGTCCGAATGCACTCCATATATACCCACGCTAATTTCTTTAAAAGAAAAGGAAAATGGGGTGATAGAGTGGTGAAAAAGGGGGCACAAAGAGGGAAAGACAATAGCGGAAGTAGCTAGGGATGTGCAGGACAGGTGTAGGGAAGTTCCATAGCTGTCCATTTCTTCTGCAGCAATAGCTGTGCATATAGACTGAATTTGGAGGTATATTTGGTCACTCAAACCCCTGAGAGAGGTGTGAGGACAACAATAATGTGTTGTGAAGCCAATTAGACCAGATTTTGTTTTGGGAACAGATTACCCTTTTCTTTTTTTGAGGTGAGAGTGGGTTGTTGGGGAAGGATAGTAGGCATATTTGGGGAGGTAGGTTGGGTTGGAAGAACAGACAAGACAGCATACAGGGGTGGTATATGACACATGGGGGTAAACACCTTGGACGGGTAGGGGTGTTTGGAAATTGGATGCCCATGATCCCCCAAATGGAAACAGTGGGATTGAGGTCCCCACACTTGGGCAGTCACCACTGTACCTTCATGGCCCCGAAGGTGGCTGTGCTGGGGGCTGAGCACAGGTGGCAGGCTGACTCTCTAATTGTAGCATATGGCCCTCAGGCTGGCCTAGCAGATCTCCAAACTCCCTTCAGAGCTTGCTATGCAACAATACAAGTACCTGAATTTGGGTGACAGTATCCTGTCTGCACCTACTCCCAGGGGTAGGATGAGCCCCATCCCCTGAGTCAGTTCCACCCAAAGGTGGTGCAGGATCAGTGGACAAGGAGGTCCCTTTGTGGTTCCCAGACATGCTGTGGCCTGGTGCCATGGCAAGATGAGGTCGGAGAGGTGAGTGTGCTGGGACCGGCCTTCCCAAACGTTCTATGTTGTTGCCGTTTTACAACATATGTGGGTTAGTAATAGTCAACACAAACCAGGATTAACTATAACAGCATGCACAGATATCCCCATTAACCAAAAACACCAGATTTGGAACAGTTGCATAGCAAACAGAACACATGCAGATATGGAACCACAGTGGCCATTACAATTGCATGCAGGTTACATTAATAGCAACAGGCCACCAATTATAGTGTTCCTACATGGAACATGAATAGAAACACATTTCAGTATTTGTTGGACAATAGGATATATGTCCCAAATGTAGGTTTGGTGTAAACATACCCATTGATTTGTGTGTTCAGATTATTGTTGCAGATATGTGGGGGGGGGGATGTCAATTAACAACTATTATATCCTTGCAGTATGAGGTCCTCTGACCTTTTTTCCTGTTTATGTCTTCCAGGTACCATGTCCCATGAGCATCTTCCTGTGCACACTCCCCAGGAGAATGATGTTATAATAAACTACCTTGTCCAACATCACCAAACCCTCTTTGGATGCACGGCCCATAATCTGCAGGAGAGGACCACCCTGTCCATGGCCAGAGACGATGAACTGTACACCCTGCCATGTACGGTCTGCAGCTGTCCAACAAACCCCTGTATAGGCTAGCCATATGGCAGAACTGTGTGCATACATACACACACACATCACCAACACAGCTAGCACACCTCCAGACCTACACACAGCACATCTGCACAGCCCACTTGTTAAATAACCCCCTAACACACACGCATAATGTCAACCAAATGGCTCAGCCTAGGCCTCTGGCAAACCCACCATACATCCTGTGCATATGATGATACCTCTGCTACATCCCTGTCATCCATACCATCAATGCAGGGACATGCTAACATGGTTCTGATGCACAGGGTGAATGTACTAAGGTTTAGCAATGTAATGCTGTTTAACTCATTCACTCCGGAGCAGCTCAGCAAAAGCTGCCTGCTTAATTCCACCATAGGAACAACAGTGCAGCCTGAGCTCATTTTCAGAAAATCCATTTCTAATACCATACAGAAAACAAATGTTCATAACTCTTTAACTATAAGAGCTAGACTAAAAATGTAAACGCAAAAGTTGTTCAGCAGACACTCACCTTTCCAACACTGTAAACGTTCATAGTGCACATCAAAGTCATTATTAAATATTTGGCAAGGAATGGTGATATTGTGCATATTTTTTACCTTTTTGGAAAAGCAAAGCACAATATCTTGGTCAGTGTACCATGCAGACCCATATAATTTGAATTTAGTTTCTTAGTATGAATGTCAGCTTTAAAATTATATCTTAACCATTACTGTGTGATGCACCTTTCTTGAGATATTCATAGAAATATGATTAATATATTATTTCTCATAATTGATAAATAAACAAAGTATAATATCTCATCATCTGTAACAGACAGAGCCTGCATATCAGCGTAGAAGTTGTGCATCTGAATGTCAGCCTCAAAATGATGCATCATTTGTGTGATCACCATGCTCCCTTGCAAAGATATGGGCATAATAAGGAGAAGTATTATAAATGTATAATTTTCATAAATGTACAAGACTAAACAAACTGTGATATATGTACATGTGTACAGTTCACAGACGCAGTTCTTTTACCATGTTGTAAGGAGTAATACTTGGCACACTGGTATGCTCCCTTGCAAAGTTATTTACCAAAATATGAAAATGAATCATAATTTCCATAGCCTAAGTCCGAAACAAACTTTAATATCTGCACATGTGTACAATATACGGGCACCATTCTTTGACCATGTTGGAACTATCAATACTGTCTTCAAAATGAGGTATTACTTAGCACTTTCAGATCCTCCCTTGCAAAGTCATTTACCAAAATATGAAAAATAAATCATTTTCATACGCCAAGTCCGAAACAAATTTTGATATCTGCACGTGTACAACATACTGGCACAATTCTTTTACCATGTTGGAACCAGCAATACTGTCTTCAAAATGAGGTATTACTTGGCACATTCAGGTGCTCTCCTGCAAAGTTATTTACCAAAATATGAAAAAAATCATAATTTCCATAACCTAAGTCAGAAACAAACTTTGAGATCTGCACATGTGTACAACATACAGGCATAATTCTTTTACCATGTTGGAACTATCAATACTGTTTTCAAAATGAGGTATTACTTGGCACACTGACATACTCCCTTGCAAAGTTATTTACCAAAATATGAAAAAATCATAATTTTCATAACCTGAGTCCTAACAAAACTGATATATGTACATGTGTACAGCATTCAGAAGCAGTTGTTTTACCATGTAGACACATATGATTGTAAATATACACATTCTTGGTGTAGCCAACATACTGCTGAATGGGTACATGTAAAGAGAAAAAATAAGGTAAGGACCGTCACTCCACTAATGAACCCTGGACAGGCATGGGACTTCAGCGGCAGACAAGGCCATCTGATCTGGCCGATAGCTGTGCTGGCTACCCACTCAGACAGCTGCTACCACTGCAATCTCATGACCTCCCTCAGTGTCAGCAGTCTGCCTTACATATGCCTTTTCTCTTTACATGTGTCCATTCAGCACTGATCCTGAGGGATCAAGTTCCGTATTACTAAGCCTTTCCTTTCATCTAAACTCTACACATGCCTGATCAAAGCAGAATTAAAAAGAAGTATTGCAGCATGGTTACTGACAGATTGTATGTGCTAGCACTCTCCTGAAACAGTTATTCTTTCTCAGCATCTTCACCAGCTCCTTACCACAGTTATTTGCCAAACTCATAAAAATATATTTTATACAACACATTTCATAATAGAGTTTTACTTACCATACTGGTCCCTACTTGGTCATGGGTTTTTTCCATTCTTCTCACAAGCTGCTTATTACCAATCCGGCATAGCTCTCCTCACGCCATTGTGGAGGTCAGTCAAGAACAATGCAATGCCCTCCTCGGTTAGGTGAACGCCATCCCTTCTGAAAAGGGAACATCTTCTGTGGTGATGCTGTCATGACAGATTGTAGATCCACCAACCCTGTGCATCAAGCCATGCATGAAAAAATTCTGTAAATGTCTGGCCTTGTGCGCTGCCCATTGACTGCTGTTTTCCACATCTGTTGAGGAATTATGTCAGACCACACAAAATGACAATGTGGCCACCATGACTGCAGATGTTCAAAAATTACTCTGATATGAAACTGTAGCCTTCCGAGTGGTTGACTGATGACATCATTCCCTCCAATGTGCAGCACAAGGATGTCGGGCTCAGGGTAGATGTAACACTTCTCTTCCAACAACTGCAGTACTCCGCTCCAATGCATACCTCTTCTTGCAATCCAGTATACCTTCACACTGGATATGGGGAAGCTCAAGTTGTACTGGTTTTCAGTTTTAATGGCATGGTTGGCAGCCCAGTGAATGTAGGAATGGCCACATACCCACACTCTCACTTGTCGATCTCCTGGTCGTGAAGCCATGTCAGTGTCAGAAGGTGGACAAACCTGCACAGGAAAGAAAATGCAAACAGATTACTACTGATGTTTGACAGATGTATTGGAAGACTACAAATATATGTATATCATATGCATTACCTGGTTAGCCCATGCAAATCTTTCATCCTAGCCCCAGAGGCAGTATTCTTTGTATTAGGTACATAAGTTGTACACACACACACACACACACACACACACACACACACACACACACACACACACACACACACATACAGGTTTTGCATTAGCATGTTCTAATACATGTTAGTGTGGAGTGCAGAGGTATTCATTATCATTCAGTAGAAATACAATATCATTATAATTCGGTTAAAATAGTATAACACTTGGATGTTACTGAGCCCTTCCTTCTACCACCTAATTTCCACCCATGACTGACAAAGCATGGAAACATGCCCAACTACATATAAGCAGAAGTACAGTAATATAAGCAGAAATGTCAAACTTATTTGGTTCATCCATGTAAGAATTGGTCACAAAAGTAATAATTCCAGTTATCTCATCTGACCATCACTCTGGTTACAATAATACCCATCAGCTTTCCTCAATGCAGCGTGTGCATATTGTTAACAGATAATAAATTATTCTTGAAAGCTGAATACATAAACAAAAAATTGTAATAACCATTACTGAAACCTGAGCATTAGATAACCTATACTTGTTACACCATGTGTGTGTTACGATCTTCAGCAGTCTGACCATGTATACACAAGCACTTCCCTGGTACACAAATGAATTATTTCCCCTACCAACATCTTCATTACTACATGTTATACACATGGCCCTAAATGAAACTTTCACCCAAATGACCCCTTCAGGAAAATGTTGAGATACGCACAATCACCAAAATTTTATATATATATATATATGCTTGTGACCAATGTATATCTGTGCAAATAAATTATGTACATATATATCCATATACACACACACATATCCGTTATCCATACACGCACACACATATATATATATATATATATATATATATATATATATATATATTAATTAATGTATATATACAGCAAGAAAAAAATCAGGGGTTTAGGAGGGTAGGCAGTTGATGAAGAATGAGGGGGTTGCTTGCAATGACTCCAAGCAGAGAAAAAACACAACCTGGCTTGTGCATTCATCAAAGTGATAACGACATCTAGTTATGTGAATAACTGTGACAGCAGCTGAGACTTTTCTCAGAAAAGTGATAATGATTGAATGCTATATTGTAACTGCACGTATTGCTAATGTGATAATGACCTTCCTTTCATTACTGCAAAGTATATCTGTGCAAATAAATTATGTACATATATATCCATATACACACACACATATCCATACACACACACACACACACACATATATATATATATATATATTAATGTATATATACAGGTGATAATTGCTGCACATAACAATTGAATAGGCATTCATTATATTACATTGTGTAGCTGTTATGTAACACAGACTCAGTATCATTAGTAAGGAGAAGACCTGAGTCATTCAGTCAAATAGTATAACACTTAGATATTACTGAGCCCTTCCTCCCACCTAAATTTCACACATGACTGACAAAGCCAAGAAAAATTCCCAAAATACAAGGTAGCTCCATTCTGGTTGTAGTCAGCAAGTAATAACCTTTACCTCACTCAGGCAACTACTGAGTATAATTAGAAATGCAGTAAGCCGAGCCAACCTTTCAAACCCGAGCAACCACTTCAGTAGAATGTTGAGGTATGCACAATCACCAAAATTAAACACTTCCCTAACGAAACATCTGTAACATTTCCTAGTATGTACAACCAGCAAAATGAAGCATTCACACAAGCGATCCCTTCAATATAATGTATGCACAAGCACCAAAATGAAAGATTTCCCCAAATCATTCAGTTGCACAGAAGGTCAAAGAGAACAGATTATGGTGGTCAGGGCATATGTGCACAAAAACAGAAGACAATCTGCTGAAGAAGATATGGGAGAGACAAGGAGGAGGAAAGAGAAAATGTGGAGTCGAGCAAAGAAATGGATTGCTTCAGACAAAACCAAAGTTAAAAGAGACACTGAGCTGAGAAAGATGGCGACAACTGATGCAACACCCTGACTCTATACAGAAAATTAGAAAAAGGGGGCTGTGACAATGATGATAAAATACTGCATGATAACTATAAGAATCAATCACAGGAGTTTAGAAAAGACTGGGAAGAGATAATGGAAAGGCAAATTATATAAAGGAACAAAGGAGGACATCTATATGTCTCCCAGTTATTCAACAAAGTCCAGAAGGTTTAAGATTTTTGCTTGGAACTGTTTGCGTAAGTTTTGTTTTTTTCATAGAATAAGGCAATGTTGATCTATTCATAGACATCATTCCACATTTAACAAACTGTCCAGTTCTCATACATGGTACACTATGCTATGTTCTTGATCAATTACTTCAACATGCATATCTTTCCTTTGCTAGGAAAAAACATATTTACAGTTTACATAGTCTTGATGACACTTGCACAGGTGCCTGGACACGCACATATTTTCCCAACATTTAAAATTTCCTTTTTTCATTCATTGCCTCTTATATAATAATCTCTTCCCCACAACTATGTACATTTGGTTTTCATGCTTAGTGTACTGCTTTACTTCCTTCATGCCTACCACCATTCTACTTGCCTTTTTTTCTTCCAATGTAATTATCTCTTTCATTCCCTACTCTCGATTAGCACAGATAGCTTGTCCCTGTTTTGTACCTTTATCTCTTGACCCTTGTGGATTCAACCTGGATTCATCCATCTACTTCCATTTCTTTGCATATTTCTTCCTCCCTTTCTCCCCAGTTGCCTTTCCTTCCTCTTCAATGTAATCTTTAGTCTTTCTACATCTTGTCCTGTTGGGGACTCTCGTTTCTTCCATCTTCTTGTAATTGCCTTCTTGCCTACTTTCATAATTAGCCCTATAAACTCTGTCTGTCTTTGGAACATTTACCTCACATCCTAATATAAACAATTTTTGGGTGACTTCCCCTATATCTGGCCATCTTCCTTGTACTACCACTTCCAACTCCTCCTTAAAATCTTACAAAGCCCTACAGCTCCAAATTATGTAAATCCATGTACCCCTTTCTTCCCCATATCTCCAACAGGAGTCATCTACTCCTACATGTATTTTGGCTAACTGTGTTGGGGTATAAAGATATTTATGGAGACATTTCCATACAAAGATTTTGAATCTTCAGGCTTTAGTAACATACACACTGATAGCCATATGTCTTCCGACTTTTACTTTGATTGGGGTACCTACTTCCAATACCCACTACATTTTTTCTTTCTTAGTCCCTTCTGAGCCATTTATTTGCTATTGTCAAAAACTCTATAGTCCTCCTCCCCTCCATTCTGCATATCTCAGTATCTTGTATTATTCCTTTTTCCCTTTACATATTAACCCATTTATATTTAACCCCCCCAATATTCCCATCAAATGTCTCTTACAGTTGGTACTCCTCTTTTACTTCCTCCTAAGATTTCAGCTTGCCTAACTTTATTAACTGCGTCTAATATCTTACTTTATCCCATTTTCTGTGCCATCTCTATAATACATTTTTTGTGTAGCATCCATGTTCAACCCCCCCCCCAATTGGTATAATTCTGTTTCTCCACTTTTTTTCCCCATTTGGGGTCCCACCATTTCCTACTAAACATTCTCTGCACTTCTTTTGTCCATGCTAGTTGTAATTCTTTTTTTTCCCTAGTATCTCTAATAAAGCTTTTACGATGTCTTCCATTTTTCCTCCAGCTTTCTTCCCCGTCTCTTATTTTTTTCCAGTCTGCACTATAGCTATCAGTTTAATAACGTTAATAGCATTTGATATTAACATTCCTGCAGGTTAAGTCTGGGACTCCTAATCTTCCTTTTCTTCTAGTTCTATAACTTTTGGCCAGGCTAGTAAATGTCTTTTTTCATACCAAAAGAAACTCTGCACATTTGTTTAATTCTTTTAATAGCTCTGGACTTAGCAATGCCCATTTACCTACCCTGCATCTAAAAACTGATGTACAATGCACATCTGAAATACTTACACTATTTGGTCGATGTCAAATTTTTATGCTTTCCATTTTTGCAGCTTTCTCTTGCTGTTGAATAAATATCACATAGTTTTTAGGGACTCTTCATATGTGCTTTTTTTATCCAAATTCCCATATGTTTTATCTAATCGTCCCTGATCCTATTTCTCTTTCTCGCCTCCTATTCTTTCCTTTACCATAACCACCTGTAAGAATGAGATAATGCCATTAGACACACAAAGTTCAATGTAACAGTGGTAATACAAATAATGATGCAAGCAGGTTCTTCATTTAAAAATTTTAAACAGTGTTGTCAGTGTCAAATTATTAGGACTGTTTTACTCAATTTTAGATTGTAAGACCAAGTTAGTATGTGCCAGGAAGATGGGTTCTCCACTGGGTACACTGTGTTTATTTACTTTTAAGTGTACTTTTCCAATAACGGGACAACAGTCGGGCCGCCACCGCGTAATTCACTATATGCTGACTTTTCCGTCTATAAATTTCTCTACACCTTCCGTTAATGGAAAAGTACCCTTTTAAGTTAAAGATGAGGATGTTATACCAGCATCAAAGGTCCAATATCTCCTTTACAGACATTCACACAAAAACTCTTGATCTATACTCCTTTTCTCTCTAACATAATTACTTGTCAGTCTGTATTATCTTCTCCAGAAAAAAAAAAATTGCTGTTTCTAACTGAACGATGCAAGTAATGCATTAACTGCAACAGTTAAATTGGAAAAACAATACATGCACTTGCCCCATGTGTTTCCTTCGCTGTATTTCAGAACATGGAGCATTCTATACACTATTAGAACATGCACACAAAAATACAAATCAATGTAAGTTTCTGTATGTATGTGCACAAACAAATGTGTGCTTTTAATTGTATGCAGATGTGAACTATACTGCACTAGGTGCACTTTTAAAGCATACATCAACAAGCGTTTCATTTACACATTCAGACCCATCTGTGTTGTAAGCGCTGCAAAACCCAGAAACGTAAAGAGAGAAACAGAAAGGTAGCCCACGTGTGCAAACTCTCTAAAGGATCAATGTGCTGATTGAGCAACTGAAGAACACATATGTAAAAGGGGGTGTGGAACACTGAACAGAATGGTGACCTTTCTGAGGAACAGTCTAATGTACAAACCTGAACAACACTTTACAAAAAAAGCACTCAAAATAGGATCTGCCTACCGCCTCATCAAAACACATTGTAGAGGATTCGTAAATTGTAATACAGCCATGCATACAATCTTGCTTCTGCGGTCGAGCCATTATTCTTCTAAGTAATTAACCTTATGTTCTGTTTGACTAGAATTCCACTAAATTAACATTCAATGGAAATGGGTAATAAGATTTTGAATTTTGGCTATATCTCTAATTGCTCCAGCTCTGTTTTTTTGGAGTATGCAGTTTTTTTTACTGTCCCTTACGCACGTGTATCTTTGCTGTTAGGAAGTGGAAATGCAGCTATGTACTATGTAGAAAAAGAAGATTCTAAGTCTCATCGATCCTCCAATTTGCTTTTGTTTACATATTTCTTTTTATCTTATAAAATGGATGAATAAAATAAACCGAAACAAAAGCAGTTAATAGTCATCCAAACTAATAGGGCGGGATAGATGGGGGTCCAAGACTGAGATTGCATGAATCCGATTGGTTGCCACCACTAGCTTTAAGAAAAGCTTCAAATGACAATTTCTTTTAAAAGTTTAATGTAACTGTATGTAAGTGTATCATGAGAATAATTATGATTTCAGTGTGTATTACCCTTAACACACTTACGCCACTGGAAGGCACTCAGGGATAATAGACTGAAATTCCAATTGTCTCATAGCGTTCTCGGAGGTAAGCACAGAGGTGCCATGAGACGGTAGTCGGGGTTAATGAGTTAACGTGTTCACAGCTGGAATGTTTAATGCGTACATGTCAGGGTGTGTAGCTGTCCAGCCATGATGCATTATAGCTTATTAACATTGACTGTGCTCTCCATAATGTATTCTGTTTGTGATGTAGGTGTCTATGTGTCAGTGGGATGTTGGTCTGCTGTGCTTAACTACAAGGGGTATGGTACTGCGGTAACACATTGACTGTGTCATATTCTCTGTGCAGCTGGACACATGTAACAGGTCTGTATAATAGTTACTGCATATGCCACATGGCTGATAGGTCTGAGGGGTGTATACAGGTGAGTGCATGGTGGCTGATATCATCAGCTCTTGTACAGTGGACAATGGTAAGTGTACTGGGTGGCACACACCAAATGTTTCTGAATAACACACACGCACACACACACACACACACACACACACACAGAGGCTTTGGTGTTGATGTTATACACAGAGACTATTGTACACATGGATGTACTTCATTTTGCAGTGAACTCTTTATTTTATACTTAGCCATTATCTGCTCTAATTTTAGTATTTTATGCCTACATCTCTTTTTCACCTGTCTATCTTCACTATTAAGGTATAGATGCTGTTACTATTACACTTTTATTAACCATCGCTCTACTTTTTCTCCTGTCTCCAGTTGTTTTTACCCTGCATATTCCCATTGGGACCTCGCCTAGTGGATACTTCCACCTAACTAAGTCACCAGACTCTACCTTGTTTTGTGGTCCCGCAATACTACCTCTCTGCTGCCTTAACCCCTGCTGGGAAGGTTGAACCAAGTCTCCCCCAGAGGACACAGAAGAAGTATGTGTATCTGCTGCTCTAAGCTTCTGTAATTATACTCCTTGTTGTACCTGTGTATGCTATCTCCCTGCCAGGACAGCCAGCGGCCTACATCCCCTTCATCCTTGCCTCTCTACTCCCACCCCTATCTAATTTCTCTAATCCATACATGCTCCTTCACATTCAGTCCTCTTTAGCCCTTACACTGCCCTAGTGGCCCAGTGTACTTCTACATTTAACCACTAGAGGGCACCCCCCACATTGATATTCCTTCTTTACTTACTCCTTGCATTTTTCTTTACTAGCCTTTACCTTACTTTTACCTCTTTCCAAACTCTCAGCCCACTCTGCCTAAAATATCCAGAACCTTACTTACTCTGTTACAGCTTACTTCCTGCATTCCATGCTCCACTGATTGGCTCTCCTCCTTCTCCTGTGTTTCCCGCTCCGTTCGCCCTTCGGGCTCACTCCGCTCCCCTACCCTGCCCCCAATTCTCACCCGCCCCCAGTACTCCTAGCTATATTCCTCTTGTTACCACACCCACTTCCTCCCTACTCCAATCAATCACCAATACCCTGGACACACCCATTTTCTAATCACCTCATAGTTACCACACCCTCTACTTAGCTACACTAACAGACTCCAAGTCCACACTTCAACTCTGACAATCAGTCCTATCTTTACCTTCCACTAACCTCTACCTCTTCTGCCACCTCCTTCCTGACTCCACACTCCCCACTACAATCTAGGCCGACTACATCACATCCTCCTATAATTATCTTTAAAAACATACTTAATACTAATTAGACTCTATACACAAAGTAACCATAATTAACATGCTTTTAAAACCTTCATCCATCTCTATTTTACTACTACTACTTCTAAAACTTACCTTTCTTTACTACCTCACCCAACCCAGTACCTGCCACCATCCACAACTCTATCATACTACCAACCACCTAAACTCCCCCTACTCACATCCACACTCACCTATCTCTCCACATCTATATCCTATAAAACACCTCCTATCCTTCTCTTACAAAGTACTTACTTCTCACAAACTCTCCATCCCCATATCTACCAGAAACCCCTTCTTCAACACAACAGCACCCAACCCATTTATTAAACTACTTAATTACTTCTCTAACCGTATCCTTCATCTAGTTACCAGTCTCTTATCAGGTGATATCCATCCTAACCCAGGCCCCTCAACCTCCACTACTATACGTAAACCTCTATTACTTACTTCACTAAACTCCCAAAGCATAGTCAACAAAATAGCAACCCCCCATGCCTGGATCACATATAATAAACCTGACATCCTATCTATTTCAGAAACATGGCTAAAACCCCATATAAAAAACTCTGAAATAATTCCACCTAACTACTCTACCATTAGAAAAGACAGGTCCCATAAAAAAGGCGGCGGTGTAGCTCTTCTATTTTCTACTTCCTTGTTAATTACTCCCTACGATAAACCTATTCCACACTTCAACAATGCTGAATTACTCATCACTCTCCTACAAGTCAACAAGCATAAACATATATGTCTTGCATCCCTCTATATTCCCCCAGGTGACAATATCTCGACATGAGAAGATATTCTCTCCTGGCTCTCCAGTAACATTAGTAATGAAACCATAATCTTAGGTGATGTAAATATTAACTGGACCTCCATTCAATCTCCAACCAACCCCCTTAACATCAACCTATATAATTTTTCCCAACTAATCAACAAAGTAACACGTCCTTCTAAAAACCTTTCCTGTGGCAGTATACTAGACTGGATCCTTGTATCACACCCACACTATCACTCTGACAGTGGTACTCTTCCCGATGCTCTAAGTGATCATATGCCCATCTTCACTTACCGACTCCCTTGTATCTCTCACCACCGCCACAATTATATTACCACACGCAACCACAAAAATTTCAACCCAACAACCTTTTCAGATTCTCTAAAAGCAATCAATTGGAACACTCTTAGGACATTACCCTTAGAAGACGCTGTTTCCCATTTTAACTCTACATTCTTAAGAATACTAGATTCCCAAGCCCCCCAAAGGACAAAGCGAATAAAAAATAATTCTGCCCCATGGCTTACCAGAAATACATTAGCAACCATGCGCCTTAGAGACAAAGCCTGGGCACTTTATCAGAAAAGAAAGTCCCCTGATTCCCACATTGAATACAGAACCCTCCGAAATAAAGTCAAAAAGCTTATTATCTCTGACAGACAAAATTACTTCTTTACCCTCCAAAACAATAATAAAACAAATCCACAGAAATTCTGGAAAGGAATCTCTACCCTCCTTAACCCCAGCAGACCACACACCCCTACCCCCGACCCAAATGCCCCAGATCTAGACCTGGCTACTCAATTCAACTCCTTCTTCATTGATTCTATTAGCAAACTAACTTCCTCTTTTCCTACTTCTACCATACCATCCAATACCCCCTCACCCTCTCCTGCCAAATGTTCACCAAGCACTTCTCTTCCTTCCTCATTCCCATCTTTAACTATATCCCATAACTCTTCTCCCTCTCTAACGTCCTCATCATCCTCACCAACATCAAATACTTTCTCTCTCCACTCTGCTCTATTCTCATTAAAACCTATACCCATTTCTACAATAAAAAAACTACTTCAGAAACTGAAGCCCGGCACTAATGCACCTGATGATATCCCCTCATACTTCCTAAGCATTGCTGCTGAAGCAATTGCCTATTCCATAAGCATTCTCATCAACCGCTCAATCCTGGAATGCACAGTGCCCCAACTCTGGAAACAAGCCTTTATCATCCCCCTTCATAAAGGTGGTAATAACTGCAGTGTTAACAACTTCCGCCCCATTGCTATCTTGTCCCCCATCTCTAAACTACTTGAAAAATGTGTTCAACTTCAACTACTACCACATCTTTTAGACAACAACCTTCTCACACCTACACAACATGGCTTTAGGCCAAATCATAGCACCATGACAGCCCTCCTCTCCTATCTAGAAACTGTACATAAAGCTCGTGATTCCGGCCATATTGTCTCTACCCTACTACTTGACCTTTCTAAGGCTTTTGATACCTTTTCGCACAGCCTGCTATTAACTAAACTTTCCAAACTTAACCTTTCTTCCTCCTCTGTGAACTGGTTCTCCAGCTACCTATCTAACAGACACCAAGCTGTAAAATGGAAAAAGGCCACTTCCTCTTTTCTTAGTACCCCCACCGGGGTTCCCCAAGGCTCCATACTTGGTCCTCTTCTCTTTAACATTTTTATAAACGATTTTCATCAATCTATCCCATTCTCTAACATCATCCAATATGCTGACGATTCCACCATTATCTGCTCTGCCACATCTACCCCTGAGCTTCTAAAGCTCACACAAGAAGCTTTCTCAATTACTGAGCATTGGATGAATATAAACCACCTTGCTCTCAACGCCTCCAAAACTAAACTCATGGTATTTACTCCCTCTAAAACTACTCCCTTTGATACAAACACATTCCTGATCACTAGTCAAAACAAATCAACCCTAGAACTCGTATCTGAAACTAAGTTACTTGGTGTTCAAATTGATAACCAGCTTAATTTCAACTCCCACGTACACCTAAATATTAAAAAAACCCACCAAAAGCTGGATATGCTCTACCGTCAAAATCAATACCTCACAAAGACCTCTAAAATCACTCTGTCTTCTTCCTTTCTTATTCCCTCTCTTCTTTATGGTTCACCTCTCCTAACTAATATTCAGTCCTCTCTTAAGAAGCAACTTTCCTCTTGCTACAACAAAATCGCCAAGTTCGCCAATGGCCACAGGTCATTCACCCATCACTGTTCCTCTCTCCAAAAACTACATTGGCTTGAACTTCCACATCAGCTCAATTACATTCAGCTTACCCTAGCCCATAAGCTCATTAACAACCCCTTTCTTTGTCCCTCCCTGTCTTCTGCTTTTAAGTTTCACTTACCTGATAGAATCTTAAGGTCAAACAATCAAAACATATTAGAAATACTTAAACCAAAACGCCCCCAGGCAAAAACCTACTATCCTTTAACATAGCTCGTCTTTGGAACTCACTCCCACCGTCCATTCGTACCATCTCTAATCTTTATTCGTTCAAAAAATCTCTTCATACTCATCTTACGTCCCAATGGGAATGCTCTTGTTCCCATCCATCATAAAAATATGGAACCCTTCATCCTTCATCCTTCATCCTCCATTCATTCACTTCCTACTCAACAAAGCCTATACACTTATTACTTTCTTCAAATCTAACCACACTATACAACAATATAATCCTACCTCTTTAATGCCCTATCTCACCTCTCATTTTTTGTACTTTATCTAATATTTCACATTTTTGAATGTACCTCAAATGCAAAAGTAATGACTGTATTCTCTTTTACATTGTATAAGTAGCTTAGCTCTGTTGTTTTCACCTTGTCTGTTAGTTTGCATTAAGAGCTTTTTTAAGTGTATGTACATATTCTGTATGTCTGTTCTTTTTTGGAGCTTTTCTCCCCAGGACTCCATTGAAAACGGGTTATTTTAGGCCCAATGGACTATCCTGGTAAACCAACTGCAAATAAATAAATAAAATAAATAAATAAACTCATTTTGGCCTATGTAATTCCACCAAGACCAAATAGCCAAAACATTATGTCAGTACATAATCAGTCAGTACACAGAGTCCAGCTTTGCATGCAGGGGTCTGTGGTTCTAGTACTACAATCTGCAATCTACTCTTACTTGGAAAAGCACTGTTAAAAGTTCACGGATTCATAAGTTGGTACTAGGCTATTGGCCCTAGGGCCTATACAAGCCTAGCCATAACAATTCCCTGGATATTTCTTCCCAAAATATTTACTTCCCTGGACCCCTGTCTAGCAGGGTGACTGACATGATCCCCGGGGTGAATTTCCTATCTCCCATCCAATCATCAAGGTTGCTTTTGAAGAGGGAGAAGGAGGCGCTCTGCTTAATATGTATGGGCAGCCTATTCCCGAGTATGGGGAGTCTCTGTGTCAGGAACCTATCCCTCCAGCATGTTTTGTTCATTGTGATGACATGGTTTAGATCCCTGGAGCGTGTGGCTCTGAGGGATTGGGATTTCTTTAAGTGGAGCATGTCCAACAGCTCAGGGTTTGACATGGCCTTCTATGTTAAGCAGAGATCACCTCTGAGTAGACGATATGCCACAGAGTATAGCTGGAGTTTTTTTAGATGGTCATCATAGGGCATCTGCTTTAGGCCTGTGATTCTTTTAGTGAGGTATTTCTGCGGCCTTTCCAGCTGTTGCAGATGTCTTGTGAGGTACATACCAACTGGGGCGTTGTACTCTATAATGGGTCTAATGAGGGATGAGTACAGTGGGACAATGACCTCCTTTTTTTCTGGATTAAAAGCCATTAGAGATGAGGTGTGCCACATAGAAGGATTTCCTGACTGCTGTGGCGATGTGGTTATCGAAGGTGAGACTACTGTCCACATGTGTCCCTAAGTCTCTCATCACACTTTCGGTGTTTAGTGTACTGCCACGTGTGTGGTAATTCATAGGTACATGTTTTTTCCCAAAGGGGATAACTATACATTTCTTAGCATTAAGCTTGAGCCTATGGCTCTGGCACCAAGCATCTGTTTCTGTAAGGCCCTTTTGTAGAATAGCCACATCATTTGGGGATTCAATAATGGCTCCCAGTTTGCAGTCATCTGTGAGCTTTGTTAGCCAGACTCCCTTAGTGTTGGCCTGTACTTCAGAGAAGTAGATGCCAAACAAGAGCAGTACCAGGACTGAACCCTGAGGTACTCCACTTGCCACTTGTCTGGAGCTGGATTTGGAGTCGGCTACTTTTACAGTCTGGGTTCTGTAAGCCAGTTGGCAACCCATCGAGTGACATAGGGATTTATGCCCAGCTTAGTAAGTTTATCTATGATTCCAGAGTTGATGATGGTGTTGAAGGCCTTGGTGAGGTCCAGATAGGCTGTGTGGACCACCTTACCCTCATCCACAGCTCTGGAGACTGATTCAAAGAAGTCAGTCAGGTTCAGGAGACAAGATCGGCCCTTCATGAACCCAAACTGGGTGGCGGCCAGTGTTTGGAGATTGCCAATGTCTTTGTTTATAAGTTCCATGATAATGAGTTCCATGCCCATGCAGATCAGGCTCTTCAGACTGATGGGACGGTAGTTCCCGGGATCCAAGGTGGATCGCCCTTGTGTAGTGGGATAAATGTAGCTGTGCACCACTCAGTGGGCACAAAACCTGAGGTGAGGCTATGATTAAACATGACAGTTAGGTGAGGTGCCAGTTCATTTTGTAGTTCATGTAGTACACAGCCCTGGATGTCATGTGGTCCCATGGATGCTGTATTCTTAGCTTTGGAGAGTGCAGTTTCTACCTGTGTGGCCATGAGTACCAGAATTTGGCAATCTTTTGTTATTGAGATGGGCCCTTTAGGGGGTGAGAGGGGGGTGAAGTTGGCACTAAATCGATCCGCCAGGATATTGGCAATATCCTTGGGATCAGTATATTTAATGCCATTCTGTTGTAGCTCAGAGCAGATCTGAGCATTGCCATTTAGATTGTTGATATAACTATATAATACCTTGTGGCTGTCTTTGGAATCTTTGGCAGTTTTATTTTTGTAACTAGCTTTGGAGGATCTTATGAGAGATCTCAGCTTCTTACTGAAGGGAGTTTTTTGCATCCTGGGATTTTCCACTTTTCTGCAACAGTTTCTTCCTTCTTTTGTATAGTTTGTTTATGGCAGGGGACCACCAGATTGGCTTCCTTTTTTTTGGAGGAGAGCATCTTGGTTCTATTTGGGATGGCACGATTCATGCACAAGTGGATGTGCTCATTCGTAGGTTCATAGGTAGGTACCAGGCTATTGGCCCGAGGGCCTACGTAAGCCTAGCCAACAAGGTTCCCTGGCTTACGCCACCCAAAAAAGTTATTTTTCTGGGCCATTGTCGAGCAGAGACACAAAAGTAATCCCCGAGGTGTATTTCCAATTTCCCATCCACTCATCAAGATTTTTCTTGAAGAGTGCTAATGAAGAACTTTGCTTGACATAGATGGGTAGCCTGTTCAAGAGAATGGGAAGTTACTGGGACAGGAATCTGTCCCTCCAGCATGTCCTGTTTATTGTGGTGATAAGGTTTAAGTCCCTAGAGCGTGTAGCTCGGAGGGATTGGTAGTAGCATGTCTAACAGATCTGGGTTGGACATAGCTTAATATGTTAGGCAGAAATCACCTCAAAGTAGGTGATATGCTACGGAGTAAAGCTGGATTTTTTTGAGACGGTCAGTGTAGGGCATCTGTTTTTGGCCAGTAATCCTCTTTGTGAGGTACTTCTGTGGCCTTTCCAGCTGCTGCAGATGTCTTGTGAGGTACATTCCAAAAGGGGCGTTGTACTCTATAATGGGTCTAATGAGTGTCGAGTAGAGGGGAACAATGACCTCTTTTTTTCCTGGATGAGAACCCTTTTATGATGAGGTGTGCCACGTAGAAGAACTTCCTGACTACTGTGGCGATGTGACTATCAAAGGACAGACTACTGTCCACCTGGGTCCCAAGGTCTCTTATCACTCATTCAGTGTCAAGTAGACTGCTGTCTATGTAGTAGTTCATGGGTACAGAGTTTTTACCAAAGAGGATGACAATGCACTTTTTGGCATTGAGCTTGAGGTCATGGCTCTGACACCAGGCATCTGTCTCAGCGAGGCCCTTCTGTAGGATTTCCACTTCATTTGGGGACTCTTCTATGGCTACTAGCTTGCAGTCATCTGCGAACTTTTTTAACCAGAGGCCTTCTGTGTTAGCCTATACTTCAGAGAAGTAGATACCAAACAGGAGAGGTCCCAGGACTGAACCCTGTGGTACTCCACTTGTCATTGGTTTGAGGTCACATTTGGAGTGTGCAACTTTTACAGTGTGGGTTCTGTCAGTGAGCCAGTTGGCAACCCATCTTGTGATGTAGGGATTTATACCTAGTTTAATGAGTTTAGCTATAATTCCAGAATGGGGGATGGTGTTGAAAGCCTTGGCGAGGTCAAGATAGGCTGTGTGAACCACCTTACCCTCATCTACGGCTTTGGTGACTGCCTCAAAGAAGTCGATCATTTTCAGGAGGAATGATCGGCCTTTCACAAATCCGAACTGGGTGGGGTCCAGAGTTTGGAGGTTACCAATGTCTTTGTTTATGAGTTCCATGATAATACGTTCCATGGCCTTGCAGACCAGGCTCGTCAGGCTAATAGGGAGATAGTTCCCGGGATCATTGGTGGCTCCCCCTTTGTGGAGTGGGATAACTGTTGCTGTACACCATTCAGTGGGCACAAAGTCTGATGTGAGGCTATGATTGAACATGGTGTTTAGGTGGGGAACCAGTTCGTTCTGAAGTTCATCTAAAATGCAGCCTGGGATGTTGTCTGGTCCCATGGATGCTGTGTTTTTTGCTTTAGAGAGTACAGTGCCTTAGTGTAGGATTCAGCAGTTGAACTTTGAGCTCCCGTCTCCATGGGTGTCATGAAGTTTGTCACTTCTGACTTGAGTAGCATGAATTTAGCTTTGGAGAAGTTTTTTACGGAGGTTTCCTTACTGGGGGGTGGGATGTCGATGTCAAAGGTGATTTGCTTATGGTCAGACCTGACCAATGAGGAGGTGACAACTAGTGTGGAGCATCTATCACCCATTTTGGTAATGACCAGGTCTAGGCTATTGGAGCCCCTGGTGGAACAATGGATTAGTTGATCCAGGGCGTTGGAATATATGAATTTCAGGAACCGTTGGGAAAAGGTGTTGGTACCGGAGTTGTTTTCCCAGTTAATGGATTGGTAGTTGAAATCATCCAGTATTAGGGTGTTTGGTTGTATCTTAATATTTTCCAGTATGTTTAGAAAGGTGTAGTGAGAATCTTGGGGCATGGTGGGGAATCTGTAGCAAGCTACAATTTGGATTGCAGTCTTACCTAGTGTTAGTTGCACCTGGAGAATTTCAGATGCATTGTGGTGGGCAACTAGCCTGGAGGTGTGAATATCCTTCGTGAATATGCACACTCCTCCATCTTTAGTGTTTCGGTCTTGGTTTGATGGCCGAAAAGTGTGGTAAGAGTTGTAGCCTGGTATTGCAGGGGTGCTCTCTGGAACCTTGAACCAGGTCTCAGTTACTGCACAGATATCGATATTCTCCATTTTTAGGACTGCCTCGTGGGAGTGCATTCTGAGGTTTAGACTTCTAGCATTGAGTAGCATTGCCTTCAGATTTTGCATGCTTGTATCTATTATGGTGGTGGTTTTGCCCTTTGAACCTTGCCTAAAAAAGGCACTATAGGGGTGGCAAAAGCTTTAGCCAGTAACCGGAATCCCAGTAGTGACAGGTGCAGACCATCTCTGGCAAAGCATTGTGGTTTGTGGATCATGTCGTCCCAGGCAGACAGATACTGGATCCCCTTTGAATGACACCAGAAGCTTAGCCAATTGTTGAAGTCAATCATTTTGTCCTTATACCATGTTATCATTCTGGGCGAAGGCAGGATACTACTCATGGCTAGGGTCATACCTGCCTGTGCCACATGATCCGAGAGCTCTTCCATGTCTCTTTTCATGTAGTCCAGGGAGGTACATCTCAAGTCATTCACTCCAACATGGACAATGACAGAGTTGTATTTGTACTTGTTGTGGAGTGACTTGAGTGCATGTGTTATGTGGTGGATTCTGGCATCAGACAGACAGCTGACTGTAATTTTCTCCTTGTTCAGCCTGGTGAGTGGGACATCAGTGTGCCTGACTATAGAGTCACCTATGAATAAAGTGTTGGATACGTTGTCTTGCCTTAGGGGCTGTTGTTGGGTGACACACTGGTGTTGTGAGCTATGTGTCACTTTGGTTGAGACTGGTGTTTGTTTGTGTTTCAGCTTCAGAGGTCCTTGTTGCTTGGGCAGGTTAATGTTAAGGGCCTCTGCATAAGTAGCTTTAGTGTTGCTATGTGTGGGTGTTGATGGTGTGGGTTTTGAAGGGCTATGTGTTGCTTGAGGTGTAGTGCAGGTGTTAACCTTCTCCTCTTGACTGTCTAGCATAATCTTGGCTGGAGGGAGCTTTGCTTCCAGTTTGGCTATGTAAGTGCATCTCTCACAGGTTGTAGTGTTGGGTGGTAGGAGGAGAGGGTTGTCTGTGTACAAGGCAGTTGCTGCATTGCCCCAGCATGCCCAGATTCACCAGGTGGACAGGATAAATCACCGGAAGCTGACCCTTGGACATGCCTTTTTAGGTGCTTTTTTTGTTAAGTACAAGAGCTGTTTTCCCTTACCTTTGCAAGGTACTTTGCAATTATAGGCTGTTTAGTGCCTACAATTAATTTCTCCTTATTAACAAGGAGAGTCGAGTGCTTGTATCAGTTTAATGCTTCCTAGTGCTTTCCAGTAGGTTCTAGAGGAAGTGCTAGTCACAGGAGTTCAGATTTCAGTGCTACTACTGAGAAACCAGCTAGTTCTAAGGGAAAATTTGAAGAGCAGACTTTCTGGCACCTGGAATAGTTTAACCATAGCCCCGCGGTGCTGCATGATGTGAAAAATGCACAAACACATGCGTTTCTAAGCCAGAAAGTTGAAATGGATAGAAATCAGGCCAAAATGGCTAATAAAATTATAATTTCAGAGGTGGAAACCACAGTACATGCATGTGTGATTGCATATAACCTGGGATACTACCCAATTAGGAAACACATACAACGAGAAAAGATTGTGGCACTACCCATGTATACTCAGGTGTTCCATACAGTATACTCAGACCCCTTGCTACTGTAATGACAGCACATAGAA
>NC_056732.1:1747755585-1747860585 GCF_019279795.1 Protopterus annectens | reverse complement strand
TGTGAATGACCACAAAAGTATGTGTCAAGAAAGACTCAGACATTCACTCACACACACAAACACACACACACACACACACACACACACACACACACACACACACACACACACACACACACACACACACACACACACACACACACACACATATATTTTCACAGTTGGTAGGACCAGGTCTAGAACTCCTACCTAACTAGTTTATTACACAATGGTATTACACAGTTATCACAAGCGCCACAGAGCTTATATGATTGAGCTTTGGCCAAAGGGTAATTTCAAGGTGAATGACATCAGCAGGGGTGCTACCATGGGTAATGGGAAGTGCAGTGTGTGTAAATGGGCCATAAATCATTCCTCTGGAAACACACACACACACACACACACACACACACACACACACACACACACACACACACACACACACACACACCACTTTACATGTGACAGGACTGAGTATACATATGCTACATGAATACTGGTTTTTACTATTGTGTTACACAGTTATCACAAGCACCACAGACACTATAGGGCTGAGGGCTACCAAAAGGAATGTCTGCAGTGATTGACATCAGCACATCATGCGATATCAGCCAAGAGGATGTGTAGTGGGTGGGACAGACCTTCTAATGGAATTTTATCAGTCACTGTCAGTCTCACTCTCTCTTCCCCACATCTGAGTGTTTGTATGTTTGACATATTATAGTGTGTTGGCCTTGGATATGTGTGAGTATTCCTATCCAATGTGTGTGTGAAGCATGAATGTTGTACAGTTTGGTGTGTGTGCACAGACATCTACATATGACAGATATGTATAGTCCACTGTGTTGTCAGACATGGGCTTCATTTCTCTAAGTGTAGGAGCATGCCCGGTATGACCTTCTGTATTGAGTGTGTGAATCCATTCCACATAGGGTTTTACTCCAGTCCAGGGTTTGGTGTTCTCAACCTACAGATAGCAACCTGTTTCTGCAGGATATCTGTAGATAGGTTGACAAAATGGAGTCACAATGGGCAACAGATAGGGGGATATTGTAACTGTTGTTGTCTGTGCTGCTTGTGTTACATGGTTGGTGTTGGCAGAGATATTCATATATATGTACTGTTTTAAACTGTGATGTCTTGTGTCATCGACTACTGACAGATATAAATTATTTGCTCACAGTTATGTACTGGGAAATACATGATGAATGAAGCTGATTCCAGTATTGTGGTCCACAGCCTACACATTCTTGCACACTCCTGCCATTCTGGTGGAATGGCTACAGTCACTTGCTGATGGGTCTGTGTAAATGGTCCAGCACCTTTTTTTGAGTACGGTGGCTGAGGATCCCCTTGTTGCACATATATCTACTTAACAGAATGGCCATATCCTGCTGTGGCCATACCTCTCAGCTGTACAGATTCACCCGGGTTACTCAGAGGTAGGGCTCATATATCTGGACATTTCCCCTTCACCATGTGGTTTATGAGCAGGTTAGTAGCCAGCCATTACTGGGTTTGCAGGCAGGGGTAGTATGTGCACACATCACAGCATTTCAGACTTCACACACTCCATGATGTCCATGCATCTCCCCCCTCCAATCTGTTATTCTATCCCCATCCTAACATTATGCAAGCAATACCTGGGATGTATCCCTATAGCTGGCCCTTCATCTCCATGGTATTTATGGATCGGCCCCCAGTTCATGCAGTAGGACGTGGGGGGCATGCTACTGGGATATGTCAGTATGGCCTTGCATTTGTGTTCTGTTGACTGTGTTAGTTTATTTGGGACCCCATGAGATACCATACATTGGCAATACAAGTGAGGCACAGGCCTTTGACAGAGGACTGTAGGTCATTTGGTAGTAATGCAGGCCATGTGTAGCAGGCCAGTGCATTCTGTCACTCCTACATTCCAGGCTGCGAGCCAGTGGATTCCCCTGGGGTGAGAGGGTAAGTGTGCAAGGTGTTAATGTCAATAGTTCCTGTACATATTGACCCATTGGTCTGGACACATGCAGGGTGCTGCTTACAGCTAGGGAAACAGCTGTATAGGACACATCTTCAGCATGCTGCGTTCTGTTGATATTCCCATACAGAATTGGGGTCATACTGTACTCATTCCCAGCAGCAAGGATATGACCTGTGATAAACCTGTGGCTGATGATGGAGTGAGCTGAGTGCATGTGTGATTTGGAAGCTACTTGCAGCTGACTCACAGATCTACCTGGGGCATTCCCTTTATGCTGCCTTGTGCAGGGACATAGGCAGTCTCTCATTACTTCATAACTATGCTTTTTGTGGTCTACCAGTGATTGTCCAGACTACATCAGTATTCCATACTACACAGACAACTAACATACAGCTAACCTGTATGTACAATTCCAAAGTTGTGTGCATTTGACAGTAACATTTTATGCACTCTGTCTAGGGTACTTTCACCTGTATACTGTGTGTATGTATGGGCCCACATTCACGGCATACCCATCTTTCAGACAGTGACAGATATTGACATCTGGACAGTGAGTATAGATGACTGCTGACATGAGTATTGCTGAGAGGCATTGTGGTTGGCACTGCAGTTGTCAGAACATGGCCCTGTCATCTACAGGGTGCTGTTAACCATTGCCATCATTTAGAGGCCTTAGGCCAGCCTTTCTTTATAGTCATCTACACCTGTCCTGCTAGCTGAGGCTGGTGGTGGGTATGTGAGCTCCACTGACAAATGTGTGTGCCCTTTAGACATACATTTGGGCAACTACATGTACTGCAGTGGGATTTGTCACCTTGTCTAGTACTGCCTAGTATGTTGACATCCATATTTGTTATGGATTTCATGCTGCCCATGTAGGTGTACACTACCTGCTGCCATCACATTCAGCCACACGATTCCCCTGCATGCTCACATCCATACCATAGATACAGGTATCAAAACATACTACTCCATTCAGCAGTTGATAGGAAGAGTGACTTACCTTGGGGTTGTGGCAGTACTGAGGATGAAGCTGGAGGGTTGAGTATGTCGGATGCACATAGTACATGCCCTATGCATGGTAAAGCACAGGTAGTGTCATGTTCAGCATCCCTTTTACTGTATGTGCGAGTCAGAGATGGTTGTCATTGCCTGGATGCCTACCATGCCAGTGTATGTGCTATGCGTTGTCTCTTTGCCAAGGCCTGGGCATACTGGGCATGCCTCCATCTGCCTACAGGGGCAGGCTCAGATAGTTCCTCCTCTGAGTCCCTCTGTGCCTGTGCTGGCCTTGGCAATGGTGGGGGGCTGTGTGGCCTTGCCCCGTGCTGTTCCTGCTGCAGCTGTTTCTGCAGGATCATATTGTGTAGCATGGCACATACTATGAATATTTGTGTACATGTAGCTGGAGAGTACTGCAAGGCTCCACCAGATATGTCCAGGCAGTGGAACCGTGATTGAGCATCCCAAACACACACTCTATTATGATTCTGGTTTGTGTGTGTGCCTCATTATGGAGTTCTTGTTCAGGTGTGTGTGCATTTCTGAGGGGTGTCATCAGCCACAGCTCCAGTGCATAACCACCATCCCTCACTAGATGGCCATATGGGATGTCCCCACTGGCAAATGACTGGTACAGCTGTGTCATATGCCAGATGTGGGAGTCGTGATAGCTTCCAGGGCTGCCAGCACACATATTAATGATAATACCCTGGACATCGCACACGACCTGGCAGTTGATGGAGGATAAGTCTTTGTGGTTTATGTAGATCTTATCCTGCTCACCAGGTGGTACTTTTATGTGTAATGTGCATGCATTCTATGGCACCCACTACCTCAAGGTATTCTGCTGTTTGGTGGAAGAGATGCATATTGCTGGTCAATGCCTCATGAGTGTTGAGGAAATATATGTGCTCACCGGCCTGTGGTGACATGGCATCCAGGAACTGATGGAGTACTCTGGATGCTGATGCCTGAGAGATCCCCATGATATCCCCAGTTGGCCTTTGGAAGGTACCTGTGGCTAGTATTCTTAAGGCTACACATACTTTGGTATCCACTGGGATGGGTTCCCCTCTGTTGGTTCTGTGTGTGAGGCATGGCCGGCACAGCCCAACAGTTTGCTGTAGAATGTCCCTATCCACCCTATTGCGCTCCACTATCTCCAGCTCATGTAGGCCCTGGTAAGTTACCCTGGGTCTGTACACTCTTCTCCTTCTCCTCACTGTGGGTTGGTCATCAGCATTCACATCCTTACCATCCTCAGTCTCTTCCACATATTTATGTATGAGAGCAACAGCAGTCCCTAACATTTTGTTAGTTTTGTCTAGTAAAATTTCCCCTTCTGTGTACACCGGTGGTGTAGAGTTTGTGGGAAGAACCAGACAAAAAGGTGTTTGCATAGTTTATAGTGGTGTGCTAGGCTGTTCCCTGTGTAATTGGCTGATTCTGATACATTTCACCTGCCAGCTATGCTACTTCTCCTTGATTGCCTTCTTACTGCTGTTTTCCCTTCCCACTTCCTCCCTATTTAAACCCCGAGGCGTGCCGCGCATACCCAGTGCTCACATGTACTCAGTTCTGCTATTTCCTCTGTGTTTTTTTTTTTTTTAGGCCCACTGAGCACCATGCACACCTGTTTAGCTAATATAGGCTCTTTTAAGCAGAAATGGCCCTGCCTGGACACGAACATGCTCTGCGTTTCATGGTGTAAGACAATAAAGCCTTAGACACACCCCCTTCCTTAGCTTTGCTTAGCTAAGGGCAAACACAGGCCACAAAGCTCCACTTAGCTTACAGCAAGCGTGACACACCCCCTTATGAAGTCATTTTAGCTCTTAGGCTTGCACTGTTGTATTGCTGCACCTACACAGTTGGGTGCAAGCTCACACTGAGAGGAAACCCCTTTTTTGCATAAAACAGAATGCTAATTCATAGTTAATGCACTGACACTCAGCCTTCCCCCTTAGCAACCACTACTCCATGGTATTGTTGTGTTTTACATGCCTTAGACTATCATGGCAAAATGCTGCTTTGGGTTTAAAAGCTTATTTCCAACTTTTTTTTTTTTATATTTTCAGGCCGATCCCGTTTGCGCACTGCTGCCCTATGCTAAATGGCTGAAATCGGCCCCAAAAAAATAAAAGTTATTTTTTTTATACTTTTGCAACTATTTATCATGCCAATGACCATATATTTAGCCATCGGCATGCCTGCTCCATTGCATAGCTTCTTTCTTTGGGGCTGTCATGCCTCCGTTTTGTAATTTGCAGAAATGCATTCGGTTAGTAGCCAAATACATTTCTGCAGGTTACATTATTCCTGCACAGATGCCTGCCTACTTCCTGGATCACTAATTCACCTCATTTGCATGGTTTTCACCTGCAAATGGAATAATTAGCATAAAGCAGTGGTGTCCATGCTGGAATAGTGTAGGAGCGCTCGTGCACATCTCGGGAGCTCGTTCCAGGATCGCTCGTCGGCCATATTGCATGTAGCTGCTCTTGCACTATTCCTGCACATCATGCAGAGCTTGCTGAATCGTGGGGATAGTCTTAGTTGCAAGCATTTTATATCGCAGACCATCCATAATGCAGGTCCCTCAGAAAACGGAAAATACGAGGTGACTTAAAAAAGTTTAATGCACAAACCACAAACTGTACTTCACTGCATAAACACATAAATGCATTTATAAGATCAGCGTTTTCGTCTCCCTTCATAAAGACTTCATCAGATTACCTTAGTAATCTTAGTTTACCATATATATACTCCCGGGACACTTATATAAATAAGCCAATCACATTATCTATTAAATAATCTAAAATTATTTAAACCAATCACTTCCTTTCCTTTTCCCACATAAAACAACATACAAAAAAAGCTTTTTTTAAAACCATCAATTGTCATATATTACACTAAATTGTTTATAAATAAATAGTAAAGTTAAAACATTTCCTTAAAAACATATTGTTACATGAGTGCATTCATATTCATTAAATACATTCATTAAACTCAAAAGTAAAAACTGTTGAACTTGTTCGTATGTTCATGAAAAACAATGTTGTTTCACCATCTAGTGGCATTATTAAGAACTGCATCAAAAGTACAAACTATAGCTTAGCAGATCTCAACTTCAGTAGTGGCACAATAGATATAAAGTCATTTAAACCAGGGGGGCTTGACGCTTCTAGGGTAACTTGCTACCAAAGTTCCCTAAACTCTATTTTCTCCTCCCATAGCCCACCCCTAATTTCTTTTTGTATTTGTTCTAAAACAAGAAAGGTGAAATCTGCTTTTAAGCATACCTTTGTGTGTTTATATAAGGCGTTGGTTTCCTTTTTGTTCAAAATGTCATATTTATGTTCGTAGATCCTTCTCTTAAGTCTACGTTCAGTCTTACCAACGTAGAAGGATCTACACTCAACACACAAAGCAAGGTATACTATCCCCATAGCTTCACAGTTACAATATCCAGGACTGTATACCCACCTATTCCTGCCCTCAATAAAAAGTTTGTCTGTGTTAGCTATATTTCCACATTGGGAACAATGACCACACTTGTAAGTCCCTATTCTCCTCCTGCTCTTTGCCATGTTTTTACTATAATGTTCAAGAATATTTTTCATACTAGATGAATTTTTATAAACCACTTTCAAGGGGTTATTGGGAAGCCTTTCCAAGTCTGAGATGGTTACAAACCTTTCCCATTCAGAATGGATAATTCTCTTTGTTGCTCAATTTAAAGCATTATATTCTAATACAATAGCTTCATTATATTTACCATTTTGATCATTTGCTCCAACATTGTGAGTCTGTTCCTTTTGTCCTAGAATAGGTTTAAATTTAGTAGGCCTACCAGCCATTACTTCTGCCTCAACCCCCTTCACTAGATCCAATGGATAGCCTCTTTCCAAAAAAAAAAGCTCTTTAACAACTCACATTCCTTGTTAAAATCATCACTTGAAGTAGTCATTCGGCTACCGCAGACATACTGACCCTTAACTATGTTCCTTTTACAATGTGGGGGGTGTGCAATTCTATAATGGAGGAAGGAATTACAAAAGATGGGCTTTCTAAAAATCTTGGATTCAAATTTACCATCCACTTTGTATATTTCAACATCTAAATATTGCAAACGTTCCCTAGAGAGCGTGTAGGTGAAATCCAAGAAATTAGTGGTATTCTTCATATAAACCATAAATTCATCAAATAGCTCTCTAGTCCCCCTCCAAAACATTACTATATTGTCTAAAAATCTCTTATAGACGGTCCAATTTACTGCAAATTCAGAGCTTAATATGTATTTTTCCTCCCACTTAGCTAAAACAAGGTTGGCATATGTTGGGGCACAGGCTGCCCCCATTGCCACACCTTGTATTTGCTGTTAGAATTCCCCTTTAAAGAAAATAAAGTTGTATTTTAAAACCAATTCCATTAAGCTTGTACAGACTACCTTCTCATTATGGCTCAAGTCAGCATCCTCAAATATAATTTCTTCAAACAGGTTCATACCTTCCTGGTACGGAATACTTGAAAATAAATCTATTACATCTATAGTAATGAAAATTAATTCATCATGAAACAATTCTGGAGTTATTTCCCTCAAAAAATCCCAAGAGTCCTTTAAAATAGCATTCCTTTTAACTCATAACTGTTTAAGTTTATTATCCACATACTTGGCCAATGGAAGGGTCTTAGACCCTTCTGCCGAGACTATGGGCCTCAAGGGGCATCATTCTCATTCTTATGGGTCTTGAGTATTCCGAATATGGATGGCACTCTTGGTTTATCTACCTTTAAAAATCTTAATGTGTTTTCATCAATTAAGTCTTCCATATACATGTCTTCCAATACACTATCAATCCTTTTATAAGCTATATTAACCTTATTGTTAGACACACTGGAATAAGTCACTTCGTCCATCAAAATTTGATTAATTTTTCCTTCATATGTGATATTGTCCATTATTACTACACCTCCCCCCTTATCGGGCTTCATAACCCGAACGTCAGGGTTAGTTTTCAGTTCCATAAGTGTACTGTTTTTTTTTTACTAAATAAATTGGGCCTATATTTAATTTTACTGTATTCCTTTCTTAACTCTTTTTCAATGACTTTCTCAAAATTCTTTAACTGGGGGTGTAGTGGTGGATTATATGTACCTTTTCACCTCAGACCCTGTTCAGTCTCATTGGAACATACAGGTAAAATCAAGCCCAAATTTACTTTTCTAATGAACACTTTTATATCCATTAATGTCTTCATAATGTCCCCTTTCCTGTATGGAATGAATTTCAACCCCATAGATAGTAAACTAAAATGTTCCTTGTCAAGTGTTTCATTACTAAAACTGTAACTACAAAAGCCATCTAATGAATGTTTGTTACCATCCACCTGTATTTCACTGTGTGTAGTTTGGGTAAGGGGTATACCATTAAAATCTAGTATCTCCCCCTCCCCCTTCTCCCCCCCCAATAAAAATTTGGTTGCTGATACTCAGTCTTTTTCATGAGTCTCTCGGACCTACGTAGTGGTGGGTAATCATCTACATTCACATAGTCCCCCATTTCATTGTTCCCATCACCACATACATAATTTTGATTCTCTTCATTAATTTAATTGATCTGCTTATTGTGATAAAAAACATCATTTTGTCCATAATTACATGGCTTAGGATAGCATGTATTATTTTTATACGCCTTACAGTCATGTTCAAGCTTTCTTATCTTTCTTTGTACAATCTCCTCACATTTCTTATCAATGTCACTTCTAATATTAAAATATATCTCATTTTCTTCCTTAATGGTAAACACTAGGTAATCCTTAATACACTGACCCAATACCTCAATTTTCTTATGTATTTTGTCCTTAATCCTGATATTTTCTTTTATAATAGTTTTTAAAATCTCTATACCACAATTGTTAAAAACTTCTAACTATTCTTTACGAAATAAAGTACCAAAATGAACATTGTTTGGATATTTCCAAACACGTAAACCTTTGGGTACTATTCCCTTTGCAACACATTTTCGCAAATAACTATTTTCAGTGTCCATAGTTCGATATCTCAACATTAATTTTGACATATTACTTAGTTTTACATTGAAAGAATCATTAACAATAGGTTGCACACTAGCACAATCATTAATTTTAAAAGAATATTTCATTTGCAGCCAGTCTCTAGTCTCTTTTAAATTTCTTTTAAAGTTTGTACCTGCCGCTCCTTCTTTCCCAGGCTGTTTGTGTTGCCCAGGTGTAATTTGTGCCAAATCACCATTCAAAGCAGTTTGCACAGTATCCGCTCTCCTTAAAACCTCAGGGGTTTATTCAGAATTAAAAGTTAAATCCGAAACGTCTTCCTGGCCGTTTATTTCATTTCGTACACCTACTACACCACCTCCACAGTTGTTCTCAAGCAGTCTCGGCTGCTTACTACTTCCTCCTTCAAGTGGGCATTGCTTAAGGACATTTGTACACAGTGAAACCATGGATTGGCTCAACGGAGTCAGCAAGTCAATCATTTTAGTCAATTGGCCTATCAGCTTTCGCTTCTGGCCCACCTCGTCCTGCCCTCTTCCATCTATATCACAGACCATATTAACATAATTTTAGTTGCAAACATTATACATCACTTATAATCTACCCAGTTTTTGTCAAACATTACATAGCGTATTCAAATCCTGCATTCTTTTAAACCTCATTCCTCCCCTGTATGTATTGTTCCTACAGTTCCCATTCTATGTAATTTTCTCCTACCCTTTTCTAAAGATCCCAGTTTCAGTTGTTTTATCTCTGTTACTATATTCACTGCTTCTTAGCCTGATTCGATTCTTCTTTGCCTGGGCTGTCTGTAAATCTAGAAGGGCATGTTTGGAAGGAATAATTTCATATCCACTGAACTTTAAAGAAGAAGTAACTGTTAAAACATATGCAGTAGGGTAGTAGTTCAGTGGGATTAGCACTTTCAGAATAGTTTTTCTCAACCTCATTCAACAAAATGTGAAAAAGGGCTGATGCAGCTATAAAAAGATGGAGCAGCCTATGTTTCAGAGATCACCACAGTGTAGAATAATTGTTTTTTTTCTCCAGGATGCAGTGGCCTAGGGTTTCTGTGTGTGCTTGTATATATCTGTATCATGTGTGTGTGTGTGTGTGTGTGTGTGTGTGGTGTGTGTGTGTTTGGGGGACTTGCAGCTGCATCACTTCCTCCAGCTTCATGAAATTCTTCATATACAAGTCTCTGAATGATCAAGCCATGTAAGGATGCCAGCCATCCTGGCATCAGATGTATTTGTTGAGTCATATTTCATATTTCCTGGTCCAAGTAACAACTCATTGATTATAGGTTAGTTCAATGGCAAAAGAGCAGCCCTGACAAATACTGGACAGGGAAGAAAGGATAATAAAAGCATAAGAATGAGAGAGACAGTTAAGAAGTAAAAGTAGTACAGCTCTAAGTGGAAAATATAATGAAAAAAATATATATATATATACATATATATATCAAATGTTGACTGTCTGTATGAATGTGCAACTTTGTGTTTAAGGGTTCTTGCTTTCTGGTAAGCAGTAAATGCCAGTGCTGTCATCAAAGATAAAAGCTGAGTTGAAGAAAAAAAAACTGGATTGATTGAGAAGTTGCAGAAGTGTGTTAACACTTACGCAAAGGAAAACAATGCCAGTGCTCCTCTCCAACTGACTGATCTAGCTGTCCAGGTTACTAACTCCTTTCTCAGAATGGCACACACTATCCTCCTTTGTCTGTGACATTCTTCAACAGGCGCAAGAGCTCTGTCTGACAAAGTATCCACAGATAGTCTGTGTGTATATAATCTAATCTATGTATCCTCACTAAATTAACACAAGCTATTATATTCCAAAAATATGTTTGTTACTATTTCTAGAGACAGGGTAATGGTAACACTTCTATAATGTGTTGTCTTTTCAAACTTTTGATGTCTGTTTTGCTCTTTAAGTTGTTAAATTTAATTACGTATTTTGCTTTATATATATACCTTGTTACCATGTAACTTACTAACATATGTTTTTCACACAGAATTGTTTTTACATAATTGGTGCTTTGTTGAAAAGGGGTCTTGTGTGGTGCAGTTGGACTTTTATGGTAACAAATGCAAATGCAAATTAACTAATTATAGCATGTATGTATGTTACAAGAACACTTTACATTGTCTCCTTAAAATTAGGCAAGTAGACAAGCAGTGGTAAACCAAATGTATAATATGTGAGTTGTAATGTGATGGCTTAAATAATTCAAAAATAAATAAGTGAATGCATCGTAAGACATGAAATTAAGTTAGGTGGTGCTGTCAAGCCATTACATAGTAGTCTCTCGTAATGTCTACTTTGTGAAGTTGGAGTATTGTAAAAATCTGCTGTCAGGAATTTTTACATATAGGTCTGCCTGCTAAATATTAATGTAATTAATGCTCAGACTACCAATATGCTGATGTACAATGGCATTTTAATATGCTGTATTTACCACTTATCTATTCCAGTATAAATCCAGTCTGCTATGAGTCCTTAAGAAGGAAGTCTGCAACACTTGGTAACTGCAGACTGAAATTAAAAATGATAGTGGGCTAAAACTAAGCCTTTAACATACTTCAGTTATCAACAAAGAAAGGTGGCAGGATAGCCAATCAGTCTACAGCTGTTCTGAAATGTAATTCATAAAAACAAGGAAAAGGATTTCCTGAGACAGCTGTTCAAACGGAAAATATATTTAGTAGTCTGAGGTAGTTTGAATGAAAAGTGGTAAGAAAAGGGCACTAACCTGAGTAGACTGAGTATAAATATACAAAAAACTGGTTTAACAAACAGATAATGTAGACCTTAAAGAATTGATATCATTCCTACCTTTCCAAGCATGCATAAATCTCTTCTTTGGAGGATATTAGCAATAGCTAGAAAAAATAGGAACTATGACTTGGAAGAATGTAACTGCATCCTTAAATGTGGAATTTATTAATATTGTCAAAGTTGTTTGTCAAAAATGAATTAAGAACTAGTAAGAGGAGAGCAACTAGGATAATTTCTAACTATGATTGTTGGATGAACTTAAGTACCTTATTCGAGAAATAACTGATGACGTAGTTGCTGAATTTTAATATTACCACCTCACAGCAAGAGGTTCTCCGGTTCGATCCTCGGCTGGGGTGCCTTCTGTGCGGAGTCTGCATGTCCTCCCTGTGGTCACGTGGGTTTCCTCCGGGTGCTCCGGTTTCCTCCCACATCACCAAGACACTCTAAATTGGCCCTAGGTGTGCGTTTGTGTGCCTTCTGTGGAAGGTTGGGCGCCGGGCTGGCAACTCAACACCGTAAAACCTCCACTGCCAATCATGAGCGGACAAGGTGATCCGCTGTGGCGACCCCTAACCGGGAAAAGTCAAAAGAAGAAGAAGATATGGATACATTTGTAAACAGTTGTTTGTTGCCTAATATATTTTTTTGATGTACATATGACAAACGTTTAATAAAATATTATTAAAAAAATAATTCATGTCATCTTTTTATGCTGATAATTGAGCTTTCACTTGCTCGATGCAGTTCAACCATATTTAAGTTCCTTACCATCCCTGTGTTCTAATCTTTAACCATGTATTCATGTTCCACTTAATGGTCTGCAGTATGGTGGTCAGTACTCCTAGAACTGTATACTAACTTCTGGACCTTATCTACCTAACCTTCAAGTGTATCGTCATCATATGCTTCTAAATAGCATACATCTCCAGTATTACAAAAAAGACATCCTGAAATGACAGATTTAAAAAAAATAGTGTTTGGTTAACACGCCTATCTGGAATATTATATGTAACTTAGTAAAATAAAAACCCAATTAAATGTGCCTGAATTTTTTCTTTAAATTATAGCATATCACATTGTTTACAAAGAAGCCTTTTTTCAAAGCTGTGGTACAGCACATTCATACAACTTCTCTGGGATGTGTGTGAATAGTGTTATAATGTTATGCCTTATAATGGCATAGAGCGTTACAGCCGTCAATTTAATAACACTAAGCTGATGCACATGACAGTGCTGGTTGCATTAGACACGTCTGATTTTGAAGGATTCATTCACTATATGGAAAAGAAAAATAAAACAACTACATTTTGCAGACAATTTTTAACAATTTAAAAGGCAATTAGAATGCTATTATTTATAATGTCTGGAGACTTTAATGAACTGTAAGGAAGTCAAAGCTCTGAGTTTGAGAGTGCTGTGCAATGGGTACTGTAGAGGGACTTTTATTTGCTTATTGTTTGTTTCAGTTTGATAACTGGGTAAGTGGACTGGCCACAAACAGAACATTATATGTAGACTAAAGAATACACAGAGTTCATAGTACAGTAAACAAAATAGAGAAAATACAAGTGATATTGTTTACAGTGTATACAGCTTAGGTAGGCATTCAATTGTCGGTTATCTGTTAAAAATATATCCTTACAAGAAAGATGAGGCTAAAGTGTGAGTTGCTGGGACTAGCCATCATCGTGGAACTAAGTGTATCTGGTGTCCTTAAACAGTTGTTCTTTTATTTTTTTCTAAATAATTTAAATGTCTCTTACTTCTACACTTCTGTAGATAGCCAGTTCCAAACAACTGGGACTAGCCTAGGGACAGCTCTTTATCATGTGAAAGTTTTAAAATGAGGTCTAATGAGGAAATGTCTTCCTGAGATACCTCTCAGCAGCACACTTCTTTTCTCTGTGCAATTCTTGTGGTCAGGGTTGCACATGCTTCCACTAACAAATGTCAAGTTCTTTCTTACCATTTGATCTCATTCAGATCTTGGTTCTGTTGTATCTTGTAAAATGTTCCTATAGTCAGTGTTGAAGAAACCTAGTCCTTAATGTATGCCTGCAGTCATCTGATAAAAAGAATCCATACAAATACAGTGGTAAAGAGCCAGAATGTGCCAGAGGTACTGAAGTGCACTGATTGTTACTCAACAGCTAGGCAGGGAAGGAGAAATAAACTTGATGACTTTGTTGATAAGAGAAGGATGGCTACACTGTAGGGAAGCTTCCAGAAATGATCAACAGGACCAACTAGTCTGTGAGCCCACATGGGAGCCGGAGATGATGGAATTTGTAGACATGGAAGCCAAAAACTGGACAAGGCCTCCTTTAGTGAGATGTTCTACATTGGTAGTCTCACTTCCTTTACTATCTGTGACATTTCAGCTCGACTTGCAGTGGAATGAACACCTTCTCATTACTGGATGATATCCATGAAGGTGATGGGATAGATATTCTAGTGACAAGTCTCCAGAGGAGTTATGTCCCATGATTGGAATGCTGTACCTTCTCCACTTTAGTATGAGACCAGCAAGCCTGCTTATGCATCGTGAGCCCTTAAGTCTTCTAGCAACTGTTCCAAAGTTAGGTGCATGTCTAACCAGCTTTCTCCTCCTGTCACCCACAACAGACCCTTCCTTCGTTCATGATAGATGAGGTAGCGTACTGTACCAGCCTTGTGGAATAGCAATCAATTCTGTCAGCATTAGACTCACATAGTTTGTAACTTGGCTGGACATGTCTGTGAATGTACACATATTTTATGGAGCAAAAGCAGATACTAGCACATGGCCCTCTGCAGGCTTCTTGCCAGCACCATTCCTACCTTCTGGTTGCATTTCCCCTTGTACTTGATGTATGCTACCCTTTTTTCCAGCAAATATGTACCACTCATCTCATCCAAGACCCAGTCTGGCATTACCTAGAAATGCATGGAAGAGTATGTTATTTAATCAGATAAGGCCTTTAGTCAAGGTTTCTAATAACAGTTCAGGAGCACTTACATATGCTAATTTTGAATTTGATAGTGTACCTGTTCATTGTGTTTAGTCTAGTTGCTGCTGCTCAGATTTTGAAGGACTGCAGCTGAAGCACATTAGGTACAGAAATGGATGTTTACTTTTTGCAGTGCAGTTGCAGTTCTGAATGCACTGTCATCAGTAGTAAAATGCTGCAGATGGGGTGCAAGAAGAGCTTTTCCATTCCATGGCATTCACCCTCTTTCCACAGTTGTGACTGTGGAGTCAGCATGTTTATGTTTATGGGTGGAGGTGTCAAGTGGTATGTCCTTTACAAAATATACTTACTTTGTGGTTTGTGTAAATCAGTGTTACCAACATATCAGTATTAGTGCCTCAGTGTCAGTTGACATGATGTATACATTAGCGTGATATATTTTCAAATGAATCTTCTAGCTTGAGGAGATTGTCTTCATCAGTTTCAACCCAAACCTTCATGTGCTCAGAAGTCTAACCTCAAGGCTGTTGACTCAGAAATAAGCAAAATTACACTATATCTTCCTATGTTAATTCACTATTGGATGACCTGTCTCCTAAGGAACAATAGTGAGACTTATGAGGCCCTGGAAGGGCCAACCTACTGTTCTGTTACCTTTTCTCCAAAAAGACACAAAGTCACTGAACTGGAATAAGAATGAGGATAATTTTGTCATTCCCCTGTGGTACCTATGCTTGAAAATGACATTTTTGTAGCTTGCAATTACATATATTCTGATCCTATACTCATAAAAAGAAATATGCTTGATATAAACATCCTGATGAATGGATATGCATGCCTCATAAGCATCCCAAGGCAGACTCTTATGCATTTTTTTGTCCCAGAGTTGGATCCAGGAAACTGTGTCTATCTACTTTCTCTCAAGGTGTGCTTGCTTATGGATAAGTTGAGCAAAAGGGATTTTGTCTCTGCCAAATTGAATAGTAGAGCCCTTAATTATCTCTCTTACCTATTCCAGTTCTTGACTTGTTTTTTTTGTCAAGGTTCAGGAAAATCTGGCTGAAATTTCTAATTCTGTAGTCATGGGATTTCTGTAAAAGGTTGTTTGGCTTTAATTTTGACAGCAACAACAAATATGCCGCTGTTGTTGGGGCAGCAACATCTGGCTCCTGTCTTGAAGGGATGACATGGGCAGTCCTTCCTTAAGAAAAGTTTTCCTTGGGTAGATTTAGTAGGGCATCACTGGAGATCTGCAGAAGAAAAAAGAAATTGGATATTGAGCACCCCCAATAAAGGGTCATTATGATCCTCCTGGGCTGTGTCCTGCTCTTCTTCCTATTGACTACCCAACATCCTAAGATGAAGAGTCTCTCTCATTTACAAATGAGTATTCAAATATCAGGCATTCTTATGACCTACAGGGCACCATTCTAAGTCATGAACTAGGCTTTATGGGGATTCTACTGTAGCAGTTTTGAATACCTTGCGAGACTACCCAAGAAATGAAAGATCATCCATCTGGCCACCCATTTTATGAACTGCTTGTCCTGGTGAGGAACACAGTAAAGCATGCTAATTAGGACAATCTCAACTTCCCACTCCTTAGCCACAGTATGTGCTACACATCTTATAGGAACCATAATGGCACCTAGGAAAGATAAGAAATAAAATCCATTCAATGGGTCCTGGTTCTTTCCTGAAGATTCCTTCCTATGAAACATGTCTGCTGAACTTTGTATGGGATGCCATTAGTGGCAGTCTTACTAGATAACTAACTTCCTCACCTGATTCTTAGTCCATAGGAGCATATGCCAGATTGTTCAGCTAGTCAATTTATTAAAGATGGTGAGCTCAGACTTCTTGTGAAGGAACCTCATTTCTATCCATGATTGCACCATTGCAGTTAATACCCAAAGCGCATGACCATAGAAGAAGATGGAGGCAAAGAGAGACCATGACCAGTATGCTGCTAGCTTTGTCTTATGACTTACTTATCACTTCATTATTATGGTTTAGTAGAATGATTGTAATACTGGTAGACTTGTACCTGTGTTTAGATTTGTGTTTTGACTACACCCAACTGCCCTAACTCAAGAAAAAAATTTCAAGGTATTTTATCTCCTCTATTTTAAATAGTTAATCCTCCCCCTTTGCAGAAAACAATCCATTTTTTTCCTGTAAAGAACCATGACCTCTGATGTTGGGATGCTGATTTTTACCCCTGCAATTTTACACTCATTGAGAACTGCCCCAGCATATGTCAGAGATCACAATTTTTTTTCAAAAGCCTTTATTCAATTATCACTTGTGACATAGGCAAATTTCCATTCTTATAAAAGTAATCAATCTATATCACTATAACAAACATTATACTTCACGTATATTGCTGTATATCATATAAACTAAGCAGTATTACATAAATGATTCAATTCCTGTTTTTTTTAAACAAGAGTCATCTTCATTAAACCATCACTTACTACAAAGGCAATCATACATTTATATAAATGAAAACAAACCACACCAACAGAATCCTAGTCCCAAACATTTTACATCACAGACCACACTGACACACTCCCAGTTGCAAACATTATGTATCAGTTATAATCTACCCAATCTTTTTTACTCATATAGCTCATTTAAGTCCTGCTGCCGTTTAGGTCTTATTCCTCCCTTATATGTATTGTTTCCACAATTCCCATTTTTTCCTATGTAGTTTGCTCCTACCCTTTTCTAAAGATCTCAATTCCAGATGTTTTATCTCTGTTACTATATTTACTGCTTCCAGCACAGTTGGTTTATATTTTGATTTGCATTTTCTAGTGCTTGCTTTTTTGGCAGACACCATTATTAGACACAACAAGGCTTTATCATGTCTAGGCAATTCCTATTATGTATCATAGTTCAGAAAAATCATCTCTCTCATCAGACCAATCTGCCCTCCCAGTATCTCCGACAGTGCATCCCAAAGTCTGCCAGCTCACTCTAGTCCCAGAAAATATGTTCTCAACTACCTATCCCCCCACACACACCTCCAGCATTTGCTGTCTACCTGAGGAAAATTTCATCCAGAGTTTACTTTGGGTATAAAAATATTTATGTAAACATTTCCAGGCAAAAATCTAAATCTTCTAGATTTTGTTATATATTTGGGAGACATACATATGTCCTTCCATTGTTTCTTTGTGAATTGCTTATCCAGTCTCTCTTCCCAATCCTTTCTAACCTCCTCTGATTGATTCCTATAGTTATCGTGCAATATTTTATATGCTGTACTAATTATTCCTTTTTTAATGGCAGCTTCTGTTCTAGATTCTATTAAAAACCCTACCAGTGCTGGTCTTTCCTTTAGGACCCCCCCCCCACTGTTTTTTTCTCTTTGCCTATACTCTGATATCAATCCCTGATAGGGAAGGCAATCTCTAACCCGCAGTACAAATAAATTCTTGGCCTCTTCCCATTCCTTACCTTTCCCTCTGTAGTTATTTGCACCCAATACCTTGTTTCTTTTGCCAGTTTTACCCATATAAATTCCAGCCCCCTCTTGTCTATTGTCTATATCCCTAATTGTAGTCATCCCTATCGACAGACTCTCCTTTTTCCATTCCCATGTTGGCTTAGTTCTTAGAGTACTTTCTGCTACTTTATAGATATAATATTCTGCATGATTATTTTTGTTCTACTTAAAGGCCTGCATCCAAAATTTGAGTCTCTCCTTGTTCTTGAGGTTCCCCCTCATTTCATCATTATCCCTTTGAATTGTAGTTTTCGGCTTGTGGTATGTATAGGAGTCTTAACTGTGTAGCTCTGAAGTACCCCTTCAGATTGGGTAATCCCAGTCCGCCCTGTTCTAGTGGAAGAATCAGCTTATCCCACTTGACTTTTGCCATCTTCCCTCCCAGATAACTACACACAACTTCTCTGGTTGACAAAAATATGCCTGACCTGTGTATAAGACTAAAGGGACTAAAACATTTTAACTGTTTGTATCTTACTATCCATGTAGAGATCACAATTTTTGTAACTAAGATGACAACTTCATATGTAAATACCAAAGATGTTGCCTTCAGTGACAGTTTTCCATTCCATGATTCATAAGTGTGAGTTATAGACTTAATGAGAGATAATGAAGATTCTCATATACAGGTCCCTTTCAGCGGGACAAAAGCTTGGAAGGTTGGAAAACAGCAACCAAAAAAAAAAAAAACCACGCCTGGGGGCCCTCCATGTGGTGGGCTGTGCCCCCCACACCCCTGCTAATTATATATACAAACATTAAGACTGCACTACAGTGGGGAAAGGAGAAAAACCCCAATCCCTACTGAACCACAATCCTGCACAAGCAAGGTATTTGTTTTGACTTTCCAGCTTCTTGAAGTTCCTGGTTTGGTATTTTGACATTCACTCTTATGAGCTTTTATTCTTCTGATAGGGGGCCACATATTCTACTACATCCAAGATAAAAGTGCCTGTGAGTATTTTCTTTTCTGTGCGGTATGACACTCTCAAAGTTGGCCTATATAAACAGCAAAGAAGCAGAGTTGCAGTTGTAAAAATAACTTTAAAATAGAACAGTGATTTTGTCATGCAGTGTTCTTTACCGATACTGTAATATTTTCATAGTCCTAGGATTTCCAACTTTAAGTCTTGGAATTACAGCAGAGTACCATCAACCATCATATCCATAAGACAGATACTCTCCAAAAGTCAGCAAAATCTTCATATCCAGTGCATGAAAGTCACAAGTATGACATACCCTTCCTGAAATTTCTTTGGCCACCTTAAAAGTGTTCCTTAATCCTAACAATATGTGCATAACTTTTGCTTCTCAAATACAAGAACACAATGACATGCAACAGAGGCAAGGAAACCCCAAGCATCTGTAGCAAGTCATATAAGCCATTTTGAAGTATCCAGTCAGTAGACAAAAAAAAAAAAAAACTTCCCTTACAAATATGCTTAAATACTATGCAGTATCTTTTTAACACTTTTGCTAAAACAAACCAGAAATGGTGATTGATTGATTTAGTATGCAATTTATTTTTCATTGGTAATTTGAATACAGAGGAAATTATTCTGGTACAACAGGACCACCAAAGTAAGTAGACTGATTGTGCCAAACTTCATATCTTTAAACTATGTTTTTCTTAGTCCACTTTTAATATTATTTTACTAACTCCTTAAATAAACATGCTGTCTCTAATACTGCCAGGCATCTTTCTCTTTGTAATAAAACAAGTACAACTCAGCAGAAGTGCAACTCATTTAAAACAACACTCTATTTACCAGTGAACTCTGCATTTCAGTGTTATAAATAAATATTATTTACAATTAACTCTTTATAAAACTGCTATAGACATTTTATATGCAACCTTCTATACATTTTTGTGTCACTTGTACTCTTCCAAATGGTGAGAACTACCATAATATGTTAGAGTGTACTATACACACGCACACACATATATATATATATATATATATATGTATATATATATATATATCTATATTATATATATATATATATATATATATATATATATATATATATATATATTATATATATATGTGTGTGTACATGTTCATAGGTGTGTACAAGGCTAATGGCCCTGGAGCCTTTTCATGCCTAGCCCGTAGGATTACCCTGGCATAGTGCCATCCAATCTTAGTTCCTAGTGCCTCTGTTGAGTAAAGCGACCCCCGGGGTGAATTTTCTATTTTCCATCCACTCATCAAGATTTTTCTTGAAGAGGGCCAGTGAGGTGCTCTGTTTGACATGTATGGGAAGTCTATTCCATAGCATGGGCAGTCTTTGGGTTATGAACCTGTCCCTCCAAAACATTCTGTTGATTGTGGTAATGAGGTTGAGATCTCTGGAGCGTGTAGTGCAGAGGGATTGGGATTTCTTTAGATGTAGCATTTCTAACAGAATTGGGTCAGACATGGCTTTTTAAGTGAGGTGCTCTGTTTGACATGTATGGGAAGTCTATTCCATAGCATGGGCAGTCTTTGGGTTATGAACCTGTCCCTCCAACACATTCTGCTGATTGTGGTAATGAGGTTGAGATCTCTGGAGCGTGTGGTGCAGAGGGATTGGGATTTCTTTAGATGTAGCATTTCTAACAGAACTGGGTCAGACATGGCTTTTTAAGTCAAGCAGAGATCACTTCTAAGTAGGCGATATGAGACAGAGAATAGTTGGGAGTTTTTTGAGTTTGTCCATATAGGACAAGTGTATAAGGCCTAGGATCCTCTTTGTGAGGTACATGTTCTTCGTGTTTCACTGTTGCAGTCCTAACATATGGGATGTTCTTCGTGTTTCACTGTTGTAGTCATTACATTTGGGTTATTTGCCTGCAGGTTGCCCTCAGCCATGAATACATTCGAACATCTACATTTATTGTAAGTGTACACAACTGTACTTTATCCGTCTCCCAGTAGCCCTCTGTCGGCCTGAAGATCAGAGTCCTGGGTATATGACATCAGCTGCTGTCTGTTGTAAAACTGGTGTCAGAACGTCAGGTATATAAAGGGAGGCAGCTGACGCCATTTCCCCAGTCTTTCTTGCGGTGGAGCCCGAAGCAGATGCAATTCACACTAGTGCCGGTCGGCCGTTTACCTTCTTTTTGCATTCCTACTACCAAGATGAAGACGCCTTCAGATAAGTACCCCGTTGGGGACCCTTTTTTCTTGCTTTAACAAATATCAGATAAGGTTAATAATTGCCTTGCCTGTGGAAAAGATTCCGCACCATGATTTCCATTCCTATTGTATAACTTGTTTGGGCCTTGAGCACGACGTCCCTAATTGCGATCTCTGTGCTTCATTCGACCCGCGTACCATACCCTTTAGAGCTAAGATTTTGTATAAGCATTTCAGGGTCTGGCCTAAGTTCATTGGCATGGCGTCTTCTGGTCTCCTGACTTCAGATTTACCTAGGAAATGCAAGGACAAAGACCATGACAGGCCTAGGGTTAAATCTACTGATGACACACCGGTGAAATTGGTCGTCAGTCCAGCGGTAGTCAGTGAGGTGCTTTCGCAGCCCCTGCAGTCCACAGATTTTCAGCCACAGGCCTCTCCCGAGACCTTTACGGAGTCCTCCATGCTGCAGGCTGCTATTTCGTCTTCAGACTCTCCACCTGTCGCAGCCTCAGATGGGTCCAGAGCCGCTTTGCAGGCACCGGCCTCTGACGCCTCTTCTGTTCGGCATGAGACCAGAGCCAGACTGACTACCTTATTTCAGACTTCTGCAGTTGCTAGACCTCCCGAGTCCCTCCGGATTATTACCAAACCGTCCAGCTGCATATCTCCTCACAAGCAGGCATTGGCCACCCCTCCTTTGCCTCAGTTCCAGTTGGTAAAGATGGCTAGTTGATCCTCTTTCCCTTATTAGGGGCAATCAACCCCCCCCCCTTCCAAGAGGGCTAGGGAATTGTCTCCTGATGTTGTCTGTCTCAAATTCTGAGGTTTCCAGTATTTCTGCTGGTGAAGAAGGAAATTCTCAACTTTTGTCTGGCTTTGAGGATTCTGATGCTGAAGACTCTATCCCTTCTGCCTCCCCTCCAGAAGATTTTTCCTTTGGGGATACTTTGAATACTCTTAGGGAGCACTTTAAATGGGAAAGTCAGGATTTTCCTCAGTCTAAGAAAAGAATCAGGGAGTTTTGGATTTGCCACAGCATAAGTCTGTGGCTATATAGCCAGTTTTGGAAGTTGTGGATGATGTTTTCATGGAAAATTGTTTAACTCCTAATTCTGTTCCTCTGGCCCCCAGAAAACCTGATAGGTATTATAGGCTCCCTGATTATCATCAATTTCTTTTCAAAAATCCTACTGCTGACCTTGAGATTATTTCTCAAGGCCCCAAGGGTGCTAAGTTTACTATTGCTAAAAACCCTGTACCTTCTGATAAGGAGTCCAGGGCATTGGACAGGTGGGGTAAAAAAGTCTACACCTCCGCAACTCTTGCCATTAGGTCTGTGGACTGTCTTTTTCACATGCTTAAGTATCAGCAGCATATTTTAGAGGCTATTAAAGCTAAACTTGGGGATGTTCCCTCCATGTCAGAGAACAAAGACTTACAAGATTTATTAAATTCTGCCACTCTATTTAATAAGCATTCCCTACATTGCGGTTTTGACACCTTGGAGGCTTCCTGCAGAGCAGCAGCCACTGGTTCTGTTATTAGAAGGCATGCTTGGTTTAGGGAGCAACCTCTTTCTGAACTTGTTAAATTTAAATTGGTGGATGTTCCTTTGCACAAACACAACCTTTTTGGTAACAAGGCTGAGGAGGTACTGAATAAGTTGGAGGATAAGGCAAAATCTATGCAAGCTGTTAAAGATTTCCTTCAGGTTCAGCCTCCACGGTTTAGTAGGCATTATCCTTCCAAGAATTGGTCTTTCTCTGATCCTGGCAAGCAGGATCACTCTAGGCCTAGGGGTTTCAGATCTTCCAGAGGGCAGGCTTCTGACCCTCAAAAGGCTAAACAATGGCATTCTTCTTCTTCTTTTTCTAAATCGGGAAGTTCTAAGCCAGCTTCCCAAAGCAAGCATTCTCAATTATTCTAGCCTTCTTGTGCCTACCTCTGTGGGCCCAGGGTTTCCTTTGGGGGGAAGGTTAGCCAGGTTTGCAGAGGTATAGTCTACCATCACAGACGACAAATGGGTGCTCAGTATAGTAAACCAAGGTTACAAGTTCTATTTTAACACCTTCCCAGTTCTACAAGAGTACCCAGACATACCCAGAACTCTCAGGGCAGAGGTAGAAAATCAGATTTATTCTTTACTGACTATGGGTGCTATAGAGCCAGTTCCTGCAGCTCAGGCAGACCTAGGTTTTTATTCAAGACTTTTTCTGGTAACCAAACAAGGACACACCTGGTGCCCTATTCTGGATCTGAATGTTCTAAACACTTTTCTGGTGATTCCCAAATTCAAGATGCTCGCTCTTCAACAGTTACTGCCAATGCTGGGCAAGGACTCATGGCTGGTAACTTTGGATCTCAAGGAGGCTTATCTGCACATCCCAATAAGGGAAAGTTGCAGGCAGTTCTTTCATTTCAGGGATAGAGAGCAACACTTCCAATTCTCTGCACTGCCCTATGGCTTATCTACTGCTCCCAGAGTTTTCATGAAGTGCCTGGTGTGATGACCGTGCCCTGGCCCAGCAATCAAGGAGTCTCAATCCTCACCACTAACACCAGGGAGGTCGTCTCCTAGAGGAGGAAAGGATAACTAATACACACAGTAAAGTCCAGTTCCCCTTAAGTGAACACAGAGATCACAGTCAGTCTGGGGCTGGCTGCTCCCTTGCTCACCAGGTCCCCAATAAGACTCCCCAATGGCACAGCTATAGGGTCCAAGTTTCAGCCTAACTGGGCAAGCTAGAACCTCCAGTACCCTCTCTGTCCAACTAGCGCTTCATGTCCCTGCACAAGTAGCTGACACAACACACACACACTTTGAGATAAGTATAGACTTCTTCTTTCTGCTTTTCCCGGTTAGGGGTCACCACAACGGACCACCTGTACGCTCATGATTGGCCGTGGAGTTTTGCAGTGTCGAGTTGCCATCTCGGTGCCCAACCTTTCACAGAAGGCACACACATGCACACACTCACACCTAGGGCCAATTTAGAGTGTCCAATCCACTTACAACATGTCTTTGGGATGTGGGAGGAAACCATAGCACCCGGAGGAAACCTACGTGACCACAGGGAGGGACATGCATACTCTGCACAGAAGGCACCTCAGCCGAAAATTTAACCGGAGAACCTCTTGCTGTGAGGTGGCAATACTAACCGCTGCACCACCGTATGGTAGTAATTACTGCCTCCACCCAGTTAATAATATCAGCTACTAAAAGGCCCTTAAAATGGTGTCCAGTTATTACTGTGCAATATTAATATTCAATGGTAATGTGACTATACAGTCTAAATCTTATTGGAAGGGCTTAGGCAGTAAACTCTATAAATATATAATGTACTCTAAAGCATACTTCATCTCTACACAAAGCAGCCACAGGTAGAAGGTTTTAAAAATATTTAATAATAAATAATTAAAACACAAAACAAAACTACTACACCGCAGAGATTTCTATGAGTTTACAGATCACACAGAAACTTAAAATAATATCGTAGGAAAGATCTGATTACACAGAAAAATACTTCATCTAACTTTCTAATCTTTAGCTAATCTTAAGGGAAAACACAGTGCTACAGACTTACATGTGAGCATAAGCTTAGTGCTGATAAGTTAGATGTCCATATCAAAATGCCTCAGGTCTCTTGTGAGAAATAAAATTTAAACATTACTAACAAACATGTCTCTAAGGCCCTCCCAAAATTTCATCATTTTTGACACTTAGGTTTTCCCAGTATTCATATTGCATCATATTAACACCTGGTCTGAGTTCTCAGGCCACAAACTGCATTATTTAGCAATCTAACACCTCCTCAGAAACTTACAATGATACAAGACATTTCACATGTATATGCTAACAGAAACTAAAGCAATAAAAGCACCTTTCACATCTAAATTCTGGTCATAAACTTTAGCCTTAAAACAATGGGCATGAAATCTTTATCCAGCCATCCTCCGGCCGAATACTAACATGAAAGGATACAACATGCTTCACTGGGCCAGTAGAGTGCAATGTTGTCACATATTTTGCACTTCCACATTTCACAGTGTTTTCTTACATTTAAAAACACAAGCCTGCATTTTACATTTATTTATACAGCTGATAGAATTATATATTAAATTTTATTTGACTAGGCTGGCAGCCTTCGCCCATCTCTCTCCAGTCATCACACCTGGTGCCAGTCATTGCTTTTTGCAGGCAAAGAAACATTCAAATTTATCCTTACCTGGACAACTGTCTCATTCAAGCAAACTCCCCAGAGCAACTAAAAAAGGATTTGGACTTCATGAAAAACATTCTCACCTCTTTGGGTTACACTCTCAACAAAAAAAGTCAAGGTTGGTTCCTACAAGGGAGATTGTTTTCCTGGGAGCGAGTCTGAATACAGCCACTCAGATGGTATTCCTCCCTCAAGAGAAACAAGAAGATCTTTCGGCTTACTTCAAAACTTGGGAAGCATGACCCAGCTCTCTGCAAGGCAATTCCTGCAAGCACTGGGGTTCATGGCTTTATGTATTCTGATGATCCCATATGCAAGGCTGCATATGAGAACTTCAATGGTACCTCAAGAACCTTTGGTGTCAACACACACAGGACTTGGACTTGATTCTTCCTCTAATTCCCTGTCTACAAATGGAGTTTCTCTGGTGGGCGACAGCCTGTTCTCAGAACAAGGGTCTGCCTTTCTGCCCACCACCTGCCAGCCAGACTCTCATCACAGACACCCCAGATTATGCACAGGGAGCACATCTGGAAGGCAGGGGCATACAGGGGACTTGGAGCACTCAGCAGATTCATCTGCACATAAACTTGAAAGAATTGATGGCAGTGCAGCTGGCCTTGCTGGCTTTCAAGGACCTACTGTACCCTGGGACTCTTCTGATCAGGACAGGCAATACCACAGTTATGTGGTACATCAACAAGCAGGGAGGGACTCTTACCCCTTGTGCAGACACAGCATGAGACTATGGTCCTTAGCAGCTTCCATGGGCGTACATCTCATAGCCCAGTATCTTCCAGGGAGGCTAACCTCCTTGGCGGATCAATTGAGCAGACATGTTCTGGATCCTTACAAGTGGCAACTGAACAAGATCAGCTTCCATTGCATCATTCAGCATTGGGGCACTCCATAAGTGGATCTTTTCTCCTCTCACACCAATCATCTCCTTCCAACCTTCTGCACCAGGGAGTTTCACAGCAAAGCTTTGAGAGTAAACACTTTGTCCTTCCCATGGACACAACTCTCAATTTATGCCTTCCCTCCTCTGCCTTTTGTTCCCAGAGTGCTGCTAAAGATAAGGGACAAAAGACCAAGGGCTATTCTTATAGCACTAAATTGGTCCAGGCAGTATTGGTAGCCCCTTCTTCACAGACTTTCCCAAGCTCAGCCTTGGCATCTTCCGCTGGTACCAGATCTGCTGGTTCAGGAAGGGGAGAAGTTTCTTCATCTTCATCTTCAAACTTTGCATTTAACTGCCTGGCTAATACTTTAAATCTTTCCCAGCAGGTGGTTGATGTTCTTCATGAGACCAGGAGGCCTAGCACCAGGAAATCCTATGCAGATAAATGGAAGAGATTTTGCTCTTGGATGCAGGCTAAAGGAGAAGGCTCTTCTCATCCTTCTCTTTCCCTCATTCTTGATTATCTAGCAGGCCTGCTTAATGGTGGACTTTCATTTTCTTAAGTCAAGATGCATGCTTCAGCAATTTCTGCTCATTGTTTTTTTGAACAACCCATTTTTTCCTCACCCCTAGATGAGGCAGTTCCTGAGGGTAGCTAGCAATCTTAGACCTCCCAGAAGAGCTCCTACTCCTGTTTGGGATCTTAATGTTGTCCTGGAGAAGCTTACTCTACCTCCCTTTGAACCAGCTGCCTCTGCAGATTTAAAGTTTTGCTCCTGGAAGACTGCTTTTATTTTGGCTATTACTTCTGCCAGAAGGGTTTCGGAGCTGCAAGCCTTAATGGCAGTAGAACCTTTCAGTATTTTTCATACAGATCAGGTTTCTCTGAGAACTAATCCCTCCTTTATGCCTAAGGTGGTTTCCAGTCTGACACTTAAGCAGTCTATTCACCTGCCTACCTTTTTTCAATAAACCCCAGAATAAAGTGGAAAGGATTCTGCACTCTCTTGATGTGCATAGACAGCTGAGATTTTACTTAAACAGGACTAAACCCTTTCGGAAGTCTGAGCAGTTGTTGGTTAGTTTTGCTCCAGGGGCTCAGGGTAAAGCTATTTCAAAACAAACCATCTCCAAATAGATCGCTCATTGTATTCACTTTTGTTACCTGCAGCATGGGAAGGTTGCCCCTCAGGGTATTAGGACCCATTCTGCTAGAGCAGCCTCTATCTCTGCAACTTTTTTGAGAGGTGCGCCTACTAAGTACATTCTAGAAGCAGTTAATTGGTCTTCTGTCTATACTTTCACAAAGCATTACAGTCTACCCTTGCTTTCTACATCCAGGGCTGGTTTTGCCTCTGCAGTTTTGCAAGGCCTCCTTACCAACCCTTAACATGTGATTCTTCCTCCTCCCTTTGTTTTTTCCTGGGCTTTGGGAATCAACCGAAATGTTAGGACTGCAACACTGAAACATGAAGAACATAGTACAGCTGTGTACACTTACCATAAATGTAGATGTTCGAGTGGATTCAAATGGGGCATTGTACTCGATGATTGGCCTAATAAGGGAGGAGTAGAGGGAGACAATGACCTCTTTCTTTCTTGATGCAAAACCCTTAGTAATGAGATGTGCCACAGAGAAGGACTTTCTGATCACAGTGGCAATGTGGTGGTCAGAAGAGAGGCTGCTTTCAGTCTGTGTTCCCAGATCTCTTATAACGCCTTCTGTGTTCAGTGGACTACCATCGATGTGGTAAATCATGGGAACTGAGTTTTTTTCCAAAGGGGATGATGACACATTTTAGGGCATTGAGCTTAAGGCCATGGTTCTGACACCAGTCATTGGTCTCAGTGAGGCCTTTCTGTAGGATGTATATATATATATATATATATATATATATATATATATATATATATATATATATATATATATATATATATATATAGGTTCATAGGTTGATACTAGGTTATCTGCCCTAGGGCATTTATAAGCCTAGCCAGAGTGCGTTTGGCTTTCGCCACCCTTTTAGATTAGTTGACTGTGCCTCTGTATAGTAGGTCACAGAAGAGATCCCAGGGGTAAACCTATGATCTCCCATCCACTCGTCAAGATTTCTCTTGAAGAGGGTCATTGAGGGGCTCTGCCTAACATGGATGACTATGCACTTTTTGGCATTTAGCTTTAGGCCATGGCTCTGGCACCAGTTATCCATCTCTGTGAGACCCTTTTGGAGGATGCTTATGTCAGTCGGCGAGTCGATTATGGCACCCAGTTTGCAGTCATCTGCGAACTTGGTCAGCCATAGTGCTCCCGTGTTAGCCTGTACCTCAGAGAAATATATACCGAACAAGAGAGGTCCCAGGACTGTGCCTTGTGGGACGCCACTTGTAACTGGTTTAGAGTCTGACATGGCACCTGCAATTCTGACCATGTGGGTTCTATCCCTGAGCCAGTTTGCAACCCATCTTGTGACATAGGGGTTGATATTTAAGCCGGAGAGCTTATTTATGATGCTCGAGTGGGGTATTGTGTCGAAGGTTTTTGCGAGGTCCAGGTAGCTGTGTGGACTACCTTCCCTTTATCTATGGCCTTGGTGACTGTTTCACAGAAGTCGTCCAGGTTCAAGAGGCAAGATCTGCCCTTAACAAAGCCGAATTGGGTGGGATCTGGTGTTTGGAGGTTCCCAATGTCTTTGTTTATGAGTTCCATGATGATACGCTCCATACCTTTGCAGACCAGGCTAGTCAGGCTTATAGGGCGATAGTTTCTGGGGTCCGTTGTGGCACCACCTTTGTGGAGTGGGACCACTGTTGCTGTATGCCATTACTTGGGTACATATCCTGTAGTAAGGCTGAGATTGAACAGTGACTTTATGTGAGGGTTCAGTTCTTCTTGGAGCTCATGTAAGACGCAGCCCGGGACACCGTTCAGTCCCATTGATGCTGTGTTTTTTGCTTTGGAGAGGGCAGCTCTCACCTGTGCATCTGTGGTGTCAGGGAGCCTACACTCTGTTGGGAAAGACATTTGCTCTTTTGGGGGGGGGGGGGGAGTTTGCACTGAACCTGTCTGCCAGGATGTTGGCAATGTCTGTGGGTTCAGTGTATTTTTTGTCATTTTGCACTAACTCAGAGCATATCTGGGAGTTGCCACCCAGGTCCCTGACATAACTAAAGAAGGCCTTGTGATTATCTTTAGCATCTTGTGCAATTTGTCTTTTGAAGCTGGCCTTAGATGATTTTATGAGGGATCATAGTTTCTTGCTAGTACTGATCAGAGATGCCTCCCTTTTTGGGATTTTGCTCTATCATGTAGTAGCTTCCTCCTCCTGTTGTATAGCTTATTTATGGCTGGGGTCCACCAGACAGATCTCCTGCCTTTGGAGGAGTGAGTCTTGGTTTTATTTGGGATAGCACAATCCATGCATTCCTCTGGGTGTTCATAGAATGCGTTTGTAAAGGATTCTGCGGTTTGGGCCGTATTTTCCACTGGCCCGGGGCTTTGAAGGATTCCACCTTGGTTTTGAGAAGTGTGGAGTTTGCTTTTGAGAAGTTCTTCACCGTGGTTTCCTTGTCTGGGGGTGGAGACGGGATATGGATGTTCAGTGAGATTAATTTATGGTCAGATCTTACCAATGAGGGGTATACCTCTGGTATGGAACATAGAGTCCTCATATTGGTGATGATCAGGTCCAATATGTTTTCCCCTCTTGTGGGAGTGGTGACCAGTTGTTCCATAGCATTTGAGTTGATAAATTCTAGAGAGTTGGGCGAGGGTGTTGAGGCTTGAGTAGTGCTCCCAGTCTATGTTTGGGTAGTTGAAGTCACCCAATATAATGGTGTTTGGAGAGACCTTCATATTCTCAGGAAAGCTGAGTGGGGTTCCTGAGTTTGGGGGGGGGTGGTCTGTAGCAGGCTACAAACTGAAACGCAGTTTTGCCCACTGTTAGTGTGTGTGTGTGTGTGTGTGTGTGTGTGTGTGTGTGTGTGTGTGTGTGTGTGTATATATATATATATATCTATATATATATATATATATATATATATATATATTACAAATGTGTGTGTTTGCGTGTGTATATATAAATAAATTGATGTGTGTGTGTGTGTGTGTGTGTGTGTGTGTGTGTGTGTGTGTGTACATACATGTATATGTGTATGTGCCTCTGTGTGTGTGTGTGTGTGTGTGTGTGTGTGTGTGTGTGTGTGTGTATCTATAGATCTGAAGTAGTTAACTTCATTTGATCAGCAACCTGTGGGTATCGGATCTGAGCCAGCAGCTTTCCTAGCCAAAGATCCGAGCTCCAAGCTCCTCCCCTACCCATAATGCCCTGCCACCTCCCTCTAACCCTCAAATCTCATTTGCCGTGGCTCCTTTAAGCATCTTAGAATGAGCTCCTAGCGTGGGTGTTGTGAGTTTAAAGTTTTTTACACTTCTCTTCTGTCAAAAAATTTTCTGAACTTTGTGTTGGTGGTTCCCTTTTCTCCCTTAGTACTTTTTGGGTAGTTTAAAGTTTCTTAGTCTAGTTAAAAGTTAATTCCCCCTTCCCTTCTGTCTGTGTGTGAAGGTGTGTGTGTGTGGGCATGTTCTCTTCCTTTTCTTAAAAATGTCTGAAGGGCCAAAAGCTATGTTTTCTAAATGCTCCAAGTGTGGCCATAAGCTGTCCCCAGCAGATGGCCACACTCGGTGCGTTATTTGCCTGGGTGTTGACCATCTTTCTTCGGGCTGCACTATTTGTGCAGCCTTCAACCACAGGGCTTTGAGGGATAGGAAGATGAAGCTAATCCTGGCGGGCCTTTTGCCCCCTGATTCCACTTCGTCCTCCACCCCTCTCTGGCGCCAGCCGCAGCTGCTCCACCTACCGACCTGATCCTCTGCCAGGACTCAACCTCCCTCTTTTGTGCAGGAGGAAAGGGATGGCAGAAAGAAAGATAGGAAGGACAAGGAGCGGGAGAAAGATAGGCACCGTAGCCACAAGAGGCGGTCCGAGTCAGCTCCATCGGCCCCGCTGTATAAGCAGCTTGCCTCTCCCCTTAAGGTCTCTGGGTCTTCCCCCTCCCGGCTTTGTTCTCCACATTTCTCCCCGGAGCCAGAGGAGGAAACCCGGTCATCTTCGAGGTCGTCTAGGTGGCCTTCCCGGCCAGCCTCGGTGGCCTCACCCAGGTCAACCAGGCGTCTATCCGACGCAGACATGGACCGGATGATGCGTCAATTTCTTCAGGCCCAGCTGCAGATGGGAGTGCTCTTGCCGCCCCCCCCCCCTCTGGGGGGAGCTCGACCCCTTTTTTCGCCCCCATTGCTCCTTCTCCAACCCGCTATCGGGGTTCAGAGCTGTCTGATCCGACTAGCTTCGGAGCTGGGGTAATGTCGGCGCCAGCAATGTTTACTACTTCGGCGCCGACTGTACCCTCGAGTCTGTCGGATCCTTTTTTGGATCCGAGCTCTCGGGGCCGTGAGTTGAGCATCGTATCCGGAGGGGTCAGTGGGCCTTCAGCTCCTTTGAGGTCATAGCGCACTACTCTTTCGGATCCGATCGGGTCATCTCCGGCTCTGATCCACACGCCGGATCTGAGGGGACTGCTTTCGGATCCTAGGGAGAGCAGTTCACCCTCGGCATTTGACGTCGTGGAGAGGGTCCTTTCGAGGGATTCGAGGCCCCAGGCTCTTGCTATGGATCCACCTGCCATTCCCTCTCAGACGGGCCTGTCTTCCATCATCCAGCCCCAGGGCAGCCTGCGCCTATGTCCCAGATGGCTCCTGTAGAGGAACAGGACATTGTTGGTGAGCCCTCTTTGGACAGCCCCCCCGTGGAGGTCCCTCACAAACGAAAGTGCAAGAGGAGACACTTGGACTCGCCCGAGTCCCTCACAGAAGACACGGACTTAGAGGACGGGGAAGGTTCCCCAAGGTCACCCCCCGAAGACATTTCCTTTGGAGACATTACGGAAATATTGCGCATTAGAGGGGGCTGGTCAGCGCAAAAACCTTCCTCAGATGAGTCTGTGTTTCTGGAGGCGTTTGACACAGGCCCATCTACTTCTTGGGTGTCCCCTCCCACCGATCCCCTGGTGGACCTCATAACTACCAGGGCATGGAAGGAGCCGGACACTGTCGAGCCAATACCCAAGAGACTGGACAGGATCCTCAGCCCTCCCACGGACAGGACAGTTTGGAGCAAGGGTGCCCCAGTGGATGCCATGGTGGTGCTGGCTGCCACTAAAAAGGAATTACTACAGGAGAGTTCCTCGGTACATCCTCCAGACAAGGAGTCTCGGACGATGGACCGCCTCGGAAAGTGGATGTTCACTTCAGCGACCTTCTCTGTAAGGTCACTAAACTATAGGGCATATGTAATTCGGCTCCAGTGGGACCTAATCAAAGAGTACGATGGATCATCCCCAGAGTCCATGTCGGCCGAGGACAAACGGACCTTCTTGGCTCGAATGGTCACTCTTAAGTCGATTACTAACACATCTATGCAGCTTCTCTCCCATGCCACGGAGGGAGCGGCTAGAGCTAGTGGAACAGGCATTGTCTTACATATACAGGCCTGGCTCCATCTCTGCGACTTTGCGGAACCCTTCAAGGCGTCCTTCGCGAATGCCCCTTTTGACGGTTCTACGCTTTTTGGCAAAACCGTCCGCGATACGCTTCTCCAGAGCGAGAAAGACGGGAAGACGTCTGCCGTTGGGATCCACTTCTCGGCTCCTCAGAGGTCCTGCTCCAGGAACCAAAGAGGACAAAAGAAGATGTGGTTCCGGAAAGCTCAACAATCCCGTTTCGCTCTGGAACCTTCGTCCTTCAGAGGCAGAGTAGGACAGGGTGGATGCCAGCCCAGAGGCAGGGGGGGGCGAAGAATTTTGGGTCGAGGGAACCCTTTTCCGATTGACCCGTGCAGCAACCCTGAGGGGTTGCCTGACTGCTCCTCTCTGGAGGCAGTCGGGGGACGCTTCTCGGAGCACCTAGCACATTGGGAGTCCATTACAACAGATCGCTGGGTGCTCCAAATCATATCCAGAGGCTATACAATTCCATTCCTAACGTCTCCTCCCCACTCGGGGAGCCTCCCTGATGTCCCACCCAATCAGAGGGAGGTAGCAGCCTTTGAAATAAGAGAGCTGCTAAGAAAAAGAGCCATCCAGCATGTCCCCCTCGGGCAATCCGGATCAGGCTTTTACTCCAGGTTCTTTTTGGTGCCAAAAAAGATGGGGGACTTTCGGACGATTCTTGACCTGTCCACACTGAACCTGTCAGTTGCTAAAGAAATGTTCCGGATGGTCACTATTCAATCCATTCTCAAAATTTTACAGGAGAACGACTGGATGTGCTCGATAGACCTCAAGGATGCATACTACAACATTCTAATGGACAGGTGATCCAGGATGTTTCTCCGCTTTCGGCTGGGAGCCAGCCATTACCAGTTCAGGCTCCCACCCTTCGGTCTCACCCCAGCCCCCAGGGTGTTCACCAAGGTCATGGGAGTTGTAGGGGCCCACCTGAGGCTTCAGGGAATTCAGGTCTTTCCTTACCTGGACGACTGGCTCCTAACTGCCCCCACCAAGCATCTACTATGTTCAAGCAGGGACTACTTCTTACATCTAGCCCACCATCTAGGGATCACGATCAACCACAAGAAATCCTCCCTTTAGCCTACTCAGATCTTGCATTTCATAGGGGCCAGGATAGACACTATACAATCCAAAGTCTTTTTGACGGCGGACAGACTCCGCAACCTAAACCTTCACGTTTTGGCTCTTCTACAATCATCAGCCCCTCCAGCGGAATTAGTCCTGAGGGCCCTGGGGTCCATGGCAGCAGCCATCAACTTGTCACCGATCGCACGTCTGAATATGAGAATCCTCCAATGGACCTTACAGGTCCAGTGGTCCATTCTACGTTATCCCCTGTCTACACCTATTCCCCTCAGCAGGGTTTGCAGGGAATCTCTACTTTGGTGGCTCCATTCCAGGGACCTCCGGGAAGGGCGCCTCTTCTCCATGTCCCCACCCCAAGTCACAGTGACCACGGATGCATCTCTCCTTGGGTGGGGGCTGCATTGCATGGGCAGATCCATCCAAGGCACGTGGACTCACACAGAGACCTCTTTGCATATCAATGTCCTGGAGATGAGGGTGGTGCTTATAGCTTTGCAGGCTCTCCATTTCTTTCTTCCTCCAGGGACTATTGCAATTCAAACAGACAGCATGTCAGTAGCCTGGTACATCAACAAGCAGGGGGGAACCAGATCTTACCCACTTTGCCGAGAGGCCATGAGAGTGTGGGAATGGGCGATATCCACCAACCACTTTCTCATAGCAACGCACATACCGGGTTGGTCAAACATTCTAGCGGACAGGTTGAGTCAAACTATCTTCTCACCTTACGAGTGGTCTCTGAACCCATTAGTAGCGGAACAGATCTTCCTCAGATGGGGTCAACCTTGCTGGGATCTGTTCACGTCGCCTTCGAACACAAAGTGCAGTGAGTTCTTCGCTCTAATTCCCCCACCAGGGGAAGTCCCCAGAGATGCTCTGGTTCATGCTTGGCCATCCGGTCTTCTTTATGCTTATCCTCCTCTTCTGTTGATGACAAAATTCTTGCAGAAAGCTCGTCGGTTGGGGAGCAGAGTTATCCTCATAGCCCCATTCTGGCCTCGCCAAACCTGGTTCCCATGCCTACGGTCTCATCTAGTACATCCTCCCTGGATCTTAGATCCCATTCCGGATCTGATTTCTCATCCCTTGGGATTGAAGACCCCCGACCTGGACAACCTCAAGCTCTCGGCTTGGTTGATCCAGTTTCATTAATGGCTAGGACTCCCGGTATCTCATCCTCAGTTAAGGCCATGCTGGTGGATGCTCATAAGCCTTCTACCAGGAGAATCTACAAGAGTAAATGGAAGCGTTTCTCTATCTGGGCAGAGCATAGGAATTTGGATCCTTTTACGCCTCCTATCCCAGCAGTCCTCGACTTTCTATCCCATATTTTTCATCAAGGGGCTAGTTCTTCTACTGTTAAAGTTCAGTTGGCAGCTATTTCCCACTTCCATGTTGGAAACAGTTTTGGCCCCCTAGCTTCCTCTAAGATTTGCAAGACCTTCCTGAAAGGAACTTTCCTGTTAAGACCTCTTGTTAAAGATGCAGTTCCTCCATGGGATTTAACTCTAGTTCTTCAGGCTCTGACTGCCCCCCCCCCCCCCCCCCTTGAGCCTGCAGCTTCAGTCGACTTAAAGTATGTATCTTGGAAAACTGCCTTCCTGATTGCTATTACCTCAGCTAGGAGAATATCGGAGCTTCACGCTCTTTGCAGTAAGCCTCCATATATCATGTTTCAGAAAGACAGGGTTTCCCTCAGGACTTATCCCTCCTTTCTGCCTAAAGTGGCTTCCGAAGCCAACATCAACCAGTCCATCAGTCTACCTGTCTTCTTTCCTAATTATCAGAACAAAGGAGAGTATAGACTTCATTGTCTGGATGTACATAGACAGTTGCGATTTTAAACAGAACAGCTGAATTTCGAAAATCAGATCAACTCTGTTTCATTTGCTAGGTCCTGTCTGGGTAAGCCAGTGACTAAAGTAACCTTAGCTAGATGGATTTCCCAATGCATCATTCTCGCATACAGAAGCTCTGGTCGACCTGAGCCCCTGAGAGTTCGAGCTCACTCTGCCCGTTCTGTGGCTACTTCTGCTGCCTTCTCGTTGAGGGTTTCTTTGGATGATATTTGCTCAGCAGCTACTTGGGCTTCCTCTCATACTTTTATTGCATATTATAAATTGGATCTAATATCCAGAGGACGTGCATCTTTTGGCTCTGCAGTGCTCCGGAATATCCTTCCATGAGGACCTCCCAAGTTGTTGGTAGCTGGGGACTCTGTTGCACAAGTTGCTGATCAAAGGAAGTTAACTACTTCAGATAAAGAAGTTATGTACTCACCATAATGTTCCATCTGAGTAGGTAACTTCATTTGTCAGCAACCAACCCTCCCTCCATCCCCTGGACCTTTAGTTCATTCTTGAAGGATCATGATATGTCACTTTCCAGATGATATCAGGTGGAACGTTCAAGTAGATGTTCATCGTCTTTCACTGTTGCAGTCATCACTGTAGGGTTCTCCTTGCCGGCAGGCAGTCCTCGGTCGGCCAGAATCCCAAAGTCTGGGACTGGCTTCAGCTGTTCAGTCATGCTCTCTGACATCAGTGTGCTAGGAGTACAAAGCTGCCAGCCGACGCCATGCTCTCCAGTCTTTCTTGCCGTGCGGTGAAAGCAGTTCGCAAGTGCCAGTCGGCTGACTCCTGATATTTTCTCGTGCTTCAGTCCAAAGACTTACTTCTTCTTCTCAAAGCTAAGTACCCCGTTGGGGAAACTTTTTTCTTGCTCCAGTCCGATGTCAGAAAAAGTTAATAATTGCATTTGTTGTGGGAAGCGAATACCTCATAAGGATTTCCATTCTTTCTGTATTCCTTGTTTAGGCCCTGACCACGACGTAGCTAGTTGTCAGTTTTGTGCTAGATTTAGCCAACATACGATTAAGCAAAGGTACGATTTTGCTTTTCACTACTTCGGTATGCGATTTAATTATAAAATGTCGTTGGACATGCTTCCGACTACCGGAGTACACAAACAACACAAGGATAAGGACAGGCCTCCGAGGTCCAAATCAGACAATGTTTTACAAGCAGAGCCAGCTACAGGTTCGGCCATCGTCAGTGAGGTGCTTTCGCAGCCCCTGTCGTCGGCCATTTCAGAACAGATTGCCGAAACGGACTCCCATGAGGAGCCAACTAGGCCTTTGAGCACTCCAGCTGCAGGACCTTCGGACAATGCTCCCTCGGATGGGTCCGGAGCCGCTGTGCAGGTACCGGCTTCCGAGAGGTTTTCAGGCCTACACAGCTTCTGATTAAGGCAAAGCCAAAGACAAAGGCAAAGACCCCTTCTAAATCTAAGACACCAGCTCAGGCCTCTTTTGATCCGGGACCTAAATCTCAGAAACCGCTACTTAAAATGGCGGAGGACTTACTAACCATGATTAGGGGTTCACATCCCCCTCCAGACAAAAGGCCAAGGCAAGAATTGGATTATGAATCTTCTGATCAGGCATCTATTTCTTCAGTGTCTTCCTCTGAACAGGAATATACTTTTTCTCCTTATGAGGATTCTGATGCTGAGGAATCCATTCCTTCAGCTTCTCCTCCTGAGGATTTCTCTTTTGGGGAAACTTTACATGACATGAGGGAACATTTTAACTGGGAAGGACAGGAGTACTCAGAATCTAAGAGAAGGCTTAGGGATTTCCTTCTTCTTCCCCAACATAGACCCCTGGCTATTCCTCCTATTTTGGATACTGTGGATGATGCCTTTTCTGTGGCTAATTTAACTCCTGACTCCTTTCCTCCAGCCCCTGCTAAGCCCGACAGATATTACAGGGTCCCTGACTCCCACCAGTTCCTTTACAAAAATCCTACTGCTGATCCAAAAACCATTTCTCAGGGTCCTAAGGGGGTTAAGGCCGCTTCTGCTAAAAACCCTATTCCGACAGATAAGGATTGTAGAGCTTTGGAGAGGTAGGGCAAAAAAGTGTACACTTCTGCTACTTTATCTATTAGGGCTTTAAATTGTCAAATTCATATGCTAAAATATCAGCAATGTCTACTGTCTGTTATGAAACAAAAGCTAGGTACCACTTCTGCATGTGCAGATAATAAGGAATTACACGATTTGATGCATGCCACTGAACAAGTGGGGAAGCATGGTTTACACTGCGGTTTTGATGTCTTGGAGGCTTCTTGCAGGGCGGCTGCCTCTGGCACAGTCATTCGAAGGCATGCTTGGCTAAAGGAACAAAACCTACCTGATCAAGTGAAAGCAAAGTTACTGGATGCTCCTGTTCAGCATAATGTTTTGTTTGGGTCTAAGGCTGAAAAGGTGATAAAGAAAATGGAGGATAAGGCAAAATCCATGCAAATGGTTAAGGATTTCTTACAAGTTCAGCCCCCAAGATTTAGCAGAAATTGGCCAACTAAAAATTGGTCCTTTCCCAGCTCGGACAGGCCTCAGAGGGGTAGGTATAGGCGCTCCAGAGGGAGGGCCCAGGCACAGACCTCTTACAGACCTAGACAGTGGAATGCTTCCACCCCCAGGGGTGGAGAGGACAGACCTCAATCTTATAGAAAACAGGCTCAATGACTACCCCTGTATAGCTCCAGGAACTTCTCTCCTGGAAGCCCCTCTAGGAGGAAAACTCTCTCTTTTTCAAAAAAATTGGACTTACATAACCCAAGACAAGTGGGTTCTGGATGTAGTTTCAAGAGGTTACAAATTTCACTTTCATACCTTGCCAAGACCAAACGGATGGCCAGACCTACCAAACCTCCAATGGTCAGAGGCATTAAACCAGGTGGGATCCCTCATGGCTATGAGGGCCATAGAACTGGTTCCACAATCAGAGATGGGGCAAGGCTTTTACTCAAGGCTCTTTCTAGTTCCCAGAAAGCAAAATTCATGGAGACCCATCCTGGATCTGTCAGTCTTAAACACTTTCCTGGAGATACCAAAGTTCAAGATGCTTACTCTGCAGCAGCTCCTGCCAATGTTGAGCAAAAATGCATGGATGGTGACATTGGATTTAAAGGAGGCTTACTTACACATCCCTATCAGACAGAGTGCAGAAAATACCTCAGGTTCAAGGCCGGCTTGAAACATTACCAATTCTCTTAGCTGCCCTTTGGCTTGTCTACTGCGCCCAGGGTCTTCACCAAGTGCCTGGCACCAGTAGTAGCTTATTGCAGACTCAAGGGAATACAAATTTACCCTTATCTGGACGACTGCTTTATTCAAGCAGACAGCAAGGATGTCTTACTCCTGCATCTGGAATTTGTTCAAAATTTTCTCAAGTATCTGGGATTCACTGTGAACATAAAAAAGTCAAATTTGACACCCACACAACAGATAACTTTTCTGGGTGCTCTTCTAAACACAACAAGCCAGATGGCATTCCTGGCATCTGAAAAACAACTACAGCTGGCTTCAACTTTCAAAACCTTGACGTCAATAACTCAGCTGACTGCAAGGAAATTCCTGCAGGCTTTGGGTTACATGGCCTCCTGCATCCTTCTCATACCAAATGCAAGACTACATATGAGAAAAATACAATGGTACCTAAAAAGTGTATGGTCCCAGCATTGCCACAGTCTAGACACACAGATTTCTGTCTTGCCTTGCCTACAAAAGGAATTCCATTGGTGGACCATGGCATGTCTTCACAACAAAGGGAAAGCCTTCAGTCTGCCTCCAGCCTGCCAAGTGTTAACCACGGACGCCTCAGATTACGCATGGGGAGCCCATTTGCAGGGAAAAGGTCTGCAAGGTTTTTGGACAGAGGATCAGAAGCACCTACATATCAATTTAAAAGAGATGTTAGCTGTACAGAATGCCCTCTTGGCTTTCAGGGATCTTCTACAACCAGGTCAACTACTGATACGGACAGACAACACCACAGTTATATGGTACATAAACAAGCAAGGGGGTTCACACTCCTACCCCCTTTGCATACTTGCCATGACTCTATGGATCACAGCTCTAGCTTGCAAAGTGGATCTACAAGCTCAGTTCCTGCCAGGGAAACAAAATATTCTGGCAGACAGCCTAAGCAGGAACCTGTCAGACCCACACGAGTGGATGCTAGACACCCAAATATTCAAGATGATTACAGAAACCTGGGGCTGCCCGGACATAGATCTATTTGCATCCCCCCTCAACCACCAGTTACAGATTTTTTGCACAAGGACATTTCACAAACTAGCATGGAAAGTGGATGCACTATATGGAGAAAACTCTCGGGGTATGCCTTTCCGCCACTACCTCTTTTACCACGGGTGTTATTAAAGATCAAGCAGGACAAGCCCAAGATGATGATTTTACTGGCCCCAAATTGGCCTCGTCAATTCTGGTACTCGGCACTGATGAATCTATCCCAGGAGCCTCCTTGGATTTTACCTCAGATTCCAAATCTTTTGTCCCAACACCAGGGCCAGGTTCTGCACTCTCTTGTCAAAACTCTCAGCCTGGCGAATTCGGGGTCTATGATTAATCCTTTCCTTCCCAAACTGCTCATGGATGTCATCTTAGAAGCCAGACGGCCTAGCACTAGAAAATCTTATGCAGGTAAATGGAAGAGATTTTGCACCTGGATGCATGCTCAGGATTCGGATCCCCTCATTCCTAACATTCCACTGATTTTACTTTACCTGACAGACATACTACATAAGGGTTTATCCTTCTCCATAAAAATACATGCCTCAGCTATCTCTGCACATTACAATACAGATCCCCCAATCTTTTCACATCCACTTCTGAAACAATATCTCAGAGGAGCAAAGAATTTAAGGCCCCCAAGGACACCAACCATACCTGCCTGGGACCTCAACTATGTTCTGGAAAAACTCAGTCTGCCTCCTTTTGAGCCTGCTGCCACATCTGATATTAAGTATTTATCATGGAAGACAGCTATCCTGCTGGCTTTGACTTCAGCCAGGAGAGTCTCGGAGTTACAAGCACTCATGGCTGTGGAACCATATATTATTTTTCACCAAGATAGGGTGTCTTTAAGGACTAATCCTACTTTCATGCCTAAAGTGGTTTCCAAAGTGGCTTTAAATCAAACTATTCACTTGCCAACTTTTTTCACTAATCCACAAAATAAGGGGGAAAGGATCTTGCATTCCTTGGATGTACACAGACAACTTTGTTTTTACCTGGACAGAACCAAGGATATCAGGAAAACAGAGCAACTGTTTGTTTCTTATGCAACAAATTCCCAAGGCAAAGCTATTTCAAAACAGACCATTTCTAAATGGATTGCTCATGGAATCAGATTTTGTTACTCTCATCATGGAAAGCAAATCCCAGGAAAAATTAGGACTCACTCCACCAGAGCTGCTGCTACTTCAGCTGCCTTTCTCAGGGGAGTACCTACCAAAGACATTTTGGAAGCTGCAACTTGGAGTTCGGTGCATACTTTCTCTAAGCACTATAATCTACCTCTTTACTCTAAGTCTAGGGCAGGCTTTGCTTCTGCAGTCTTGCAGGGCCTTCTAGCTGCCCCTTCTACTCTATAATCACCACCCTTTATTTCAGCTTTGGGATTCAACCCTACAGTGATGACTGCAACAGTGAAACACGATGAACATAGTACAGTTGTGTACACTTACCATAAATGTAGATGTTCGAGTGTCTTCACTGTTGCAGTCTGGGTTACCCTCCCTCCTGTCCCCTCTTATACTTTCATTAGTGTGGTTTCCTACTTCACCCTTCTTCTGAGGTGTATTTGCTTCAGGGTATGGGGTTTGTTGTATGTTACTTTTTTGTTTTACTATTAGCCTTCATTTTTGGGCACCTGACATCTGGGGCAAGAAAAACTGGAGAACATGGCGTCGGCTGTCAGCTTTGTACTCCTAGCGCACTGACTTCAGGGAGCATGACTGAACAGCCGACGCCGGACCCAGACTTTGGGATTCTGGCCAACCGAGGACTGCCTGCCGGCAAGGAGAACCCGACAGTGATGACTGCAACAGTGAAGACACTCGAACATCTACATTTATGGTAAGTGTACACAACTGTACTTTTTTCCTTGTGTTATAATAATGTTCTGTGATACTATGGCAAACTCGATCTGAGGGTTAGAGTGAGGTGGCAGGGCATTATGGGTAGGGGAGGAGCTTGGAGCTCTGATCTTTGGCTAGGAAAGCTGCCGGCTTGGATCTGATACCCACAGGTTGCTGACAAATGAAGTTACCTACTCAGATGGAACGTTATGGTGAGTACATAACTTCTTTTTTACCTTGAAGTTATTGAATGTGCATTTGTGTAATAAACTGAAGGATAATTCATTTTGCTGAATGCTCGAAACTGGCGCTCAGATTGCCACATGTTTATGTTGTCAAAAGAGCTAAGTGGAGTTGCAGTAGGCGTGAGTGTATCTGCGTAAGTGTTTGTAGGTTAAGGTAAGGTAAGGGGATAGATTTAGCATTTGTGAATATTTTTGGTTTAGGGACAGAGTTAGGGTTAGGTGGTAGATTTAGGTGTGTGTGTGTGTGTGTGTGTGTGTGTGTGTGTGTGTGTGTGTGTGTGTGTGTGTGTGTGTATGTGTATTTTGTGTCTGATCTGTCTTTTGTAGTGGCATTGTTATTGAAAGAGTTTTTTCAAGGAAAGATGTTAGAGTTAGGATTAAGGTTGAGGTTAACAAGCATCACTAAGGTGGTACAAAGGCATCCCCCTGCACCACGTTAGTGATGTCTTTCAACCCAAACTCTGTCCATAACCATAACCTAATCCTTCCTCTAACCCTAACTTTGCACCTTACCTTAGAGATATCCTATAACTAGTGCTACCATTTTGCAGATGAATTAGAAATTATTTACCCTTTGTATTCTTTTGATAGCGGCTTCACTTTTCTGAATGCTGAAATGCTTTTGTCTGTGGCTTTATTTTTGGCATTTGAGCACTTCAGTCATTCATAATAGAATCAAATTATATAGGTAGATAGATAGATAGATAGATAGATAGATAGATAGATAGATAGATAGATAGATAGATAGATAGATATAGGTATATTCACATTTGCTTGCACAAACATGTATTCACACACACACACACACACACACACACACACACACACACACACACACACACACACACACACACACACACACACACACACACACAAATCACCCAGTTAAGACAGATCATTGGGGATAGCTAAGTCAAACAGTAAGTAACTCCTACTAAGACCCCAAACTACAGAATTGCTAAGTAAGAGACAGTAAATGATTCAGCTCAGTTTGACCATGTCTAATCCATAGAACAACTCCAGAACTGATGGTTTTCTTCAACTTTCTTTATATCTACCTGTAACTGCCAATAACACCTGATTTTTGATAGCATTTTGGTTGCTATACCACTGCTATGCCACATATGACTGCCATTTATTAATGCCATTTTCCACTCAGGCTACTCTTATCAGGTATAAATTGCATGTCATCCAGAAATGCTATTTGAGCAGTTGGTGGACTGATGAAGTAGTTAACAAATAAACTCAGATATGACAAGGTCATCATTAATATGGTTTATGACAGAGATGTATCTGAGTTGACTTTGAAACAGGATTTCTTTAAACCTTCTAGTAGCTCTGCAATAGTAAACAAAACAGAAATATTCAAGTAATAAGTGAGAGCGGAAAAGTTTAAATGTTGAAGATTTTCACCCTAGTTTTCTTCTAAAGTTTCTACAATTTGCAGCAATGTTGAATGTAGTGCTGGCAAATTCTCACTGACAGTATAATATCTTGCATGATTTTAGGATTGCCAATCATGATCTGGAGATTAAGAATTTAAATGTGCTTGACCAGATATTGAATGAGTCAACAGTTTCTAATATCTTAATCGAAACAAACAGATATGCTACACAAATAACCACCATGATTAAACAGGAATATGGTAAGTAACACTGTGATTGTCTTGAATGAACATAATGCATTGTTATACACATTTCTTTTATCTTTGCTGCTTTTTTTATAAGTAGCAAACCATTTTCATTTTTATTTATTGCATTAAAATGTTGGTGGCCTTTTAAAAACAGCAGGGAAGGAAAACTCAGTGCTGAGAAGAAATGTAGTAAATTATTTTACTAGGTTTGAAGCCTACCACAAGCCTACAACAGGTTTCTGAACACAGAAAGTTGGTAGAAATAATAAACCAAAAACATGTTTGGGCTAGAGTCTTCTGGTGCATAGTGATAAAGGATTATGTACAATTCCTCTCAAGTTTTACTTCCAGAGTTATGGACAGAGCTAAAAATAATTAGAGAACAGGCCCCAAATTAGGGACACTTTTTAAAAGTCAGTACTACTAACTTAGGGCTTTTCAAAATACCTTCCAGTTGAGGAAGGATGGGGTAAAAGTTTAAGGCCGAGTTACAAGTGTCCATCCAAAATCTAGACAGTTAAAAGATTTCCCATGGGACATTAAATATGAGCTAACTGTCCTGACATTGTTTGTACTCTTCAGTAAACACACATTGGTCAAATGGTATATTGTTGAAAAAAATTTGTCAAAAAGTTACTCAAAGTTGTGTTTGCAGACAAAAATATTTATAGACTTTGAACTTTTACAGTTGACTCCAAAATCCCCAAAGCAGAGGGAAAACTGCCAAATCCCTGGCATGACTATTTTAGTTTCAGCAGAATTTGTTATGACAAAAAATTGTAAAGCATTTCACAAAAAAAATACTTAAAAACTGTCTTACATGGGTTACTCCTTGGTATGGCATGTTGTTTCCCCACAATACCCCATACTTATTTACTTTGACTTGGAGATCACATTAATGTGTAGAAAGTAAACAAGTTGAGCAACATAGACTTAACATAAAACTAAGTTTCTTGCAACCTCCAAGTTCAAATAAATGTTAGTGTAGACAAAACTACTGTACTCATCTATTTATTTATTTATTTTACATTTGCTGAATGGGGCTGTCCGACTGGGTTTTTTTGGCCCATTTTCAGCGGAGGAGACCCAGGGAGAAAAGCTCCACAAGTATGGCTAACAAAGCATTTATTTAACAAGACAGTTTGACAAATACAAAATACAATTTTTTTCGTACAATTTTTAGAAAATTATGCCAATGAACAAACATTGTAAGCTTGTATAATCAGATAATTACATGGAGACTAACAGATAAAATAGGAAATAGATTTTGTGTTAAGATGGTTAAAGAGAGGAAAATAATATGTGAGATAGTATATAAAGAAAAAATGAGATGGTAGAGAGAGTTAGTATGGTTGTGTAGGTATTTTAGAGCCTAGTTTCTCATGAGTTGAGAGGTGGTAGTACTATAGTCGTACAGGGGAAGGTGAAGCAAAATTATTGAAATTGATATTATTTTCAATCCATTACATACAATATATTTAAATGGTCTGCCTTTTAAGGAAATTGAGGAGACTCAGCCTTGCTTTATATTTCAAGTGAGATGGAGTATTGAAAATAGCTGACCAATTATTATGACTTGAGCTTTGAAGAACGCATGTGAAATTAACTAGCAGGCTGGAAGTGTCATGTTTATGCAACAGTCTGATGCGAAAGGACAAGCTTACTGTAATGGATTATTCTTCAGCATGCAAACTTGTCCAAGAGTTTTGTCTGACCTATAGACTTATTTCATATAAGAGGAGAACATTACTCGCATCTGATCTAAATGTCCTTATGAGACACAAACCCATGCAAGCCCTATACTTAAAAAAGCAGACCTTTTTAATCTGACTTTAAAAATGTATCTATGAAGCTTACTGTTCACCAATTTGCAGTGACCATTGGGTTAACGTGTTAGCCAGTTCATGCAGTAGTGGATTTTCCTATCCAGCACAGTCCCGATCAATTACCCACATGAGATTGGTAATGTGATCATCCATTCATCTAGGATGGGTATACAAGTCATCCATCCTTGTATTTCTGGTGGGAGGAGTCATCACCATTCTTTATTTATTTATACATTTGTTAGCCAGATAAGCACTATGGTGTATGAACCCATTTCAAGTATGATACAGGCCTGTCTGGGTAATACATAAATAACATTTAACAACAGATACAAGACAAGGGCATGTACTAGCAAAATGAATTTAACAAAGCTTGCAGTTTCAAAAGACAGAAAAGGACAAAGAAAAAGAAAAATGATATCAGCAAATGTATATTGTGAACCTGACAGGAATATGAAAGGAGAAAGAAGAAAAAAGGCATAAGAAAGAGAAAGAGGAAGCAATAGTATCTGACTAGAATTTGTATGGCAGTCGGTACAGAGGGTTAAGGCTGTGAGCTGTAACTCCTGTGGTATAGGGTTTGAGTCACTTAGACTTCAGTTTACTGCTTTATGACCTTGAGCAAGTACCTTAACCAGGGAGTGCTTGAGAGCAATTGTAAACTTGGGGTAGGTTCCTCTGTGGTTTCTGAACTTCAAGCATAGAAAATACATAATAACACTAAAATTAGGCATCTGTACATTTGCTATACAAACTCTTCATCTGACAGAACAGTGGATTAAAGCTATAGCTTGTTAATGAGATACTTCTTATTCCAAGGGTACTTGCGTTGAATCATTCTCCTTTATTTGCATACTTTGTGACCTTGAGCAGTTTATTTTCCCATGCAATGTTTTGGGCCAGTTGGTAACTTGGGTTAGGTTCTTTAATGATCTTCTGGAGTACATACCTAGTGACTACCTATGAAACATATAAGTCTTCCATAAATATTTGTTTTCCTCACTAGTATAGGGATGAGGATCCCCGCCTGTCACATGGGAAATTAGAATTTGATTTCCTGATTGGGAGTAGTTATATCTTTGCGAACACCTGCTCAAGGAATCTCAATCTCTTTTGCAACATAAATAAAAATGTTGGAGGGATAGGTATGTATCACAGAGAATACCTCTTCTTTGGAACTACCTTCCACTCCGCATAAAGCAAAGTACTTCTATTACTCTGTTAAAACTGTAATTTGGATGAATGGATGTAAAACTGTAAATGTTACCCCTAGTTTAGTATCTATGTACCTCATGGATAGGGACAACAAGTAAATGTCCCAAAATGTCCTTGTTCTGCTTGCCTCTGGGTTATTCATATACAAAATATAAGGGGCGAAAACTTCCATGGGAATGTAAGCCTAGGCTTTTTAAGTTCCTCACAGATAAATAGCCTAGTAAGAACCTGTGAATCCTGGACCAGTTAGTGCATGCACCTACTTGAGGTACAAACATATTGCACCTGGTACTCACAAATTTATCACAACACAGCACCCCCAGTGTCCAGTCCTCTCTGGTAAGGCCATACCACAAAGCAGTCCCCTTCAAAATAAAAATCAATTCTGTAACCCAAGTAAGTCCTGTAACAATTAGAAACTACTCCAAGGCAGACACCTTTTATTAAATGATAACCTGTCAAAATTTCAAGCTCCTCCAATTCCAGATAACATAGCAGTCTATGCTAAACTATTCACAAAAGCTGTGTACAACCATGTCATTAATTGCATAGACACTACTGTATCTACCAGAAGTAAGCCTAAAACTAACTCAAAACACAAACTATCCTGGTGGAATGCAAAATTAAACAGGTTGTACATCAAAAGAAAAAAGTCATAGCTAAAATTAGGAAGGCCAACACCAAATCTCTCTCATCAAACTGAATAGACCAATTAAGTAAGTGATAGATAAAGATAGCATCCCAGGTCAAGGATAATCATAAGGGCTTCTTTAACTATATCCAAAACCTCAAAGTCTGCACACAACAGTGAGCCGAGCTGTTGGTAAATGGAGCAATATGCAAAGAACTGAGACATTTAGCAAATCTTCTGTCTGACAAATTCAGCTCCAACTTTAAACCCCCTGCCACCGCTCAGGAAATACCATTTAACTATCAGTAAGGAGCAGGTCTTAGATGCACTGTCTAAGACCAAGAATACAGCTTCGATGGCCCCTGATAATATCCTAGGATTCCTCCTAAATAGCCTGAAATATGACCTGTCATGGCCTTGTGTCACTGTTCAACCATAGCCTCTGCACAGGCTTAATGCCATGTGAATAAAAAGCTGCAATGGCTATCTCTCTGTACAAGGGCAGACCATCAGCGAATCCCAGGAATTACATACCCATTAGTCTGACTAGTCTCATATGCAAAGCCATGGAAAGACTTATCCTGGAGATGAGTAACAATGACACAAGAAGCATTCAGACACTGGACCTAACCCAGTGGGGTTTCATCAAAGGCAAGTCATGCCTAATAAACCCAGTGGAGTTGTTTGAGAAGGTCATCAAGACAATGGATGAGGGCAAAATGGTGCATACTGCTTACCTTGACCTAGCTAAGGCATTTTACATAATACTGCATTTAAGCATTGTTAACACACTCTTATAATTAGGCAGAAACCCCTATGTAACTCGATGAATCCACTACTCTTTGGCATCTATTTCATGGAGTTCAAGGCCAAACTCAGGTTACTCTGACTTACCAACTTTTCAGATGATTACAAGCTAGGAGCAATCATAGAAATACCCATGAAACTAATATGTTACAGGAAGTTCTAACACAGACCAACGACTGGTGCCAAAGCTATGGTGTAAAATGCACTGCTAAGAAATGCATAATAGTACTTTTGTTAAGTTGGCCACTCAGAGGAAACTACCTCATTTATAAAATACCTCTAAAAGTAGTTACAGTAGTCAGACATTTGGTGACTCATGTTGATAGTTACATGGCTTTCAACCAACATTTGTTTAAGGCTGTAAGAAATTATGCTGTAAGAAAATTATTCTATGTCACTCAATTTATTAGTAAGGGCATGGAACCTAGATCCAGGGAAGTTACTGTGATTGTACTCAGCCATCATCATACCTATCACTGAGTATAATGTCCCCTTTGGTATGCACCTGACCAGGCACATGCACCACCTGGAATGTCCACAGAGGTTCCTCAGAAAATTAATACTTTGGGTAAACACAATGGTCTGTTCAGATCACCTCAATACTCTATCTCTTATAAACTGCTGAGAGGTGATTTATACCTGGCATACTAGGCATCCTCGGATCCTGCACTGATGGACATTTTGCATATCTGTAAAATAAACAGAAGCAGCACCACAAGATCTAAGGATTTAAAGTTTCGACACGTCTTAAACAGGAGATGTTGGAGGGGCAAGTATGTATCTCAGAGAATCCCTTTTCTCTGGAATAAGCTTCCCATCTATGTGAAGCAGAGCTCTTCCCAAACCCTACTCAAGTGCAACCTGGACCAAGGGAAATCGGAAATTAGCCCAGGTCTGACACCCATATCTCTGATGGACAAAGGTAGCTGTTATATTAAACCCTATATACCCCTTAAGATAACCCGTAAGGCACAATAACTCATGGTATATATTTGGGTTGCATGGCAAGACTTAAAAGGGCCCCAGTAGTTTTTAGCCTAGTATACATCTGGGAACCTAGGGAACAATATGAAAGGAAATAATAGAAGAGAGTTAGAAGAATGCTGTGAAACTTCCTTCTTTAGTTTAGTCAGTTATAGTTTGGGAAATTAACTGTGACCATTTATTCTTTCATGGAAATTAGTTTCCTGGTTGAGTTAATTAATTTGTTATCTGATTACTTCATGAATCCAGTTGAGGGCACAGGGAGCCAGAGACTATCCTTCCCCTCAGTGTGTGGAGAGTAGCATAATTGATCTTGGGTAGGGCATCTTTAATTTAATTTCTTATTTGCCAACTACATAAATGAACAAGAAAGACCCTTTTCAGCCAAGACTAAGTGTATAAAGGCAGGTAGACTGTGCATAAGGTTGGGAGTCTGAGCTGTTAATGAACTGCTTCTTGTAGTTTGGCATCTGATTCCCTCAGATTTCAGTTATCTAATATGTGACCATGTGCAAGTCAATTAACCAAATATTGTTTTGGGATATTTGAGAAACTGAGCTAGGCCACTCTGTGGGTTCCTAGACTGTATGCCTGTTAATTACCTATGAAGCAATGAACCTGTAAGGTAAATGCAACATATATAGACACTTTTCGCATGCTCTGTCAACCAGCATATTTCTAGGTGGCGGGAAAAAACTGGAATGCTTGGATTAAGTCTGCACAGAGATAGGAAGAAAATGCAAGCTCCTCCCATACATAACTGTGAAGCAGAAACCTTCACTACGAGACAGTATGGTGCTCCGTTTATCTTTTGGCTGGTTTGTATGTTTTTGCTTATCTTCAGTTTATTTTATGTAACAATTTATTTTAAAACTGTGCTGGTAAGTGATACATTGATGCTTGAAATAATTTATCATTCATTTTGAAAACAATGAAAATATGTAGAAATTATGTGAAGAATGTCACACGGTCTTCAGCACTCCACCACAGATTGCATTTGGTAGCATTTGCATATTTGGAAGCATATGGTGGATTCTGTGTTTAGAATTTGAGAATCCTTGTGACTGACTGAATGGTGGCATTTAGTAGAAAAAAAACTACTTTTTCACTGAAGTCATCAAAAGGACTCATTTACTGTGTTCCACCATATTATTAGAAGATTTGTTTTGTTACTTTGGATTAGTACTACTGGGTACTGTCAAAATGTTTGGTGAATTTCCATGGTTCTTCTGCTGTAGCTTTTGGAGTAATCTTCACTTCTCCTTTTTCTGGGGACTAGAGGTGTCATCCCCAGTCTTGATTTGCTTTACATGACTGCAAAGTGCTTTACTAAGAACTGCATGTATACAAACTTCTTTACTACTTAGTACCAGTTTACTGACCCACTGGCATACAGAGAGGGTATCTATTTGTATTGCTGAAGACCTGGGTTGGAAGGAGTGGTTAGCAAGGTGACATAGGGTGAAGCAGCTGCTTGCCAGCTCTTCTATGCTGGATGCTCACTATTTTCTTGACCTTTGGTGGAGACCAGGGTCCCATAAGCAGAGCTTCAGCTTAAGATGGAGGAGGAATGATAGACACCTAGGGCACAACATGCAGATATATATGCATCATGCACAACTAATGTCACTACTAACATTTCTGTTTGACGGTGAGTCACACAAAAAAAAAAATATTGCACCCACCAAAGACATACTTCAATGTGTCCTTTCAGATGCATTATATCAGTCTTTTAACGGTTAATACACTAGTACACAAATGAATAGGATTGCACCATGGTAATGCATCTAGTATAGAAAGTAAGTTCTGGGATAATGTTTTTAACCACATTGTATCCTCAAATCAATATAAACCACTCATATGGCTCCAGTCACAAACGTTGACAAATTTAAAAGCACCTTGAATACAAAACTGCATGCTATTTTCATCTCTGTAAACTGTTGAACAAATTAGTCCATGTGAGGAGGGGGTTATCATGATGTCATTTGAAATAAAAGCTTCTAATACCAACAGTGTTATGTGTGAGTTTGTATGCATGTGTGTGGTTGTGTTTCCATGTATGCGTGTTTGTGTGCACGTGTGGGTGTGTGTGTGTGTGTGTGGGGGTGATAATAAGCCATAATACACTCACATATTTTTATTCCTCTCAAAGAGGGAGCATGGTTGCCCTTTAGTATTTTATATACTGAGTTTGAAGAGTAGAATTTTGTAACTACTACAAAACATTGCGAATGATAATGGTAGACTCATATGCATCATGTGCATCCCGTGTAAGATACTGTAATGCTTATTATGCAAAAATAATGCAAAAAAGAAGACTTAGTATTTTTTGACCAGGATAAATTTAGAATGGAAGGCTCTGCTGTGGCTTTTATTACAAGTTTCTGTAATACTAAATAAAGGATTGAAAGCCCACAGTATATGTTTAGACTTTGCTAGGACATTTGGCACGGTTTCTTAGTAAGGAATGATTAACATTATAGCCAAATTTATAACTAATGAAATACTCATCAAATAGATGTTGACACTACTGTAAGGCAAATCATCAGAGACTATGAGTGTGGCGCCCTATGAATTATTGCAGAGACCATTGTTAACACTTTTATATCTGAAATTAGGACTTATTTATTGAAATTGATGTATTGTAAGGACTTGGGTATTATTGTTAGTATCAATTTAAGATTTAGAATGCAGGTTCAGAACAGAAAAATTAGCTTGATTAAATTGGTGGTTTTAATTCTCAGGAACTTCTAAAAATTTCTAAAAAAAATGTTCATAGTATACATTCTTCTAGTTATAGAAAACAACATGTAGTTTTGTTTATATAATAAATGTTATCTATTTTTACTTGAAGGAATCCAGCGTAAGTTTACAAAGAGAATTCTAGAGATTAGTGGTAATTCATACTGTTTCAGGTTTGATACTCTTGGTCTCTTCTCTAGTACAAGCTATGTTTGTCATTTCAAGCTTCACTGAATGAATAGCTTGGTGTAGTATTATTCATTGAATTATTGGACTCAGGCAGAACTGCCAGAGGAGTTAGCCACACATACAGAGCTAAACAGCACTGGGAGCTAGATATTTCCTACAATCAATGGTGTATCTGTGGAATAGTTTGCCATTGTTTATTCTTCAACCTAATTCTTTACAGTTTTTTTTAAACATCTTGATACTTAGGTGAGCTGTGAAGCTTTAACTTTTGTATTGGAGTCTGCATTTTTATTGGGTAATGGCCCTAACTCAGTTTCACTTGAACTATATTGAGCTATTGATATTTGAGTCATAATCTGACATAGCAAGGATGGGTGGCTAAATATGGAAAGTTGAAAACAGCTTCCCAAAGTCTGGATATAGTTAAGATTCAAAATTTGTAACTGAAATCCCATAAATGGTGTTCTTGTAATATTCTGGAATTTTATGTTAAAGATGCATTGTTATGTCATCTGAGAAAAACTTTTAAGGAATTTCAATGTATGCTAAATTGCCTTTTTTTCTTTTTTTATCATGCTCAGATATAATTTACTTGAGTATTATAACTGAGACTAGTATTAACTTGGACCCTAATATGATGGGAATATTTAGCAAATGCTTTGGATTAACACATCTGATCCTCTTGGTAATCATATTTATGAAAGCAAGTTTATTGATCTCATTATTTAAATTTCTTCTTAGACTTATCATATAATGAAGTGCTTATTTTGGAACATATCTGACTAGACATGCCAAGCAACTAAACAGAATCAGTGCTGTACTAAAAAGGTTACTGGGCTTAAACAAAAAACAAAAGTTTATAATATATATATATATATATATATATATATATATATATATATATGTGTGTGTGTGTGTGTATATATATATATATATATATATATATATATATATATCAGACTAAAACCATTATTATTGCTTTCAGTTTTATATATGTTAATTGGGTGGGGATCTTTACTTATCCATAAAATTCATGTCTGATACAGTAATATAGTATTCATCCTTTTTATATTAGATCTGATGATGTACTAGTGAAACTAATCATAACATGACTAGGTAGAAAAATTAATGACTCAGAGACTAGTATCTGTTGAACAGTTTCTCGGTGAACATACACAGGATTAGAACCTGATAGCATTTAAACTTAATCTGGATAATCATGTGGAAGGCAAATTATGTAGACAAGATTAAATTGTTGAGCCTATCCTATACAAATTCATTGGCTATTCCCTGTCAGCTTTACTAGCTAAATGATCAGGTCAGAATTTCTATAATTAGTAGTCCACATGTGAACAATATGGTTAAAATAGCCTGACAATATAACACTTCATTCTCTTAAAAATATTAAAAATGTATAATCTAAAATTTCAGTTTTCCTCAGGTCCCTTTGTCCAGGCCTATCCCATAATATCTCCATCTAGTAAAAATTATTAATTAAGATGTACAAAGTATAAAAAGGTATCACCTTTAATGTATTTATTGATTTGAAAAATAAATGTCACACATTATTTGACTTCCTCAATATTGTCTTAAAGGCTGTGCCTTTTATTAGCAAGGCCACTGGGGTAGCCAACATCATTTATTGGGCTAAACTATACCACAGTGTCATCCCAGCTTCTAGCTATATGTATTAGTTGGCATAATGGTTAAAGTCTTTGCTTCCCATGAGCAAGGTACAAGGTTCAATCCTGACCTCTCCCCAATGTCTGTTTTGAGTTTGCATGTTCTCCCTATGTCTCTGTTGGGTTCCTCCTATCTTCGAAAAACATGCTGAGTGTTTCCATCTCAGAATCACCAATGAATGGAGCTGTGGGCAGCAGCACAGACTCTGCACAGTGCCCTATAGGAGGAAAAGTTGTACAGATCAACTGCTTTGTGCATCTACTGTGGTGTGCAATATCCTCGAGATAGAAGCACATTGGTCAAAAACTGCATGCTGTGGCAGGGTTAGCAACTTGATGGTGTAAAATATTGCTCTAGATGATTAGCCATGTTGACTAATGTTGCCAAAATGGGCATGGGTAGTTACCGGTGATAAGTGGGTTGAGGACCTGGCCTATTTCAACCTACGCCAGGGACCCATGCTAATGGTGGGAGGGGTGTAGGTGTCCCTATTGGCCAGTGTTTGCCTGCTAGAAAGCCCAGAAGCCCTGGGTCAACAAGCTACTGGGTGGCTGATGTCTAGTAGCCCAGCCTGGGTTACCTGGGATTGCTCTGTTGAGCAAAAGCTGGACATAAAAATCAATCAACCTGCCAAACAATAATTGAGAATTGCTACACTTAATGTAGTTTCAGTGACAGGTCACAGCTTGAAAGTGGATGATATGATGATATGGAGGAGGGTGGGAATCCTATGTATCCAAGAGACAAGATGGAAGGGCAGTGCAGCGAAGGCACTTGGATTGGGATCCAGAGTCTTCTACTCAGGAGGGAGACAGGCTAGAAATGGTGTGTGAATTGTGGTGCGAGGGAGGCTTCAGAAGGCAGTGAGGGATATCATCAGAATTAGTGACAGATTCTTGGCAATCAGACTCTAGTGTAATGACATGGCAGTTTTCATAATCTTAGTCTATGCCGCACATTACAGTTATGATATTGAGGAAAAAAGTGCATTCAGACAGCAGTTGCAGGACCTACTAGATAAAGCAGGACAACATGAGTGGGTGTTAATAATGGGTGACTTGAATGCACATATCTGGAAAGACAGAACAGGATATGAGGACTGCATGGGTCCACATGGGTGTGAACAGAAGTAAAGAAGGGGAGGCCATTCTAGACTTCTCTCTGGCAAATGGCCTGAGAGTAGCCAAAACATGGTTCAGAAAGAGAGGCAGTCACAAGATCATGTACAAGAGTAGCCAACCTGCACTCAGGTAGACTTCCTCCTAGTAAGGAAAATGCACAAGGATAGAATGAATGATTGCAAATTCATCCTCAGTGAAATAGTTGGCCCACAGCATAAACTACTGGTTGCCACAGTCAGCTGCAAGCAATGGTCGGAGAAGGTCTAAGGTCAACAGAAACCTGGCTGAAGACCTGCAAGTTGACTGGAGAGAAACTACAACAGTTCAAGGAATTGCTCAGCACTTTAGCACCTCAAGAAGAAGAGGAAATAAGTGGAGTTGAAGAAGAATGGCAGCACTTCAAAACAGCATGTGTGAGGACTACAGAACAGATATCTGGTTGAAACAGGTATGGAAATAAGATATACAAGGAAAGCTGGTGGTGGAATGTAAAAGTCCAGGAAGTCATCAGAAAAAAGAAGGAGTGCAGGAAAAAAAAAGTGGGAGATAGAAAAGACTGACCAGGCTAGGGAGGAATACTGGTTGGCTAACAAAGAAGCTAAGAAAGGAGTTGCAATAGGGCATCAGAGGCACTCTACCATCTTCTGGAAAGTGACTCAGTAGGTCGTACAAAGAAACTGTATCAGGTTGCAAGGCAAAGACAGAAAGATAAAGAACATAGTCAGACAGGGATGCAAGCAACTACCTGCTCACCTGTCCACAGAACATAAAAGGCAGATAGAAGGAGTGATGTTCTTCGTGTTTCACTATTACAGTCATCACATTTGGGTTATCCCTGCCAGGGTACTGAATACCAGAGGCTTAGTATTTCTGTGTCGGTTGCTGTCGCTTCAGTACTGATGTCAGTTCATCAGTAGTATAAAGTAAGGCAGCTGATGCCATTACATCAGTCTTTCTTGCCGTGGAGCCCGTAGCAGAAGCAGTTCTCACGAGTGCTGGTCGGCCGCTACCTGAGTTTCGTCTACCGAATTCCAGCCAAGTCTTCTAAAGCTATCAGCTTCTGAATGAAGAAAACCCCACAGAAGCTGTATTGCCCCCAGAAACAGCCTACAATGAGAGAAGAAGAGGAGCCCACCCTAGAAGAAATAAGAATAGCACTAAGGAAAATGAAGTCGGGGAAAGCAGTAGGTTCAAATAAGGTCACAGCAGATATGATAAAGATGCTGGGTGAGATAGGGGAGAAATGCTCCTGAGGGTACTCATAGCAGTGTAGAGAGAAAGGTGTACCATGGATAATTGGAGAATAAGCATACTTGTGCCAGTGTACAAGAACAAAGGGAACATTCACAACTGTGGGCAGTACAGAGGCATCAAACTCCTATCACACTGCGTGAAAATTCTGCAGAGGGTGACTGATAAACTGATACTCAGAGTAGTAGAATATAAGATGGGAGGTGAGCAGTCTGAATTTATATCAGGATGCAATACAACTGACTCAATGTTTGCAGTGAGACAGATAGCTAAGAAGACATTAGAGATGAGGAAAGAGTCCAACTGGGCATTCCTAGACTTGGAGAAAGCATATGATTAGGTCACAAGAAAGCTGATCTGGGCCGTACTGTGGTGGTTCAAAGTCCCAGAAACATTGGTGGAATTAGGGCAGGCTATGTGCAAGGATCCAATGACTCAAGTATGAACTGTGTTCGGCCTTACAGAGGGGTTCCAAGTTGGAGTTGGTGTACACCAGGGTTCACCTGTGAACCAGCTGCTGTTCATATTGGTGATGGACTACATTAGCAAACGGGTTGAAAGGGAGGGGGGGCAGATCAACAAAGTTGCTGTATGCAGACGATGTGGCATTACAGACAGACTGAGCAAGAACTTCAGCAAAGGATAGGGGAATGGAATGCAAAACTGAAGGCACATGCGATGAAACTAAGCACAGAAAAGAGAGTGGGGAAATCAGAAGAGGCTGACAACTGAGATAGAAGAGAAGATAGTGAAACAAGTAAACCACTTCAAGTATCTCAGAGGGGTGGTTGAGGTGAGGGGGAAGTATGAATGAAGAGGTCAAAGCTAGAGTCATAGGGGCTGCATCTAACTGGCATAGAGCCTCAGGTGTAGTCTATGACTGTCTATGTGTAGTCTAAGTCTGCTTTAAAACCTGCGTTTGCACGGTTTTGCATGATTTTGTGCATAGCGCAGCATTGGGCAGCGCCACTTAAATGGGTTTAAACTATTCCCGGCTCCACAAAGTCTGCTCTTCACTTTTTCCCTTAGAACTGTTCTAAATCTCAAAGTAAGCACTCTATTTTCATTCTAAAGCCCTGCAGTTGCTCGTATAAGTAATCTTATAAGTAAGCACTAATAAACTAAAGCACTACACCCTCTTATACTCCCTTTAAGTACTTGGCTCCCTATTGGTCCTTTTTGATCAGTCAAAAAGTAGTTCCTTATACTATTTTGGCATCTCCAAAAGTCAGTTTCGGGTTTACTCTCCAGTCCAGCTGGTGAATCTGGGAATCTTGAGGCAATGTTACAACTGCGTTATGTACACAGACCACCCTCTCCTCCTCCCAACAAGCTCAAATATATGTGAGAGATGCAACTATATAGCCAAACTGGAGGCTGAGCTCTCTCAACCCAGTACTGGCGCAGTCAGTCAGGAGGAGAAGGTAACCACACACACCACAAATCCAGTCTCACATAGACCTATCGCAACAGCAAACCAAACACATAAACACACAAAAACATACTCGGAGGCTGTAAATAAAAATCTGCCCAAGCAGCAGAGACCTCCAAAGCAGACATCCAAGCAACTGCTACCCCACAACAATACCCACGTATCACATAGTTCACAAAGTCAGTGTGCCACACAGTCACAGCCCTTAAGGCTAAACAACACACCTAATACACTTGTAATAGGTGACTCTATTGTCAGACACACTGACGTCCCACTCACCAGGCTGAACAAGGAGAAGGTCACTGTAAGCTGTCTGTTGGGTGCCAGGATCCGCCACATAACACAAGCACTCAAGTCACTCCAAAGCAAGTACAAATATGACTCCGTCATTGTCCATGCTGGTGTGAATGACCTGATACGTACCTCCCTGGACTACATGAAAAGAGACATAGAGGAGCTCTCTGATCATGTGGCCTAGGCCGGTATGACCCTGACCTTGAGTAGCATCTTACCCTCACCAAGAATGATGCCACAGTATAAAGACAAAATGATCAATTTTAACAATTGGCTAAAGTATTGGTGTCATTCAAAGGGGATCCAGTGTCTGTCAGCCTGGGATGACATGCTCGACAAGCCACGTTGCTTCGCTAGGGACGGCTTGCACCTGTCACCCCTGGGCTTTCGAATACTGGCTAAGGCTCTGGCCACCCCCATAGTGCCTTTTTTAGGCAAGGCTCAAAAGACAAACCCACCTCCATAGACAACACAAGGAAAAAGAAACTAAGGGTAATTCTGCTCAATGCCAGAAGTCTAAACCTCAAGATGCACCACTCGAGGCTCTCCTCAGTATGGAGAATATCGATATCTGTGCAGTAACAGAAACCTGGTTCAAGGTTCCCGAGAGCACCCCAGCACTACCAGGTTATACCTCATACCATGCTTTTCGGCCCCAAAACTCGGACCATACCACAAAAGGAGGGGGAGTATCCATATTCATCAAAGATACCCACACCTCCAGGTTAGTGGCACTGCACGAAGCATCAGAGACCATCCATGTGCAACTAACAGTGGGCAGAACTGCCTTTCAGTTTGTAGCCTGCTACAGACCACCCTCTGAAACTCAGGAACCCCACTTGGCTTTCCTGACAACACTGGAGAATATGAAGGTCTCTCCAAACACCATCATATTGGGTGACTTCAACTACCCAAACATAGACTGGGAGCACTACTCAAGCCCCAGCACCCTCGCCCAACGGTGCCTAGAATTTATAAACTCAAATGCTATGGAACAACTGGTCACCACTTCCACAAGAGGGGAAAACATATTGGACCTGATCATCACCAGCATGGGGACTCTTATGTTCCATACCAGAGGTATAACCCTCATTGGTAAGATCTGACCATAAATTAATCTCACTGGACATCCATATCCCGTCCCCACCCCCAGCCAAGGAAACCACGATGAAGAACTTCTCAAAAGCAAACTTCACATTTCTCAAAACCGAAGTGGAATCCTTTAAAGCCCCCGGGCCAGTGGAAAATATGGCCCAAACCGCAGAATCCTTTACAGACGCATTCTATGGACACCTACAGGAATGCATGGATCGTGCTATCCCAAATAAAACCAAGACTCACTCCTCCAAAGGCAAGAGACCTGTCTGGTGGACCCCAGCCATAAATAAGCTATACAACAGAAGGAGGAAGCTACTACATGATAGAGCAAAATCCCAAAAAAGGAAGGCATTTCTGATCAGTACTAGCAAGAAACTACGATCCCTCATAAAATCATCTAAGGCCAGCTTTGAAAAAAAAATTGCACAAGATGCTAAAGATAATCACAAGGCCTTCTTTAGTTATGTCAGGAACCTGGGTGGCAACTCCCAGATATGCTTTGAGTTAGTGCAAAATGACAAAAAATACACGGAACCCACAGACATTGCCAACATCCTGGCAGACAGGTTCAGTGCAATCTTCTCCCCCCAAAAGAGCAAATGTCTATCCCAACAGAGTGTAGCCTCCCTGATATCACAGATGCACAGGTGAGAGCTGCCCTCTCCAAAGCAAAAAACACAGCATCAATGGGACAGGACGGTGTCCTGTGCTGCGTCTTACACGAGCTCCAAGAAGAACTGAACCCTCACATAAAGTCACTGTTCAATCTCAGCCTTACTACAGGATATGTGCCCAAGGAATGGCGTACAGCAACAGTGGTCCCACTCCACAAAGGACCCCGGAAACTATTGCCCTATAAGCCTGACTAGCCTGGTCTGCAAAGCTATGGAGCGTATCATCATGGAACTCATAAACAAAGACATTGGGAACCTCCAAACACTGGATCCTACCCAATTCGGCTTTGTTAAGGGCAGATCTTGCCTCCTGAACCTGGTCGACTTCTTTGAAACAGTCACCAAGGCCATAGATGAAGGGAAGGTAGTCCACACAGCCTACCTGGACCTCGCAAAATCCTTCGACACAGTACCCCACTCGAGCATCATAAATAAGCTCACCAGCTTAAATATCAACCCCTATGTCACAAGATGGGTTGCAAACTGGCTCAGGGATAGAACCCAAATGGTCAGAATTGCAGGTGCCATGTCAGACTCTAAACCAGTTACAAGTGGCATCCCACAAGGCTCAGTCCTGGGACCTCTCTTGTTTGGTATATATTTCTCTGAGGTACAGGCTAACACGGGAGGACTATGGCTGACCAAGTTCGCAGATGACTGCAAACTGGGTGCCATAATCAACTCACCGACTGACACAAGCATCCTCCAAAAGGGTCTCACAGAGATGGATAACTGGTGCCAGAGCCATGGCCTAAAGCTAAATGCCAAAAAGTGCATAGTCATCCCCTTTGGGAAAAACAAAGTGCCCACAGATTACCACATAGGTGGTAATCCATTAAGTAAGGAAGAAGTAATTAGGGATTTGGGGACCCAAGTAGATAGCAATCTCTCGTTTGACAATCACTTTGCCAAAGTGGTTAGAAAGACCTTCTATATAGCCCACCTTATCACGAAAGGGTTCACATCTCGATCAAGAGAGGTCATTGTGCCCCTTTACTCATCACTCATCAGGCCCATAATTGAATACAATGCCCCATTTGGGATGTACCTTACCCGACACCTGCAGCAACTGAAAAGACCCCAAAAGTACCTCACCAAGAGGATCAAGGGACTCAAACAGATGCCCTACGCAGTTAGGCTAAAGAAACTCCAGCTCTACTCAGTTGCTTACCGCCTGCTCAGAGGCGATCTGTGCCTGACATATAAAGCCATGTCCAAACCAGAATTAATGGACATGCTCCACCTCAGGAAATCCAAATCCCTTAGAGCTACACGCTCCAGGGACTTAAGCCTCAGCACAGAAATAAATAGGACATGCTGGAGGGACAGATTCATATCCCAGAGGCTCCCCTCACTCTGGAACAAAATCCCAATCCATGTTAGGCAGAGCTCCTCAATGACCCTTTTCAAGAGAAATCTTGACAAGTGGATGGGAGATCGTAGGTTTACCCCTGGGATCTCTTCTGTGTCCCTACTAGACAGAGGCACAGTAAACTAACTTTAAAAGGGCTATCTTCTGTGACCTACTGTACAGAGGCACAGTCAACTAATCTAAAAGGGTGGCGAAAGCCAAACACACTCTGGCTAGGCTTATAAATGCCCTAGGGCAGATAGCCTAGTATCAACCTATGAACCTATGACAGAAGAATGCCAAAGGAGCTGAAAAGTAAGGTGTACAAGATAGTGGTGAGACCAATACTACTGTGTGGTACAGAAACCTAGGCTGTAAAGGCAGAGCAGATGAAGAAGCTATAGGTGATCGAAATGAAGTGCCTGAGAGTGGAGGCAGAATGAAGTGGGACATATGAAGAAATAAGGACATAAGAGAAGAAGCCAAAGTAGCTCCAATTGCAAAAAAGATCCAAGAGGACAAATTACAGTGGCTCAGACACATGCAGAAAAGGAGAAGAAAATCTAGTAAAGAAGATTTGGGATAGACTGGAAGATGGTAAGAGAAAACGAAGACATCCAACAAAGAGGTGGATGGATTGTGTGAAAGATGATCTGCAACAATCAGGCATGAGTGTCAAAGAAGGCAGGAGTGTGGCAGTGAATTGAGAGATATGGTGGCAGTTAACACAATACCCCAACCCCATGTAGAAAATGGGAAAAAGGAGACTGCTGATGTTGATGAGTCTAGCTAGATGTACCTTGGCTCTGTTAGAGTACAAGAGAAATAAAAATGTGAATATCTAATTCTGAGGACAACAGAAGCAGAGGGCACAGAGAAGGACATCCTGAAACATTCATTATGTATGGTGATTTACGTAGATTGAGAATAAAAGGTGAAATGCTAGAACACTGCATCTGCTTTGACCATAGGTAGGGAAGGGACTGTGCTCATGGTGACAATTTTTGTAGCCTATAAGCAATGTCCTTTCTGAGTGGTCATCCAGGATACTTCTGTAACTATCTTATTTACTTCTAACAGTTCTTGCTTTGTGTTTTAAAGATAAATATACCTTATAAGGTAGTATTTATGCTTTGCTGTATTCTTAATGTAATAAGTGAGGTAATGGCTAGATAGAAGATGGCTTGTTCATTTCATGGAAGTTTTGGCTAGATATAAGATGGCCTGTTCATTTCATGGAAGTTCAAGTCTTAGGATCATAGCATAAAAGCCAAGAATGACTAATGTATCGTCTGTTACCCCCTCAAACTCCTCTCTGCCTCTTTGTCCACGGTACAGTTAATGATAGAGTAGTATCCTACCTTGCACAATCCCATACCTGCCCCCACTGCTCCCATTCTGCCTCTCTAATATACACCTTCAGCCAGTAGGGCAGGACAGTATCAGAGAGGCCCCAGTGTTAGCTTTCCAGAGTATATCGGAGCAGACCAATCATCATCCTTTGGACCCAGTTAGGTAAGACGTGACACTCAAGTTCCACAACTGGCCAATATGAGATTTTGGGTTGATTTCAGGGAAACATAATCTAAATGCTGTGTGTACAGGCCTACATTTGTCATTTGCCAGTGTAGTGCTCAAAACACTGGTAAGCTTACTGCCCAGGTATTGCACATAATTCTAGCAGTGTCATATAGCACTAGCTAGGATGTATATTAGTTGTTAGGATTCTGTATATGAAAATACAACAAATAAGAATAGAATGGGATGATTCTTCTAGAAGTAAATATAATTAATTAGTTCACAGATGGGAATATGCTTGGATAGCTGTGCAAGTCAGTGTAAAACACACTTTGTATTTGCACGGATAACCCAGAACTTTAGCTTAAAAAAGAAATAAATAAAACAGCAGTTCAAAGGCACATAAATGGATACCAACCATATAAATATAGGTAAAATATGACTAAGGTAGCACCTGGAAAATAGTAAAAGGCAACTACACTTTATTAATAAAAATAAGAACTAGACACAATTTTAAACTCAGTTTTACATTCTTCAGGTGTAAAATGCACTATATTAATAGTACCACTTATATATACATCTTCACTTAATTACATAGTTTTGCTTAAGCACTTGTTGTATAATAAATATTTGGTGGAAAAAAATCATTATTCAAGCCAGAACCAGATTGTGAATTGATTGCATTGCTGTCCTGTTTTACAGCTTAATAAAAGGTCTCTGTAGATAGCTCCGTGTACACTACTGCACACAACTTGAAGAATTTGAAATTTAAAATCACACAAATCACATATAGTGTATTGAACAATCCAGAGATACAGCAGGTGGCATTGTCGATTGGCAGCAACAGGTTCTGCATTTTGATTCTTTGGTGGGGTGCCTTCTGCATGGGATCAGCATGTACTCATTGTGTTCACGTGTCTGTTCTCTGGGTGCTTCAGTTTCCTTCCACATTCCAAAGTCATGCAGTGTATGGATTGAACTCTCTAAATTGGGTATAGGTGTGCATAAGCTTGCATGTGTGTAGTATGGAAAAACAATTCTGGTAAGCCTAGCCACCCTGTGGTGTGAACACTGGCTGTAGTTGATTGTCACTGTTGATGCAACACCATGACCCGTTGGGCAAAAATGGAAAAAAGAAGAGTGTGGAAGTATGGAATCACATAGAACCGTTGTCGCTAAAACATGCTTTCTGTGTACATTATTCTCAATAGTTCTACATTGTTCGGCAGTACCCATATAAAGAGACCTCTCCATTTCAAATATACTAAAACAGAATGTTTACAGTTGGCATAGTTATTATTAATATAAACATTATCCACATAATTAAGTAGTCTGTAAATGCCATGTAGCTTCATGATGAGCATCTGAAATATCTAAACATTTCCAGATGTTTTTTTATTAGTATTTTGACCAAACTTCATGTGTTCTTTTAAATTGTATCCCCTCCTGAAAGAAAACAGTGGTTGAGTAAGTGTACTTTCAGATCTAGGCAGTTTTTAAACTATGTCTGCCCTTTTCCAACACACCATTTTTTGGACCTCACAGAAATATTTTTGTTCTTTTAGATTCACTTTCCTAATTTTAGACCTAACAAACTGCTATCATTATAATCCATTAATGTCCATACTTGTCATTTACATCCTCTTGATTCTATAAACCTCATATGTTCAAGTCCAATAAAAATAGCCAAAGTAAAATATTCCAACTTACTTTATGCAGATGCATTCTATGCCTGTAAATCCAGATTAATGACTTTTTAACTTGATCATGACAGTGAGGGTCAGCCATTCACATCCATAGACAACAATACCCTAACGAGAAAAAATAATGTAGAGAGGACCAGGACAAAATCCAAGCATAAATACAGAATAAAATAACAGACATCCACAATAGGGTGAGTGGATTTATTACAATTGGTGAGCACTTTCTCAGAAACTCCGCTTCTTCAGACCATAAATACAAACTAACATTACATTCAAACACTTTTATATAAAATAATAACCAATAAAAAATTAAAGGCAAGACATGTGACAACACTCTGCTAATAAACTTAGTGATGTAAGCATCTCCTTTTTAAAACAGGTTTTAAAGAAACAGAATTGTTAAGACCTGGACTAACATTAGACCTATGGTCTAAAATCCAGCTTAACTAAATGTAATTTGTTTCTTTACATATATCACCTTCATGTATACTGTAATTAACTATGTTTAAGACCAAAACCTTGAAGGTATGTTCCTCACCACTATCTAGAACACGTTTTGCAAGAATATTACTTAATTTCCTATTCTTAATGTCATTACTATGCTCTAAAATCCTTTCCTTAAAGGTTGGTTGGTTTTACCAATATAGAACCCCTCACATTCTACACACTTGGCAAGATAAACTATATTCTTAGTAGTGCAGTCTGCATAAAAATCAAAATCAATAGTCTTAGACATCCTAGCGTGATGAGCAAAGGTCACACTCCAAATAAACTATCAAGCACTACAAGATCGACATGGATATGTAACACTCTGCTCGGAGTGCATTATAGCCACGGGTGACTGTCGTCTATAACATAAACGTTGCTTAAGCGACTTACTATTCTTAAAGCAAATTTAGGTGTGGGTCCTAAAACTTTACTCAAGTCTGGATCCATCATAAGAATAGGCCAGTTTTTCTTTATGACATTACATGTCACTTCTATATTGCTAGAAAAGGTAAGAGTGACCCTGTGTGTGGCATTAGTTACACTGGTCACTTCTTGCCGGTGTGGCTCATAGGAAGTTTCTGAAAAATAAGGTCTAACTAAACTACTCCTGTTATTCCATACTTCTAAAATAGCCCATTCAATCTCATCTTCTTTATAGCCTTTATCCATAAAATCTAGTTTCAGAGCCACAAACACAGTTTCTAAAGATGTCTCAACAGTATGAAGTCTCATAACCCTTAGAACTTGATTTTTAACACATTCCTAGGGACATGCCTTGGGTGCATACTTGCTTTATGCAGAAAATTATTCTTCTTACATGATTTCTTATAGACTCTCATAGAGAGCTTCCCTAACGTATCCTTATGAACAATCACATCCAAAAAAATCAATCCTAGTGTCAGAGGAATGCATACTGAATTTCAAATAAGTTGTAGTACTGTGCAAAAATGCCACGAACTGTAAAAGATTGTCATAGAAACCTCTTCACACAAGAAAAATGTCATCAACAAAACATTTATAAAATGATACACATACTTCAAAGTGTGAATCACTGAAGATCAGTTATTGTTCCCATCGTGCCAACTCCCAACACTTTGTTAATAGCTCAAAGTGTGAGGAATGAAGCCTTTTGTGAGTTGGTTACTACTGGCATTGGTAACATCATTTTTAGTGCCCCGAGAATGCTGGTAACGTCTTCCAAATCGCTTAGCATTATTCTTGATGGGAGGGAGCCAAGTGTTGAAGCCCCCTCTACTTCTAGAGACTCTCAACCTAAAGATACCCTTTTTTTAGTTAAAGCTCTCCCTATACTGAAAGAAATGAGGAAAGGTCACTCTAACAACAGGAAGGGAGGTGGGAGGAAAGGCTCGAGCAACCAAGACATGCCGATGGGATTGCCTACAAGAAGCCGCAAACAGGTGAACTAGTGCTTAATTTATCGTTGTTTACTCTTACTAATGAACAGATTTGTTTATTAGATAAAGGCCTGTCTTTTGTAACAGCAGTCAAGGGTGACCTAACTGACACTTTATTAGATCTAAAATTTTTTGCAAGACAACTTATGTTAGATTTGACATTTCCCAATGTAGCTTTAGGTTTGATTTTTTTTTTAAAAAAACCTAGTGTTTTTTTCTCCTGAGCTAAAACCTGCTTTAGAAGCATTTATAAATATATGTGAGGACGATTTGAGAAGAAAGTTTTTGCGTGGTAGTCAATGTAAGAACTTTTACAACTTGAATTATAAGGAACATGAAGCCCTTAACCAACTAATTAATGCCCCACACCTTGAGATACGACCATCTGATAATGGAGGTAGGATCATAGTGATGGATAAACAAATATAAATATGACACGATTTTAAGTATGCTGAATGATAATGATGTTTAAGTTACAGGTCTTATAAATAGAGTGAACTTTTATTTGTATGCTCTACTGATGACTAGTTTGATTGATTATGGTTTGTATAACTGTTTTGCTGTGGCACATCCCAGAATCCCTGCAATATATGGTTTACTGAAGATACATAAAAATATCACAGACCCCCCCCCTTTCATCCCATAGTGTCTGGTCGAGTGGTGGCTCACTGAGCCACTCTCTATATACGTTGAAAAACAATTGAGACCAGTTTTAGAAACTGTGGACACTGTATTGAGAGATACGAAACAATTTATGAATGACCTTTATGCATGGTCCAAAGATGTTGCTTTTACTGGTGATTTATTGTTTGTAACCCTAGATGTGAATTCTTTCTTTACTGTGATCCCGAATGATGATGGTATTGAAAATGTTAGATCTTTTTTAACTACTAATAACATTTGTTCTAATTCTAAGGTTACTTTGATTTGTACTTGAATTGATCTTCGAAAATAATGTTTTTATTTATGTTCAGAGTATTTTTTGCAGAAATTTGGTGTAGCGTTGGGCACAGTGTGTGTTAATTCATACACCAATGTTGTTTTGGTACAATGGGAACAACAATTGATCTTCAGTGATTCACACTTTGAATTACCTGTATTATTTTATAAATGTTTTGTTGATGAGATTTTTCTTGTGTGGAGAGGTTCTTATTACAATCTTTTAGAGTTTCTGCTGTTTTTGCACAGTACTACAACTTATCTGAAATTTAGTATGCATTCATGTGACACTAGGATTGATTTTTTTGGATGTGATTGTTCATAAAGATATGTTAGGGAAGCTCTCTACGAGAGTTTATAAGAAACCATGTTAGAAGAATAATTTTCTGCATAAAACAAGTATGTACCCAAGGCATGTCCCTAAGAATGTGTTAAAAAATCAAGTTCTAAGGGTTATGAGACTTCATACTGAAGAGACATCATTAGAGACAGCATTTAAGGCTCTGAAACTAGATTTTATGGATAGAGGATATAAAAAGTATGAGATTGAATAGGCTATTTTAGAAGTATGGAATAACAGGAGTAGTTTAGTTCGACCTTATTTTTCAGAAACTTCCTATGAGCCACTCCGGCAAGAAGTGACCAATGTAACTAACGCCACGCACAGGTTCACTCTTACCTTTTCTAGCAATGTAGATGTGACGTGTAACGTTATAAAGAAAAACTGACCTATTCTTATTATGGATCCAGACTTGAGTAAAGGTTTAGGACCCACACCTAAATTTGCTTTTAGGAATAGTAAGTCGCTTAAGCAACATCTGTGTTATAGACGACAGTCACCTGTGGCTATAATGCACTCTGAACGGAAGGGTATATGTCCATGTCAATCTTGTAGTGCTTGTAAGCTTATATGGAGTGTGACCGTTATTCATCACCCTAGGATTTATAAGACTATTGATTTTGATTTTTATGCAGACTGCACTACTAAGAATATAGTTTATTTTGCCAAGTGTGTAGAATATGAGGGGTTCTATGTTGGTAAAACCAACCGAACCCTTAAAGAAAGGATTTTAGAGCATAGTAATGACATTAAGAATAGGAAACTAAGTAATGCTCTTGCACAAATTGTCCTAGGTAATGGTGAGGTACATTTCTTCAAGTTATTGGTTTTAAGCATAGTTAATTATGGTATAAGTGATGGTCGAATATGAAATGAAACAGAATATATTGAGTTACTCTGGATTTTAGACCTTAAGGATAATGTTAGTCCAGGTCTTAACAATTCTGTTTCTTTAAAACCTGTCTTAAAAAGGAGATGCTTACATCACTAAGTTTATTAGCAGGGTGTTGTCACATGTCTTGTTTTTAGTTATTTATTGGTTATTCTTTTTGTATAAAAGTGTTTGAATATAATGTTAGTTTGTATTTATGGTCTGAAGAAGTGGAGTTTCAGTGAAAGCACTCACCGATTTTAATAAATCCACTCAGCCTGTTGTGGACATCTGTCACGTTATTCTAACATCCATACCCTGCAAGTATTATAGCACCATTGTTGATTGTGTTTACCTCAGATATCTGATTACAATAAGTATGAATAAGTATTCCAAATTATTCCATAACAATGCTCACTAGTCCTGCAAAGCTAGACTGTTTAGACTGAGCAAATGACAAGAGGATAAGTTACTTACTTCCACAGACAGTCGCACACCCAGATTTGGAAGCAGTAGCCACTTTGGTGTATGTAACTCATCTGACTCTGGCAAAAATAGCACCCCTAAACCTTTTTACACACAAGTTATGAATAAAGATGAACATAATGAGAGAAAAAGCAAAAAATCGGGAATATATATTTGAAATATTACTCTTACATAGAAAGTGCTGGAATAACAGTGTTTGCATTGACTTGGGTTTTCTGATGGATATGAAGTCTGAAAACTGAAAAACACCTGTTATTATTTATTGACTGCATTCCTCAGTGACTTGCCAGAAAAAAACAACTGATGAGGAATGCCCCAAAGATGTGAGGCAAAGTAGGAGACAGTCTATAAAATCAGGGACAGATTCAACTTTGTTTCACACCAAGAGAGCCAGAGAATAAATATTCCACCCTAGCTATGCTTTTGGGATGCATGCTTGAAATTGCTGTAGGTCTCATAACTACAAATAGCAGATGCTAGCCTAACAGAGGTCCGAGTCTTGCTAAAAACTAATAGAATGCCTGTGGTGTCTGATGGTAGTAGAGAAGATCTTACAGTGGCAACCTTTTTAGCAGCCTATTCACACTGATGAAAAATATAACTTTCATCAGGAAGTGAGATAAGTTGGACTGCCCAGCTTGCCCACCACCTGACAGAACATGCCTTTCATTTAGCCACTGCTAAGATCTCTCTGGACAAATAAGTCATCATTTTCTGAGATACCTCAATCTGATATATGGCGTAATACTGCTCCAGATGAAATCTGACACTACAAAAGCCTGCGTGCCTTCAGCAACATTGTGACCATCTCTCCTTCACACCAAAGTGAACGGGGGCACAAGATTATACCACAGTTCATGCTTAAGTGAGATCGGTTGTATAAAACTTGGGAGTAGCTTGCTGAGTGGCAAGGGTAAGAATCTATTGCTGGCACTTATCAAGGTCATCAGGACTACCGGACCATCCTCAGAAAGTAACTGAGGGAAAGTAGAAGAAAAAACCTCAGGTATGGTATGCAGATTATTCCAATGCTACCCCAGTTCAAGTCTGAGGGAACAAAAGTGTGGGAGCTCCAGGATGAAGTCAACAAGAATTAAGTAGAAGCATGTGCTTGGCTCCACCAACAAGGCCATGTTCTTCACATTAATGAGAAAGATGTAGAGTAAATAATTACTTAGTTTATACATCATAGAGATAACAGAAAGAAACCTAAATAACTTCATAATACATATGAATTCTTTAGTAAGAGCTAATGGCTTGAGACTGTTTAAACCTAGCAGATGACAAGAGGTTACGTTTCTTTCATCCTCAGACAGCCCAAACAGCATGATTTTATTCTGGATAAGAACTGAGCTAATCAGAACTTGGTAAACTGTTGTGGGAATGTCCCCACACAAGTAGGTAGATGGTAATGAAGAAAGGTTTACTGTTGCAGTAAGGACATGATCAGACGTGTTGGTGTAGATAGTGGCAACCTGAGTCAGCTGTAGCATGGGACTATAACAGATGGCAACAACTTCCGCGATCCTACCCTGTCTAGGTCATTTAGTAATGAAGACCTCAGGTAGTGTAGTTGCTTCAGTGTGTGGGCCAAAGTTGTTGTCAAGCTTGGTGTCTGAAGTAAAAGCAAGCAAGTATAATGCAGCAGTTTGAGATATATTTATTTATTGGCATTTGATTACTGGGAAAGTCCACTGGGCCAAGGTGAGCCCGTTTTTGGTGGAGGCCCAGGGGGAAAAGCTCCAAGTTATAATCATACTTACATGAAACTTTCATAAAACTTACATAATAGTTTCCAGATAAGAAAAATTTCAAGGGGAAATCAAGAAATTTACAGGAAGAAGAAGAACAAATAAAAAATATAAAAGTTACAGAATAAATTTACCTGAAAATATAAAAATAGATAAAGGTGATAGACATTAGAATTATATTATACAAAAAGATAAAGGTGATAAGATGTTAAACTAACAGCAAAGTTAAACATGGTCAGGCACAGAATAATATCATGACAAAATGGTTAAAATATTATACAGATTAACACACCAAAGTATGCATATAATTCAAGGCATTGCTTAGGATAAGCAATAAGAACATAAGAACATGTATGTATGTGTGTATATATATATATATATATATATATATATATATATATATATATATATATATATATATATATATATATATAAACATGTAACAGAGAGAAAGGCATAAGAGGAGAAGTCTGTAGTATTTAGTAGAGAAGGAAAGAGGAAACAGGAAGAAGAGAGATGGGGAGGGAATAGTAAGTGGGATGGACAATAAATAGAAAGAGATAGGAGAGAAGGAAGAAGAATGAAGTAGAATGAAAGCGGAAGAGAGGGAAAGTAAAGGGAAAAGGGGCTGTTGAGTAAATAGAAAGCAAGAGGTGGTGTTAAGAAGTTAAAGTTCATTAGGAATTGTCAGAAACACTAAAGTGTTGGAGTGGGAGCTAGAATATAAACAGATTTGGGTTTATTTAATAGACTAAGTTAATGTCAGGAGAGAGAATTGAGCAGTTACACATCCAGTTGGAGATGAGATAATTGTGCAGTGCAGCTTTGAAGTTGTAAAGGCTTTGTTGTAAGTAGATAAAGGAAGGTAGATTATTCCATTTTCTGGCAATGATCCAAGAGTATATTAGTTGGCCTGCAGGCAGTTTAGGTTTATGAACTTGAAAAAGATGCTGTTGTTCAGATTGCAGAGGCCTAATGGGGTTGTAAAGGGGGAGAAAGGAGCTAAGCGCAGGGTAGTCTTGTGGTTTGTAAATAAATGTATGTCTAGTTGTGAGCTGAAGAAGTAGTAGGTAGTGAGGGAATTCAAGCCATTGTAATTTTATTTAGGGCAATACAATGGTGAGTAGAATGGCGACTGTAACAAATTTAGCTATCTTATTATAACATGTTTCTAATTTAGATGTCAAGGAAGACTGCAAGTTGGTTAGTAAAGGCTTACCATAGGTTAGAGAGGGTAATAGGTAAGATAGTGCTAATGTTTGTTTGGTAGGGAGGGAGAGGAACGTATTGTGTCTGTAGAGCAATCCTAGTTTTTTATGGGTCTTGCTTATATTATTTTGAATGTGCAGATCAGATTTGAGATTCTCATCCATTATAACTCCTAACAATTTAGTGTGGGTTACTAGCTCAATTTTTGTAGAGTTAATATCAAGGTCATCTTTATTGATGATTCCACATTTGATGAAGATGATACTTACAGTGGTTTACAGTGCCCTAAAGGGGTTCAAAAGAGGACGGTTCCAAGTCATTTCCAACTTGTCATGGAGTATAACCCTGGGTACTACCTGAAGGATAGGTAGACAAAGTTCATTCAGATATTCAAACTCAAGATCATAGCTAGGTCAGAATCCTGCCATTAAGAGTTCTTGCAATGGCCTTCCTTCTATAACAACATCTATGCCTTTGTAGAATATGCAGGTGTCTGTATAAATGGAAGTCACGAGTTGGCAGATTTTAAGAAAAAAAAGAAATGGTCTAAAGCATAACTATGATAGAAAAAAGAGTAGTACAGTTAGCACCTCAGGTCATTGTAGAGCAAATTGAAAAATACAGTGTAAGAATGTTTATTTGACTTATCAGAATGGAAACCCATAATAGTAAAAGTGTAAAAAAAGCACAGAAAGGTAAGTAGATCATCCAGAGAAATGGAAGACTGTCCAAAGAGGAAAGAGAAGAATTAATTGATGAAAGAAAGGATAAACAATGTACAGCAAAAGAGTAAATGAAAGAATGTTAGGCAATCAGCTAGGAATAAGTTCAGTGAGGAAACTCATACACAGACATGAACATTTTTATCCTCATAGAAACTGAGAGAGATTGAAATATACAAGTAATAATGCCTAACAGGGTGTGTATTAATAGGTTAGTACTAGGCTAACTGCCCTTCTGAGCCATTTTAAGAATTGCCAATTATCCCATGTGAGAATCAAACCCTGTACCTGTAAGGTAAACACCTTAACCATTATCCCAACACCTACCCAGGGGTGATATGTGGCCTGACACTGCAGGTGGAGGGCCTCTACACCCCTGGAAGGGCATTAATTACACATTAACACACACCCTGGAGGGCATTAATGTACTTAGAGAATGGGCTATCTGTAAAATTGTTGTGTTTTACTTACTTATTTTTTAAGTACTATATTATTTTTTTATATATTTTTGATGTAAAATAGTTCCTCCGCTTAATGTTTCAAACTTGCTGTAGTATATGTTAATGGCATTGGAGGAAGCATTTTACATCCAAAATATAACACTTTAAAAATGTCCAGGTATTTATTTTAGTATTTTTTGGTTCCTTACTCCTAAAATGTTTAGTTTGTTGCCATTTATTAGAGATTGATTTATCTGACTGATGACATAGATTTCAGTTCAAACTTTCATTTTGTTTAGAAAATTAATTCTAACATAAGTCCTGTTATTTAGGAACTTTTATAAGAACAATAATTAAAATATGTTCCTATTTTTGAGCCTGTATTCTCCCTTTATTTTATTTATCCATATTTCTTTAGCTGAAAGGTCGAGCGGTTTATAGACCTCTTTACTACTAATGGCAGTGGTCGATCTCTCATATGCAGGCACAAATACACACATCTCTGTTTCAGAAAATGCAAGCTGACACAAATTCTAATGTTGAAGTAATGTTGTAATGATGTAACAGGATCATGTAAAAATATATTGTTATTTTGAGCCTTTGTCACCCGTTTATTTTATACTTATCCAAATATGTTGAGGTAAGAGGTCAAGAGCTATGCAGACCTCTTAACTGCTACTGCTGCCAGGGATCACTCTCAGTCTTCACTCTCTCCCCTTCTTGCACTCGCTAAACAGCAAAAGCACTGCTTAGCATGTGTAAAGTAATGGCTCAATCAATCTCACTGTTCACTCTCTCTCTGTCTCATACACATGCACAGTTTCTTCTGCTTTCACACACATACATGTACACACAGTTTCTACAGCATTCATGCATGAATTCATTCACACGCAGACAGAAACGTAAACACGCATACACATGCATACAGACAAACACACTTTTTTTTTTACACTCGCTAAACAGTAAAAGCACTGCTTAGCGGGTATAAAATAATGGCTTGATCGATCTCCTTTTCACTCACATGCACACATACACTTACACACAAACAGACATAAGCACACACGCACACTTTTTCTTTTAATTTTCTTTTTTTTTTTACATTTTACACTCACTAAACAGCAAAAGGTTGCTTAGCAAGCGTGAAATAATGGTGGCCGTTATGTTTTTTTCTGTATGAGCTCCATGGCAGCTTGATATGCTGCTGTGAAATGGTGGACTCATTTTTCGGCAGGCATTACTTCTGTATTAATACCCTGCTGTAGAACATTCATTTTCCAATCAGGATGTGATCTATGGATCTCCTGTTCTCTAAATATAAATATCTACATCCTGAGTAGAACTGATAACAGAAGTGCAAGTGAATACAGTAAATGCAAAGCTAAGTTCACTTTAGACTTCTAAAAGAAACATGCTAACAGACACAACCCAATGAAAAAATACTAAGGGATAGAAGTACAAGGTGTAACCAAAGTTGCAAACAGACTGGTCGAGAGGCACAAATTAAAGAACCTGTTGCTAAAAATGACATCATAGTATCCAAACAGCTTATAATTCACAAGATGAGATAAAAGAAGACCACATAAAGGAAAATTATAAGGATAAAGAATCATCCACAGAGAGTTACATGAACACTACTGAGAGACAAGAAAGCTAGTCAAACTAACTTGAGTGAGTATAATCTATTTAATTAAGAATGCAAGAATACAGTGCATTGGAAATGAAGGGTACTAGTAATTGCAACACAATAATCCAATTCAAACTGTATTTTGTATCAGACGTAAAATGATACATCATCAGAAAGAGGTTAAAAACTGATGAAATCTTCTAATACATTGGTGGCCTAAAATGTTGGGAGAAGTGAGTCATATGTAATGTGGGTGTTGATGCCAAGTAAAATAAAAATGGTTAAGTGGTATAAACATATAAAAATAAAATATGTAAAATTTCTACATTTTATCCAGTTTTTTCTTCTACCTGTTCATATAAAAGCAGTCATTTATATACCTCATAATGCAGTTTGCATTTAGTAGAAGCATACCAGGATTTATTAATAACATATGATTATGTGTAAGGTATCAATGTACATACGATGGGACCACTGAGTACCCCATCGCCTTTCCCAACTTCTGCTCACTTATGTCCTTCACCTGATCTTCTGAATCTCATAGGTTCATAGCTTCATAAGTGTGTACTAGGCTAATGGCTCTGAAGCCTTTACAAGCCTAGCCCATAGAAGTGCCCTGGCATCGTGCTGCCCAACGTTAGTTCCCAGTGCCTCTATCAAGTAGAGCCACTGGAGTGATCCCCAGGGTGAACTTTCTATTACCCATCCATCCATTCATCAAGATTTCTCTTGAAGAGGGACAGTGAGGTGCTCTGCTTGACATGTATGGGAAGTCTATTCCAGAGCACGGGCAGTCTCTGGGTGAGGAACCTGTCCCTCCAGCATGTTCTGTTGATTGTGCTAATGAGGTTAAGGTCTCTGGAGCATGTGGTGCGGAGGGATTGGGATTTCTTTAGATGCAGCATTTTTAACAGTGTTGGGTCAGATGTGGCTTTGTAAGTCAAGCAGAGATCGCTCATATAAGACAGAGAATAGCTGGAGTCTTTTGAGTCTGTCCATGTAGGACATATGTTTAATGCCTAGGATGCTCTTCGTGAGGTACTTCTTTAGCCTCTCCAGCTGTTGCAGGTGTCTAGTGAGGTACATGCCAAATGGGGCATTATACTCGATGATTGGTCTAATGAGGGAAGAGTAGAGAGAGAGATGATGACCTCTTTCTTCCTGGATGCAAAACCCTTGGTAAACATAGGACTTTCTGACCACAGTGGCAATGTGGTGGTCGAACGAAAGGTTGCTGTCAACCTGTGTCCCCAGATCTCTTATAACGCCTTCAGTGTTCAGTGGGCTCCAATCGATGTGCTAATTAGTAGGAACTGAGTTTTTACTAATGGGGATGATGACGCATTTTTTGGCGTTAAGCTTAAGGCCAGTTTCGACACCAGTTATTGGTCTCAGTGAGGCCTTTCTGTAGGATGTCTGCATCACTTGGGGAGTTAATAATGGCTCCCAGCTTGCAGTCATCTGCGAACTTTGTCAGCCAGAGTCCCTTTGTGTTGGCCTGGACTTCTGAGAAGTAGATGCCGAACAGGAGAGGACCCAGGACTGATCCCCGTGGGACTCCACTCATGACTAGTCGGCAGTCTGACTTGGAGTTCGATACTTTCACACTGTGTGTTCTATCTGTGAGCCAATTTGCAACCCACCTAGTGATATAGGGGTTGATGCCTAGTTTAGTGAGTTTATCAATAATTCCTGAGTGAGAAATGGTATCAAAGCCCTTGGCCAGATCGAGGTAGGCTGTATGCACTGCCTTACCTTCATCCACAGCCCTGGTGACTGACTCAAAGAAGTCAACCAGGTTGAGCAGGCATGATCTCCCTTTCACAAAGCCAAACTACGTGGGGTCCAGAGTTTGGAGATTTCCTATATTTTTGTTAATCAGGTCCATGATGATGTGGTCCATAGCTTTACATGTCAGACTCATCAGGCTAATGGGGTGATAATTCCCAGGGTTTGTAGTCGCTCCCTCTTTATGGAGAGGGGTGACTGTATCAGTGCGCCATTCGGTAAGGACAAAGCCTGAGGTGAGACTGTGACTGAACAGGACACACAGATGGGGTGCCAGTTCGCTTTGTATTTCATGTAGAACACAGCCAGGGATATTATCGGGTCCCATGCAAGCTGTATTCTTGGCCTTGGACAATGCAGCTTTAACCTGTGCTGCAGTAATGCTGGGTGCTTGGCATTGTTCCAGTGTTGTGATTGGTCCTGTGGGGGGGAGAAAGGGGTAAAGTTGGCACTGAATTTGTCAGCCAGTATGTTGGCAGTATCTGTTGGCTCAGTATAGGAGGTACCATTGTGCAGTAACTCAGAGCAAGTCTGAGTATTGCCGTGGAGGTTCTTGATATAACTATAGAAGGCTTTGTGACTGTTTATAGTGTCTGCTGCAATTCTGCCTTCATAGCTGGCTTTAGAAGATTTGATGAGGGATCTCAACTTTTTGTTGAGGCTAATAAGAGAGTTTTTCCAGTCTTGGGACTTCACTTTTTTCTGCAATGGATGTTATTCGTGTTTCAATGTTGCAGTCATCACATTTGGGTTATTTGCCTGCAGGTAGTCCTCAGTCGACATGAATACCAGAGTCTTGGGATTTCTGCGTTGGATGCTGTCGCCTCTTCCATGGAGTCAGGTCGTCAGGGGTATAAAACATGCAGCCGACGCCATTACATTAGTCTTTCTTGCTGCGCTAGAGCCTGCAGCAGGAGCAGTTCACAAGTGCCAGTTGGCCGCTACCTGAAATTTTCATTTTTCGAGTTTCAAACCTGAAGTCTTCTAGAGCTAAGTATCCCGTTGGGGATACTTTTTTCTTGCTCTAACCGATGTCAGAAAAAGTTAACAATTGTCTTGCCTGTGGAAAGCAAATACCTCACAGAGATTTCCATTCTTACTGCCTCACCTGTTTAGGCCCAGACCACGACGTTCCTCTCTGTCGGTTTTGTGCCTTGTTCAACACCCGAACCAATTGTCATCAGGCTATCTTTGTCGCTAAATTCTTTTGCTCTCATTCTCCGTATTCCAAAATGGCTTTGATAAAACATCCGACTGCCGATCTTCCGAAAAAAATGTAAGGATAAAGACTGAGACAGACCTCATAGGTCCAAAACTGCCGGCGATGCTTCCTTTAAGCTAGTCGCCAATCCACCGGTATTCAGTGAGGCGCTTACGCAGCCCCTGATACTCACTTCTACAGATTCGCAGGCCTCTACTGAGACCCATTTGGAGTCCGGTATGCAACAAAATGGTTCTTTGACTATGGAACCTGCGGATATCTTTTCCTTGGATGGGTCCGGAGCCGCTGTGCAGGCACCAGCCTCTGAGGGTGTATTCAGACCTTCCGATGTTCGTATTAAACCGACTTCTTTGTTTTTGACTAAAACTACAGAATTTTTCAGGCCCAGATTTCGCACTACGCCTAGGAGACCGACGACCAAAGTGCATTCTCAAGCTCCCATGCCTCAGAAACAAATGCTTAGAATGGCTGAAGACCTTATTACTTTAATTAGGGGAAGCCAGCCTTCCCCCTCTAAAAGACAAAGAATTGATTTTCCTTCTGATTCTACAGACCATGAGTCCGATAACTCTGACCCCTCTGATTACCAGGACATACCCTTATCCACCTATGAGGATTCAGATGCAGAGGATTCCATTCCCTCTGCCTCCCCTCCAGAGGATTTTTCTTTCAGTGAAACCTTGCATAACCTAAGAGAGCATTTCTGCTGAGAATGCCAGGATTACCCTCAGTCCAAAAAGAGACTCAGGGAATATTTAGACTTGCCTCAGCACAGGCCTCTAGCTATATCCCCTGTCTTGGATATTGTAGATGATGTCTTCAAGGAATCTAGTCTTACCCCTGATACTTTACCTCCAGCTCCTAGAAAGCCTTACAGGTACTACAGAGTACCTGATTCTCACAAATTTCTCTTTGAAATTCCTACTGCGGATCCAGAGACCATTTCCCAGGGACTTAAAGGTATTAAGGCTACTACAGCCCAAAACCCTACCCCTTCGGACAGGGATTCTAGGGCTTTAGACAGATGGGGTAAGAAGGTAAGATCCATTTGAAGGCGAAAAGCCGAGGTACCAGATCGCAATAAACGCTTTACTGGCATGGTGCTGGCTTCTTTTGTGTTGTACTAAGAAGGTATATACCTCTGCAACTCTTGCCATCAGGGCTTTAAATTGCCAGTTTCACATGTTGAAGTACCAGCAGCATATTATGGAACAAATTAAACAAAAAATGTTGTTGATTCCTGATTGTGCAGAAAATAGAGATTTACAAGAGTTAATGCATTCTGCAAACCAAGTTAGTAAACATACTTTGCAGTGTGGTTTTGATGCTTTAGAAGCATCTTGCAGGGCTGCTGTCACTGGGTTTGTTCTGAGAAGGCATGCTTGGCTGAAGGAACAAATCTTGCCAGACCATGTCAAAGCAAAATTACTAGATGCTCCTTTAAACTAAGAATGTTTGTTTGGCACAAAAGCAGAAGAAGTTCTTAAAAAATGGAGGAAAAAGCTAAATCTATGCAAACTGTTAAAGATTTCTTACAGGTACAGCCACCTAGATTCAGTAGGCATTGGCCTTCAAAAAACTGGTCCTTTACAGTCCCTCCCAGGCCTTCTCAGTCCAAATCCAGAGGCAACAGACCACAAAGACTACAATCTCAGGGTATGCACAGATCTAAACAATGGAGTGCTCCCACCTCAAAAACAGGGAGCGGTAAACCACCCTCTTATGGAAAAATTTCACAATGACTTGCCCTCCATCCTTCCCAGCCGTGCCCAAGTACTTGCATGCCTAGGAGGAAAACTCGCCCTGCATGCAAAAAACTGGGAATACATTACCCAGGACCAATGGGTCTTAAACATTGTACCCCAGGGATAAAGATTCTACATCCACTCACTTCCAACTCCAAGCAGATTGCCAGACCTTCCTCCAAACCAGTGGGCAGAGGCCCAAAAGCAAGTACTTTCTCTTCTCAGTATCAGGGCTATTCAACCTGTTCCAACAGAGCAAAGGGGACAGGGTTTCTACTCCAGACTGTTTCTGGTGCCCAGAAAAGAGAACTCTTGGCGCCCTATTCTGGATCTGTCAATTCTCAACACCTTCCTGGTGGTACCAAAGTTCAAAATGCTTACACTTCAACAGCTGCTTCCTATGCTAGCCAAGGACTCCTGGCTGGTCACCCTAGACTTAAAAGAAACTTATCTACACATCCCCATAAGGGAATCTTGCAGGAAATAGCTAAGTTTCAGGGTAGGCTGTTTGCACTGCCAGTTCCCTGCACTTCCTTCTGGCTTATCTACTGCTCTGAGGGTATTCACAGAGTGCCTGGCTCCAGCCATTGCATACTGCAGGCAGAGAAACATTCAAATTTACCCATACTTGGATGATTGCCTGATTCAGGCGGACAGTCAGGAATTGCTAGTTCAGCACCTGGCATTTGTAAAAAGACTCCTAACTTCTCTGGGGTATACCACCAACGAAAATCTCATCTGGTACCCAGCCAAAAAAATTGTATTTCTGGGAGCAAGCTTGAACACAACTTCCCAGAGGGCATTCCTCACTCCAGAAAAGCAGGTTTATTTGACAAATTACTTCAAACTACTGGCCACCCAAACCCAGCTATCTGCAAGAAAAATACTGCAAGCCCCAGGGTTCATGGCCTCATGCATTCTCCTAATTCCATATGCAAGACTGCATATGAGGAAACTTCAGTGGTACTTAAAAAGTCTCTGGTGTCAACATTCTCAGGACTTGGAAACAGTGATTCCTATCATTCCTTGCCTAAGGACAGAGTTCCTTTGGTGGGCAGAGGCCTGCAGCCACAACAAGGGACTCCCTTTCATTCAACCTCCGCTGTCCAAACCCTGACAACAGACCCATCAGACTATGCATGGGGGGATCACATGGCAGGCAAATGCATTCAAGGCAAATGGAGCCCAGGACAAATGCGCCTGCATGTCAATCAGAAAGAAATGTTAGCTGTACAGAATGCACAGACAGCCTTCAAATACCTTATTCTTCCAGGACAACTCTTAATAAAGCCAGACAACACCACAGTTATGTGGTACATAAACAAGCAAGGGAGAACTCATTCCTACCCATTCTACAGGTTAGCCATGGCTCTGTGGAACACAGCCTTGAGCAACCAAGTGCACCTGCAAGCTCAATTCCTGCCAGGCAAACAAAACTCACTGGCAGATGACTTAAGCAGAAATCTAATGGACCCACATGAGTGGAAACTGTAACCCAACTCATTCAAACTTATAATCAAAAGGTGGGGGACACCAGAGGTGAACCTCTTTGCTTCCCCTCTAAACCATCAATTGAGCAAATTTTGCACCAGAACTCCCCATAGCCAAGCATGGAATGTGGATGCCCTATCCTTTAAATGGGAAAACCTCTCAATCTATGCCTTTTCCGCTTTGCCCCTCCTCTCGAAAGTACTACTCAAGATCAAACAGGGCAGGCCAAATACAATCCTTATTGCACCAGACTGGCCAGGCCAGCACTGGTACCCACTTTTACGCAGTCTGATAACAGTGCCACCCTGGCACCTGCATCAGACCCCCCTCTCTGCTGTCCCAGCAGGAGGGCCAGATTTTGCATCCTCAGCTGCAAACCCTGAACCTAGCAGCCTGTCTTATTCCCTGAATACATCACCAGCAACCCTCAGCAAACAGGTGCTGGATGCCATCCTTGAAGCCAGGAGACCTAGTACTATGAAATCCTATTCTGAAAAGTGGAAAAGATACTGTTCTTGGAGCCAGTCTCAGGGAAAGGATGTAGCCGTCCCCTCCTTACCTCAAATCCTAGATTATCTAGCAGAGCTGCTCCACAAAGGCCTATCCTTCTCATCAATTAAGATTCATGCCTCTGCCATCTCAGCTCATTACAATACTGAACCACCCCTTTTCTCTCACCCTCTGGTCAAACAGTTCCTGAGAGGAGCTATCAATTTAAGACCCCCGAGGAGAGCTCCCACTCCTGCCTGGGACCTTAACTTTGTACTAGAGAAGCTCATGCTTCCCCCTTTTGAGTCTGCTGCTACAGCAGAGTTAAAATTCCTCTCTTGGAAAATAGCTTTACTTCTAGCCATCACTTCAGTTAGAAGAGTGTCTGAGTTACAGGCCCTTATGGCTGTGGAACACTTCATTATCTTCCATGCGGACAGGTTTCCCTCAGGACTAACCCATCATTCACGCCCAAGGTGGTATCCAGTGTGGCTTTAAACCAATCCATCCATTTACTTACCTTTTTTCCTAATCCTCAGAATAAAGGGGAAAGGATCCTGAACTCTTTGGACGTGCACAGACAGCTTAGGTTCTACCTTGACAGGGCTAAACCTTTCAGAAAATCTGATGAGCTGCTAGTCAGCTTTGCTACAGGGGCAGAGGGCAAGGCCATTTCAAAGCAAACCATCTCCAAATGGATAGCACACTGCATCCATTTCTGCTACAAACACCATGAAAAACCTACCCCACAGGGGATCAGAACCCATTCCGCTAGGGCTACTTCAACCTCTACAGCATTTCTCAGGGGAGTCCCTACCAAGGACATCCTGGAAGCTGCAACCTGGAGTTCAGTACACACCTTCACCAAGCATTATCACTTACCTATCTTTTCTAAATCCAGAGCTGGATTTGCTACAGCAGTCTTACAAGACCTGCTAGCCAGCCCTAATACTTCTTGACTGCCTGCACCCTTCCTCAGCTTTGGGAATCAACCCGAATGTGAGGACTGCAACAGTGAAACACGAAGAACATAGTACAGTAGTGTACTTACCATAAATGTAGCTGTTCAAATGTATTCACTGTTGCAGTCCTGGTTACCCTCCCTCCAGCCCCCCTGACTTTTCTATACTTCCTTTCTATCCTCATTTTTGGCCATATCTTATGGCAATGGTATTTACTTTTTAATGGAGGTGTTCCACACCATGTAATTGCTTCCTATTTTGGGGGCTTCTGACATTCGGGGCAAGAAAAACTGATGTAATGGCGTCATGGAAGAGGCGACAGCATCCGACACAGAAATCCCAAGACTCTGATATTTGGGCCGACCTGCAGGCAGATAACTCAAATGTGATGACTGCAACAGTGAATACACTCAAACATCTACATTTATGGTAAGTGTACACAGCTGCACTTTTCTTCCTTCTGTTGTAGAGTTTATTAATGGCAGGGGACCACCAAATTGGCTTCCTTTGTTTGGAGGAGAGTGTCTTAGTTCTGTTGGTTATGGCTAGTTCCATGCATTTATGTACATGTTCGTACAATGCATTGGTGTATGATTCGGCAGTCATGCAGCTATTTTCCATTGGTATGGGTGCCGGGAAGTGAGCCACCTCTATTTTTAGCAGTCTAAAGTCAGCTTTGGAGAAGTTTTTCAAGGTGGTTACCTTTGCAGGGGTTGTGGGTGACGTGGATTTCCATGGTGATTAGTTTATGGTTGGATCTGACCAGGGAGGAATTGACTATTGGTGTAGAGCAATGGTCACCCATGTTAGTAATAACCAGGTTAAGGATGTTGCTTCCTCTAGTGGGGGGGGGGTCAGAATGAGCTGGAGCAGGGCATTGGAATTGATGAATTCCAGGAAGTGTTGGGCCAGTGTATTGGTGCTTGAGTAGTTTTCCCAGTTGATGGAGGGGTAGTTGAAGTCTCCTAGTATGAGAGTGTTGGGTTGGACCTTGATAGATTCCAGGGTGCTTAGGAATGTGGAGTGAGAGTCTAGGGACATTGTTGGGGACCTGTAGCAGGTTATCTCTTTTCACTGTCTACTGTATATAAAAGAGCACACTTTTGCTTCCCCATTTCACCCACTTTTCTAGTTCCCCCTGACTTCAGTTGTGTACTTTACATAGCTGCCCTTCTCCCAGCCTCTATGAGTCATGGTTTTTCAGCTTCTACCCTTTTTTTCTCTCATATGTACTTTCTTCATTTGCTTTATTTCCTCCTTGACTTAAGTAACAGCATTTTCTCCTTTAGTTCTCTGCCAGGATTCAAGTGAACATATTCCTAGCCCATGAAATACGTTAGCACTACTGGTCAAACAAAGTGCTGCATTAGCTACCTTTAAGACTAGACTTGATGACCAGATGGGTACAAACAAATTTGCACCACAGTTATCTTGTATGACCCTGCTCTTTGGAAGATCAGCATTAATAAGTGCTTGACAAGGATGGCACGAACTTTTAAGTTTGTCTGCTTTAAGATGTATATAGCTAGGCACCTTATGTAGTCCATAACTGTTTGTCTAGTACGTCTCTATGTTCCTATTCAGTGTTATGTAAGTTGGACAAGTCTAGAGTTTCTGTCAGTTTATTCTTTCCTTCTAACATGGAAGCAGGGATGCTCCAGGACACATCTGAAAAATTCAGGTCACACATAATCACTCCATTTCTCTTCCAGTTGCACATCCTTATTCGTATTCTGCATTCCATTCTCTGACCTCAGAGGATGTGGTATCTGCTGGATAATATCTGACCAATAGCCCCTGGTTTCCTCACGATTATTCCAATTGCAAGTGCTGCTGTTCTTTACTGTTCTTCTACTTCTGTGTTCTAGTTTTTGTAAACTCTCTGCTCTGACTCTTTACTGATCCTCTTCATCCGTCTGTCTGTTTTCAGTTTTGTTAACTTTGTTCTGACTCTTGATCCTCCTTGTCTTATATGGAGTGCCACTCTTCCTCTATGTTTGTTAAATCCGTAAACCTTTCACCATAATTTCCATGTCCCATCTACAACTGAAGTCCTGTGATGCCCGAAATGTGATTTACAAGTATTTGCTGTTTTGAGTTGTTTAAGCTGCTGTTTGCTCAATAATTTATGTTGTCACATGACTCCGATATATATAATTCTCTCATCTCTGAGTTTGACACTTAGCAGAGAGACAGAAAAAGATTTTTTTTAATTTTTACATGCTTTAACAATGGTCACTATATTTCTGTATTGAAGTGACCTCAAAGTAAAAATATGAAAATAAAGGGGTGTGGGTGGAAGCTCCCCTCATGCGGTTGCCCTACCCCCCCCCCCATATTTCCACAAACTGTCAGTCTCAGAGTATGTACATGTGAGCTTATATGTACTGAGATAATGGGTTTCATGCTGAAATGTATATGGTAGTCTGTTGAGGACTTGAAATTCAAGGAAACATAGTAGACACTTGTCATGCCAGTTCCCCTTCCACCAAGAATATCAGAGTTCCCCTTTCTTCTTCCATAGGCTTTTTTAGTTTTCATGCCAGTGTTTATTTCCCATTCTCCCTTTCCTATTTCCCTTAGTTTGCTTCCTCTTTATATCCATTAATTACCTGATTTCCTTTGTTTTTGTCTCCAAATACAGTTATGGTCCCTATGATATACATTTTTATTTATTTATATATATATATATATATATATATATGTGTGTGTGTGTGTGTGTGTGTGTATATATATATATATATATATATATATATATATATATATATACACATATATATAAATAAAATTTTAGTCTGTAGTTCAGCAAGGTCATTACTTACAGAATGAAATGCAGTCAGGCTTTGACAAAGAGTATGCCATGCTCCCTCATCCAATCCATCCATTAGCTACTGTATTCCCTATTTCCTTCTTTATTATTGTGCTGGCTTCCAGAACCAGAAGCATTTTTCAGAATTCTTCTACCCATTTAAACTACTAGATATACCACAGACTCTCAAAGCGCTCCTTGCTTTTTTCTTCACAGTCCTGTTGGAGAGGTTATTCGCATGTATAAGCATTATGGCATGACTGTGGCTCCTGCAATGTGTAATTCCTGTGGTCATCCCTTAAGCCATCCTATGCAGTATTACTGCTGGTACCATCCCTATTGCAACTACACTTGACCGGATGGTATTTCCCCTAATGTCTTCCTCCTACTTGCTCCTTGGGCTTCACCTGCCTGAATTTCCTGCTGTCTCCATTATTTTGTCACTTCTCTTTCCCCTTTCCAGTGTTTCCACTTCCACCTGTTCATCAAATATTTGATTTATGATGCCCTTACTCTTGTTACTTCCTCTGAGATGCTTGCATCAGTCAACATGCTACTTTCATCCTTCCTGATATTTTTTTGAAACAGGCCAGAATTGTGGGCTGTCTGTCTAATTTTCTTGTACTGCATTCTTCTCCTGCTGATCTCTTTCCTGTGCAGTTCTTGTCGTCTTTTAGCTCCATTTCCACTGACAGTCCTACTCTCCCTTAAATCCTATTTTAACTACCTCTGCCCATGTAGTCTAACACCATGTCTGCTGTCAAACAACTGTTGGAACTCCTGATCTACCTCATATTTTGTTCTGTTTTGATCTGTTCTCCTTACAGCTGACCAGTACTTGCCATGATCTGTCTTATCCCAATGCTCCATTAATCTGCAGTCTTCAAGGCACCTTCCCACCAAAAAACTGTACACATCCTCCCCCTGATAATTGTTAAGCACATTATTTACGTACAGCATTAAAATCAACTCAGTTTAGTTACGCTGCTGGAGGCTCTTTAAAGCAGTGAGCCTGTTTCTTCTCAGAAAGCTATATCACGCTCTTCTGTTTGGTCCTAGATGGTGCCGAGTAAAAAAAATGTGCTGTAGACGCTCCATGTGTGTGTGTGTGTGTGTTTGAGAGAGTGTGTGTGTAAGATAAATGTGCAGTATAGGAAAGAGTTCCATCGGAAATGTCTTTAGCAAAATTACTTCTTGATACTAAAAGAGATGACAGCTTCCATTGCAAGACTTAACTGTAAAAATAAAAGTCACTTCAAGAGGAATGTCTATGTAGAAATCATGAGATAAACTAAAAATAAATTATGTAGAACTAGAGAACTACCATTCTGTGCCTTTTTCCTCAGGAGTCTACTCTTACCTCTGCAGGCCGCACCAGGACACCTTCTGCTCTACTCTTTGTATATAAGTTAAAAAGAATGATTCAGTCACATCTAGTAAATATTCTAGGAAAATTGTATCCAACATTTAAAGAATCACACGGTTTCACTTCTTCAGTATTATGCTGAGTCTGCTAAAATGCTAAAACAATTTTAACAGTTTGTTACAAAGTATTTGCAAAGTGGCAGGAAAGCAGCAGTAAGCCAGAAAATAATATGCAGGTCATCTGAAAAACTACCTTTTTGTGCTGATATCCTGTATTCTGTACCGATATATGGTTACCATACTCTGAGATCAAAAACTTCTGTTCTATTGCTTGTTCCTTATGAGTTGAAGAGAGAATTACTTACGGTTTTCTCTCCTGAAGAAGGTTGTACTAGAATGCCTTTGCTGAAAGCTATTGCAACAGTTTAAATGCCTGTAAATAATTAAAATAAAAAAAAAAAAAAAAAAAAAAAAAAAAACATATCATGAATGAGATCTAGGAAAAGCAGGAATTTCAGGATCTGTAGTGACGTGCAGTGCCTGTTTGAAATGTTTTATGTATTGTAGTGTGTTTGCTAGTTTTGCTGCTCACCCAGAATAAGTATCGTCAAAAAACAGCTGTCCCTATTTGGTCCTGACAATCATTAGAGAATGAAAAAAAAAATCAGATGATATCAGATGTTCAACTCATCAACATGTTTTTTTGGATCTTCTTAAACCTTAGGACAAGTTTAAAAATTTAGAAATTTGCAAATTTAAAACAAGAATAATTACAGTTGCTCATTAGTTAAGATATCTGTCTTGCATTAACAGGAGTAGAGTCCGAGGTGCAATCCTGACTTTTGGTCACCATGTGGAGTTTCCATGCTCTTCTGGTATCTGTATTGATTTTCTGTTGCTACTTCAACAGAAAACATTTGGTTCCAAAGGATCCAGTTGGTAAAATCCATTAATCACTGGAGTCCGGTGTTTATTTCAATGTATTTGCTGTCTTGGATGTCTCTGTCTCAGGATTAATACAGTTTGAATTGCCATTTTTACTGCAAGTGCATCTGGTTCCTTGTGTCCTCCCAAAAACATACTGTCTGGCTGTGATAAAACTGCCCATGTACATTACATTTACCCTTATTGTTGGTGCTAATGTCATGGATGGAAAGGGCTTAAGGAATGGTTCATTTACACAGGTAAAATGTGAATAAAGACTATAAATATGCGAAAATGTGTGTGTTGTGGGGTAGTTGCAGATAATCAGTGTAATTACTCCACTCCTACCTATTTCTTCACAGAAAATGTAACTGCACTCCTCTCCCCAAACCTCCCCTCTTCCTTTTCTCCTGGCTAACCTTCTTCCCTTCTAAACCTCTCACTTATAATATATCTTCTTATTTGAATGCAATTTATATGATTTTTTTCCTATTGCTATTTCAGTTTGTTTATGTAACTTACAATGTGATACTTCTATATGTTATGCAAGTTGTTATGCGGAACTTTGCTGCTTAACTAAAATGAAAATTATATACTTTATGTAACTTGTTATGTGGAGCTTTTCTCCCCGGGCCTCCACTGAAAACGGGCTCTTGAGCCCAGTGGACCTCCCCGGTCACCAAATTGGAATAAATAAATAATATGTGTTACTAAAAGATGTAAAAGCACTGGCAGTGATGAACACCTGAAAAACACTTGGATAGCTTGTAGGCCATAATCTTAGAAATATTTGCCTTTTGTAGAAAGAGAATTTCATAAGAGTAAATATTTTTGTAGAATCTTGACAAGAAGGAGCTGAGAGATATCAGAAGCCTACTGCTGGATATAAAGGAATGCTAAGAACATATGTGTGTTCCAGGAATCTGCTTAAGATTGTACCGAAAGTTATTTATTTATCTATGTAGTATTTATTGCATTTGTTGACCAGGAAAGTCTGACTGGGCACAGAGTCCCCTTTTCAGTGGAGGGCAGGGGGGAGACAAGCTCAAAAATGATACATATTAGATATTTACATACATTATAGCAAAAACACATTTTACAAGTGTATACATAGTCTAGTGAATAGTGTAAAAAACATTTTACAAGTGTATACATAGTCTAGTGAATAAAGACATTCTGTAAAAGTTTATATATTTATATGTTATAAAGTTGTGTATTTATTACTTTTGCTTACCAGGAAAAGCTGAGCACAGGACCAATTTTCAGAGGATGCCCAGGGAGAAAGACTTAAGTGTACAAAACAGTAATAGACAAAGTGACACTAACGTATGGAAGGCAGTAATAATATGTAATAGTCTTTACATCATGTTTCAAACAAGGGAGAACTGCATTTTAGGATATTTAGACAGCCTTAGTCTTTCAATTTTAAATAGAAAGCAATATATCTTACAAGAGGTATAGTAATGAGATAGCTGGAGCTGAGAAATAGAAAACAGGAGTAACTGAGCAGTGATAAGGTTGAAGAGGAGTGACGTGCTAATCTGTTGCAGTACATTTTCAGAACTTGGAGTTGATTAAGTGAGACTTTAGCTGCACTTTGAATGACTTTAGTGAACAGTCCTGTCTTACTGTTAGTGAAATGGAGTTCCAGGTTTTTGACATTTGTTGGGAGTAGAGGAAACAGCATGCAAGAGTGTTTATGTTTTCATACATGTTGAAGGTCTTTGTCAGATGACCTGAAGCTTCTAGGTGATTTGTGTGGTTATTCAAGGTTGAATAGAGATGGGCAGTCATTTGGTTTCTTTATTAGTTTGTGGGTAATAGGAAGTAGAGAATATGTGAGTTGGTGAACTATTTCAAGCCACTGGAGATGTCTGAAGGCCGAAGAGTGATGTGACCTATGGGAGAGGTTGGCTGCAAATTTTGCAGCCTTTTTAGTTGAGTTAGGTAGATGTTTGTGAGTACTGGTGCTGAGTATAGGAGAGGAGAGTAGATAGTAGAAACATAGAGGAATATGTGAGAGATGCACTTATATAACCAAACTGGAAGCAAAGTTCTCTTCACCCAGGACTGGACTAGACAGTCAAGAGGAGAAGGTAAACACTTGCACCACACCACACTCATCACATAGTCCCTCAAAACCTACACCACCAGAACACACACATAGAAACACAAAATACACACCTACATTCATGGAGGCTCTCAAAAAAAATCTACCTCTACCCAAGCAACAGGGACCTCCAAAGCAGAAACACAAGCAACCTCCACCCTCCCAGCACAACCCAAATGACACATAGCCCACAAACTCAGTGTGCCACTCAACCACAGCCCATAAGGCATAACAACGTACCTAACACTCTAGTCATAGGTGACTCTATAGTCAGGCACACTGATGTTCCACTCACCAGGCTAAACAAGGAGAAAGTCACTGTCAGCTGCCTGTCAGGTGCCATAGTCTGCCACATAACGCATGCACTCAGGTCAGTCCACAGCAAGTACAAATATGACTCTGTCATTGTCCATGTTGGTGTGAATGACCTGAGATGTACCTCCCTGAACTACATGAAGAGACATGGAGGAGCTTTCTAATCTTGTAGCCCGGGCAGGTATGACTCTAGCCCTCAGTAGCATACTGCCATCAGCCAGAATGATACCACAGTACAAGGACAAAATGATTGACTTCAACAATTGGCTAAGCTTCTGGTGCCATTCTAAGGGGATCCAGTATCTGTCTGCCTGGGATGACATGATCGACAAACCACGATGCTTTGCCAGAGATGGCCTGCACCTGTCACCCTTGGGATTCCGGACACTGGCTAAGGCTCTTGCCAACTCTATAGTGCCTTTTTTAGGCAAGATTCAAATGACAAATTCACCACTGTAACAGGTACAAGCAAGCAAAATCTGAGGGTAATGCTACTCAATACTAGAAGTCTAAACCTCAAAATGCACTCACTCGAGGCACTCCTTAAAATGGAGAACATCGACATCTGTGCAGTGACAGAGACCTGGTTCAAGGCTCCAGAGAGCACCCCTGCATTACCAGGCTATAATTCATACCACACCTTTCGGCCGCCTAACTTGGACCGAAGCACTAAAGGCAGAGGAGTGTCCATATTCATTAAGGATATCCACACCCCCAGGCTAGTTGCTCAGCATAATGCATCTGAGATTATCCAAGTGCAACTAACTCTGGGCAAGACCGCAATGCAAATTGTAGCTTGCTACAGATCCCCCACCATGCCCCAGGATTCCCACTCCTCATTTCTTGATACACTGGAAAATATTAGGGTACAACCTAACACCCTAATAATGGGCGATTTCAACTACCCCACCATCAACTGGGAAAACTACTCATGTACCAACTCTTGTGCTCAACGTTTTCTGGAATTCATAAATTCCAATGCCTTGGATCAACTTATCCACACCCCCACCAGGGGCAGCAATATCCTAGACCTGGTCATTACCAACATGGGCAACTGGTGTTCCACAGCAGAGGTCAATTCCTCGTTGGTCAGTTCCAACCACAAGCAAATCACCCTAGACATCCACATCCCAGCCCCACCACTCATTAGGGAAACCACCGTAAAAAATTTCTTCAAAGCCAACGTCATGCTTCTTAAGACAGAAGTGGCAAACTTCACGACACCCATGCTGACGGACAATAGAGATACGACTGCTGAATCCTATACAATTGCACTTTATAAGCACTTACACGAATGCATGGATCATGCAATCCCTAACAGAACCAAGATGCTATCCTCCAAAAAAAGGAAGCCAATCTGGTGGTCCCCTGCTATAAACAAACTCTACAACAGAAGAAAGAAACTGTTGCAAAAAAGAGTAAAATCTCATGATTGGAGGAACTCCATGGTCAGCCTCCGTAAGAAGCTGAGATCCCTCATAAAATCCTCCAAAGCTAGTTACGAAAACAAAATCACCACTGATTCTAAAGACAACTACAAAGCATTCTATAGCTATGTCAAGAATCTCAATGGCAACACTCAGATCTGCTCTGAGTTACAGCATAATGGCACTAAATATACAGAACCAACTGATATTGCCAACATCCTGGCAGATAGGTTCAGTGCAAACTTTACCCCTCTCTCATCCCCTAAAGGGCCCATCTCTATACCAAAAGAATGCAAAGTACCTGTAATCACGGCTGCACAGGTAAAAAACACACTCTCCAAAGCCAAGAACACAGCATCCATGGGACCTGACAACATCCCAGGCTGCGTTCTACATGAACTACAGAACGAACTGGCACCCCACCTAAGTACCATGTTCAATCATAGCCTTACCTCAGGCTTTGTGCCCACTGAATGGCACATAGCAACAGTTATCCCACTCCACAAAGGGGGGGCCACCACGGACCCCGGGAACTACCGCCCCATTAGCCTGATGAGCCTGGTCTGCAAGGCTATGGAACGTATCATCATGGAACTTATAAACAGTGACATTGGTAATCTCCAAACTCTGGACCCTACCCAGTTCAGGTTTGTAAAAGGCAGATCATGTCTCCTAAACCTGATAGACTTCTTTGAAGCGGTCACCAAAGCTGTAGATGAGGGTAAGGTGGTACACACAGCCTATCTAGATCTCTCCAAGGCTTTCGACACCATCCCCCACTCTGGAATTATAGACAAACTCACTAAACTAGGTATAAATCCTTATGTCACAAGATGGGTTGCCAACTGGCTCACTGACTGAACCCACACTGTGAAAGTAGCAGACTCTAAATCCGACTTCAGACCAGTGACAAGTGGAATACCACAGGGTTCAGTCCTAGGTCCTCTCCTGTTTGGTATCTACTTCTCTGAAGTACAGGTAACACAGAAGGTCTTTGGCTAACAAAGTTCGCAGATGACTGCAAACTAGGAGCCATAATCAAATCTCCTAACGATGTGGACATCCTACAAAAGGGCCTCACTGAGACAGATGCCTGGTGTCAAAGCCATGGCCTCAAGCTCAATGCTAAAAAGTGTATTGTCATCCCTTTTGGTAAAAACTCTGTACCCATGAACTTACCACATAGGCGGTAGTCTACTTAACACCGAAAGTGTGATAAGAGACCTTGGGACACAGATGGACAGTAGTCTCTCCTTTGATAATCACATCGCCACAGTAGTCAGGAAATCCTACTACATGGCACACCTCATCGGAAAAGGTTTCTCATCCAGGAAAAAAGAGGTCATTGTTCCCCTGTGCTCATCACTTAGACCCGTTATAGAGTACAACGCCCCTCTTGATATGTACCTCACAAGACATCTACAACAACTGGAAAGGCCACAGAAATACCTCACAAAGAGTATTACCGGCCTCAAACAGATGCCCTCTGCAGATCGTCTCAAAAAACTCCAGCTTTACTCTGTCGCATATCACCTACTCAGAGGTGATCTCTGCCTAACATATGTCAAACCCAGAGACGTTGGACATGCTCCACGTAAAGAAATCCCAATCCCTCCGAGCTACACACTCTAGGGACCTAAACCTTGTCACCACAATAAACAGAACATGCTGGAGGGATAGATTCCTGTCTCAGAGACTTCCCATACTCTGGAACAAACTACCTATCTGTATCAAACAAAGCTCCTCATTAGCACTCTTCAAGAAAAGTCTTGATGATTGGATGGGAGATAGGAAATTCACCCCGGGATCACTTCTGTGGCTCTGCTTGACAGGGGCACAGGAAAATAATTTTCTTGGGTGGCAAAAGCCAGGGTACTGTTTGGCTAGACTTATATAGGCCCTAGGGCCAATAGCCTAGTACCTACCTATGAACCTATATTACAGTGTTAATAACTCTGGTTTAGAGTGACAGAGAGAGAGAGTGCATAGATGTTCTTCATGTTTCACTGTTGCAGTCATCACACTTGGGTTATCCTGCCAGGGGTAGCCCTCATTCAGCCCGAATACCAGAGGCTTAGTATTTCTGCATCGGTTGCTGTGGCTCCAGGAATGACGTCAGGTCATCAGTGGTATAAAAACAGGCAGCCGATGCCATTACATCAGTCTTTCTTGCTGAGGAGCCCGAAGCAGAAGCAGTTTACACGAGTGCCGGTTGGCCGCTACCCGAGTTTTCCTTTCCATAACTGAAGTTGATGTCTTCTAAAGATAAGTACCCCATTGGGGATCCTTTTTTCTTCCTCTAACTGATGTCAGAAAAAGTTAACAATTGTCTCGCCTGTGGAATGCAAATACCACACCGAAATTTCCATTCCTACTGCGTCACTTTTTAGGCCCAGACCACAACGTCCCTCATTGCCGGTTTTGTGATTTGTTCAATGCCCGAACTATATGTCATCAGGCCCTTATTGTAGCTAAACACTTTTGTTCTCGATCTCCATATTTCAAAATGGCTTTGGTAAGTCATCCAACTACCAATCTTCTGAAAAAACGTAAGGATAAAGACAGAGACAAACTGCACAGGTCCAAAACTGCCGACGACGCTTCCTTTAAGCTAGTCGCCAGTTTGCCGGTACTCAGTGAGGCGCTTTCACAGCCCCTGATGCCCGCTTTGATGGATTCGCAGGCCGCTACCAAGACCCATTCAGAGTCCAGAATGCCGCGACACTCTTCTTTGACTATGGAACCTGTTGGCACTACCGATATTCGATACAAACCGATGACTTCTTTCACGTCTTCAGTTCTTTCTAAAACTACCAAGTTTCTAAGGCCCAGAGTACGAGCTATGCCAAAAAAAACGACGACTGAAACTCAAGTGTCTGTTTCCTTGCCACAATCTCAGATGCTTAAAATCGCAGAAGATCTTATCATGCTGATTAGGGGAAGCCAGCCTTCCCCTGCTAAAAGGAAAAGAGATTTGTCCCAAGCAGCTTTATCTGACCAAGAGTCCACTGACTCTGAGGTTTGTGATTATGAAGACATGCCCTTATCTGCTTATGAGGATTCAGATGCAGAGGAATCCATTCCCTCTTCTTCTCCTCCAGAGGATTTTTCTTTTGGTGAAACCCTACTTACCTTGAGACAGCATTTCCATTGGGAATGCCAGGATTATCTTCAGTCCAAAAAGAGACTCAGGGAATTTTTAGATTTACCACAGCACAGACCCTTAGCTATTCCTCCTGTTCTGGGTGTTGTAGATGATGGTTTTATGGAATCCTGTCTAACTCCTGATACTTTACCTCCTGCTGCTAAGAAACCTGAGAGGTACTACAGAGTCCCTGACTCACATAAATTTCTTTTCAAGACTCCTACTGCTGACCAAGAGGTAATCTCCCAAGGATCTAAAGGAGTAAAAGCAACTACAGCTAAGAATCCCACCCCTCGGACAGGGATTCCCGAGCTGTAGATGGATGTGGTAAAAAAGTATACACCTCTGCAACTCTTGCCATTAGAGCATTAAATTGTTAGTTCCACATGCTGAAATACCAGCAACATACTATGGAACTTATTAAACAAAAAATATCTACCTTCCCTGACTGTGCAGAAAATAAAGAATTACAGGAGCTTATGCATTCTGCAAGCCAAGTCAGCCAGCATACCCTGCAATGTGGGTTTGACGCCCTAGAAGCATCTTGCAGGGCAGCACTCACAGGTTCTGTACTTAGAAGGTATGCTTGGCTTAAGGAACAGACCTTGCCAAACCATGTCAAATCAAAATTATTGGACACACCACTGAAAAAAGACAATCTGGCACCAAAGCAGAAGAGGTTTTCAAAAAGATGGAGGAAAAAGCTAAGTCTATGCAGACAGACACAGATTTATTTGCAAGTACACCCTCCAAAATTCAGTAAGCATTGCCCCTCAAAACATTGGTCCTTTCCAACCCCCTCAAGGCCACCTCAGACTAGACCTAGGGGAAGCAGACCCCACAGACAACAGTCTCAGGGTATGCAGAGATCTAAGCAATGGAGTACCTCCACTTCTAAAACAGGGAGTGCTAAGCCTCCCCCTTATGGAAAGAATTCACAATGACTTTTCAACTCCTCCTCTTACCTCTGCCCATTTGCTCGTGCCCCTAGGAGAAAAACTCGCCTACCATACAAAAAACTGGGCCTCCATCACCAACGATCGATGGGTCCTCAACATAGTATCCCAGGGGTACAGATTTTATTTCCACATGCTGCCCAACCCTAAAAGGGTTCCCAGATCTTCCTTCAAACCAGTGGGCAGAGGCACTAAACCAAGTTCAGTCCCTACTCTCCATAAGGGCAATTCAGCCTGTTCCTGTAGAACAGATAGGCCAAGGTTTTTATTCCAGACTTTTCCTGGTACCCAGAAAAGACGGCACCTGGTGCACAATCTTAGATCTACCCATTCTAAACACCTTCCTGGTGGTACCAAAATTCAAAATGCTCACCCTACAGCAGCTTATTCCTATGCTGTCCAAAGAGGCCTGGTTAGCCACCCTAGACCTAGAGGCCTATCTGCATATCCCAGTCAGGGACTCCTGCAGGAAATATCTACGTTTCAGGGCAGGATCTATGCATTTTCAGTTCTCTGCACTTCCCTTTGGCTTATCCACTGCTCCCAGAGTTTTCACAAAATGCCTGGCTCCAGCCATTGCCTTTTGCAGACAAAGAAATATTCAAATTTACCCCTACTTGGATGACTGCCTGAGTCAGGCAGACAGTAAGGAAAAGCTGTTGCAGCACCTGACATTTGTAAAGGACCTTCTAAACTCACTGGGGTACACTATCAATGAAAAGAAATCCAAACTAGTCCCCAGTCAAAAAATTGTATTCCTGGGAGCAAACCTGGACACAGCATCCCAGATGGCATTCCTTACTCCAGAAAGACAAGTCTGTCTGACAGGCTATTTCTCTCAAATGGCCACCAGAACCCAGTTATCCGCAAGGAAAATCATGCAAGCTGTAGATTTCATGGCCTCCTGCATTCTACTAATTCCATACGCTGGAGTGCATATGAGGAAACTTCAGTGGTGCTTAAAAAGTCTTTGGTGCCAGCACTCTCGGGACCTGGAAACTATCATAGCTATGATACCTTGTCTAAGGAAAGAGTTTTTTTGATGGGTAGCACCATGTAACCACAACAAGGGACTTCCCTTTACACAACCCCACACCGCCCTTACCCTAACCACAGACACATCAGACTATGCCTGGGTTGCACATCTAGATGGTAGGTGCATTCACGGCAACTGGAACCCAAATCAAATTCATCTGCACATCAACCAAAAAGAGATGCTAGCTGTTCAGCATGTTCTGACAGCTTTCAGATCCCTACTCTCTCCGGGGCCTCTACTAATCAAAACCGACAACACCACAGTGATGTGGTACATCAACAAGCAGGGGGGAACCCACTCTTGCCCACTCTGCAGGCTAGCTATGACCCTTTGGAGCACGGCCTCAGCCATGCATATTCACCTGCAAGCCCAATTCCTGCCAGGCAACCAAAAATCTCTGGCAGACTTCTTAAACAGAAATCTCCTAGACCCACACGAGTGGCAATTAAACCACAACACCTTCAGCCTTGTGACCCAGAAATGGGGTACCCTGAAGGTGGACCTATTTGCCTCCCCCTACAACCACCAGCTCAGCAAATTCTGTACCAGGGATCCTCACAGAAAGGCCTGGAAAGTGGATGCCCTCTCTTCCACTGGGAAAACCTCTCAATCTATAAGCATTACCCCCACTACCTCTTCTTACAAGAGTATTACTCAGAATAAGGGAGGAAAGACCAAGGGCACTCCTGATTGCCCCAGACTGGCCATGCCAGCACTGGTACCCACTACTGTGCAGTCTGTCTCCGTTGCCTCAATGGCACCTCCCTCAGATTCCAACTCTCCTGACTCAGCAGGAGGGAGAGTTCTTGATCCACAATTGCAGACCCTGAACCTGGCAGCCTGGCTTATTCCTTGACTTCTCCTTTAGTGCCCAGCCTAAGTAAGCAGGTCCTGGATGTTATACATGAAGCCAGATGACCCAGTACTAGAAAATCCTATGTTGACAAGTGGGAAAGATATTGTTCCTGGATCCAGACTAAAGGAGCTGACCCAGCACAGCCATCCTTACCTCCCATCCTGGATGTCCTTCTCTTCCATTAAAATCCATGCCTCTGCCATCTCTGCACATTACAGCACTGAGCCACCTCTCTTCTCACAATCAGTTCCTGAGAGGGGCTAACAATTTAAGGCTACCAAGAAAAGCCCCTACCCCTGCTTGGGACCTTAACTTTGCATTGGAAAAGCTCGCACTACCCCCCTTGAGCCTGCAGCTTCAGCAGAGTTAAAATTCCTCTCTTGGAAAACAGCCTTGCTTTTGGCCATCACTTCAGCTAGAAGAGTGTCTGAGCTATAAGCACTTATGGCTGTGGAACCCTTCATCATTTTTCATGCTGACAGGGTCTCCCTGAGGACTAACCCAACTTTCATGCCTAAAGTGTTGTCCAGTGTGGCTCTCAACCAATCTATTCATTTACCCACCTTTTTCCCTAAACCTCAAAATAAGGGGGAAAGGATCCTGCACTCTTTAGATGTGCACAGACAGCTCAGATTCTACCTGTATAGGACTAAGCCCTTTAGGAAATCTGACCAGTTACTAGTCAGCTTTGCACCAGGGGCAGAGGGCAAGGCCATATCAAAACAAACCATCTCCAAATGGATAGCACACTGCATCCATTTCTGTTACAAACACCGTGGAAAACCACCCCCACAGGGGGTCAGAACACATTCCACTAGGGCAACTTCAACCTCTACAGCCTTTCTCAGAGGGTCCCTACCAGGGACATCCTGGAAGCTGCAACATGGAGTTCTGTTCATACCTTCACCAAGCATTACCACCTGCCTATCTTTTCCAAATCCAGGGCAGGCTTTGCAACCGCAGTCCTGCAGGGCATACTAGCCAGCCCCAACTCTTGTTGACTGCCTCCACCCATTCTTCAGCTTTGGGAATCAACCTAAGTGTGATGACTGCAACAGTGAAACACGAAGAACATAGTATAGTTGTGTACACTTACCGTAAACTTAGATGTTCGATTGTATTCACTGTTGCAGTCCTGGTTTCTCAACCTACAGCCCCCTTGTCTCTCTCTCTCTCTCTGTCTTCCTCACTCTTTACAGGGTTTTTGGTATTAACTTTCTACTGGTGGTGTTATTCAACCATAACTTATCTCCCTATTTGGGGGCTCCTGACATTTGGGGCAAGAAAATCTGATGTAATGGCGTCGGCTGCCTGTTTTTATACCACTGACGACCTGACTTCATTCCTGGAGCTACAGCAACCGATGCAGAAATACTTAGCCACTGGTATTCAGGCCGACTGAGAGCTAGCCCCCTGGCAGGATAACCCAAGTGTGATGACTGCAACTGTGAATACACTCGAACATCTACATTTATGGTAAGTGTACACAACTGTACTTTTTTGGTGTGCTTTTTCACTGTATGTTGAATGTGGAAGTCAAAGCATTTGTGAGTGAAGGGAATTAGTTTTGTTTTGTTAGGGTTTAGAAATAACTGGGAGGTAGTCCATTTTCTAGAGAAGTGAAGGGATTAGCAGGTAAGTTTGCATAGAGAATCAGGGTTGTTTGCTGAGCAAAGTTTAATGGGATAGGTCCCTGGATGGATCCCTGTGGAACCCCAACTGCAGCAGGAAGAACTGAAGTCAGTGAGCCATTTTACTGCTTGGAATTTGTTAGATAGGTAACTAGAAGATGAAAATATACAGGAATTGTCAAGACCTAGCCTGGAGAGTTTTATAACAGCAAAAAACATTGTTGAAAGCTTTGGATAGATCGAGAAGGAGAGCAGATACAAGTTTACCATCATTTTTTTTGTGCTAACAGTATTAATGAAGATAAGGAAGGTAGTATAGGTACTGTTCTGGGAACAAAAACATGCTGTGAAGGAGAGAGGAGTGCATTTTGTGATTATAGGTTCATAGGTTCATAGGTTCATACTAGGCTATCTGCCCAAGGGCATTTATAAGCCTAGCCCATAGTTATGTGGCTTTCGCCACCCCTTTAGTTTGAATAAAAACTATGCCTATCATTTTTCTGTGCCTCTGTCAAGCAGTGATACTGAAGTAATCCCTGGGGTATATCTGCGATCTCCCATCCATTGTTCAAGATTCCTCTTGAACAAGGCCAGCGAGGTGCTCTGCCTCACATGTACCGGGATTTTGTTCCACAGCATAGGGAGTCTCTGGGTGATGAATCTGTCCCTCCAGCACGTTCTATTTATAACCGTGTCAAGGTTTAAGTCTCCCGCCCTTGTGGTTCTGAGGGATCTAGATTTTTTGAGGTGAAGCATATTCATCAAATCTGGGTTTGACATGGCCTTATATGTCAGGCACAGGTCACCTCTGAGCAAGCGGTATGAGACTGAATAGAGCTGGAGTTCTTTCAGTCGGGCAGCATAAGACATATTTTTGAGACCCTTTATCCTTTTGGTGAGGAACTTTTGGGGCCTTTCAAGCTGCAGCAGGTGTCTGATCAGATACATTCCGAACGGGGCATTGTACTCAATCATAGGTCTAATGAGTGATGAGTACAGGGGGACGATGACCTCCCTTGATCTAGATGTGAATCCCTTCATGATCAGGTGGGCGATATAGAAGGTTTTCCTAACTACTTTAGCAACATGAGTGTCAAACGAAAGGCTACTGTCAACTTGGGTCCCCAGATCCCTGATGACTTTTTCTGTGCTCAGTGGATTGCCACCTATATGGTAGCTAGGGGTAACCTTGTTTTTCCCAAAGGGTATGACTATGCATTTTTTGGCGTTTAACTTCAGGCCATGGCTCTGGCACCAGTTATCCATTTCTGTGAGGCCCTTCTGGAGGATATCCGTGTCAGATGTGTTTTCGACTGTGGTGCCCAGTTTGCAGTCATCTGCAAACTTTGTCAGCCATAACCCTCCTGTGTTTGCTTGTACTTCAGAAAATAGCGATATAGCGAAAATAGTGATATAGCATAGGAGCTGGGTCTGAAAGCACTTCTCAAGTATTTTTGGTAGGAGAGAGTATGGTGATGTGTCTCTGGTGAGTTCTGTACAATGACTACCTTTGTGGATGGGGAGAATGGCAAATTTTTTCCATAGTTAAGGTACATTAAAATCATTGATAGAGTGGCTTATTAGAATTGAGACAGTGTGAGTTATGGCGGTGTACCTCTCAACTATACAGATTTTCACAGAATGTCCAGATTTTTGCCTCATATTTTTGGTCCATTTTTCATAAAATTGTGGTTTTCTGGCAAATTAGAAGGAAATCATTAAAGACTGAAGTTAGAAAATAATGACAGACATTTGAGTTTCATACTTCCTACACTTCATAAAATCCATGCTAATGCAAAACATGTTATTCTGTCAACTTTTATGTTTGTAAGAGCAATATTTAAAAATTGTCCTTATTGTTTGGGCCTTTGTTCTACTTTTATTTATGGCTTTGTCCAGCTTTCTTGCCCGAAGAGGTGAGGCTGAGAGGTATGACCTCTGCTGCTATTTTTTAGATATTCACTATCTGCTGCTATTTTTTAGATATTCACTATCTGCTGCTATTTTTTAGATATTCACTATTCACATTGTCTGGTGGTAGGGAGGTGGGTTTTAGTTTAAATAGTAGTGTTTTTTTTTTCATTGTAGCAGTGTAGACTGGCTAGAGAGGCAAAGTATTGGCACTTAATTAGAGTTTGCAGTGTGTGTTAATGTGTTTGCCTTACAAACAGGGTGGCCTAATGGTTAAGGTGTTTGCCTTACAAACACATACAGGGTTTGAATCTCACAGGGGATAATTGGCTAGGCTTAAAATGTCTCGTAAGGGCAGTTAGCCTAGTACTAATCTATGAACTTCATGGCATTGTTGTGTGTAGAGCATTTGAATAAGGAAGAGTCTGATTTAACGAAGTTAAGAGTTAAATTCATTAACAGCGTCAGCTGAGTTATTAGGTTTAAGTGTAGGGGAAGGCTGTGTTGAATGGTCAGGATTTAGAAGCTGATTAATGAAAAACCAGAATAATTTCGGGTTCTGATCATTTTTATTTTGTAGATTAGTATAATATGCTTTTTGTCTAATTTAGTAAGGTATTTGTCTCTGTTTCTAAGCTCTGCAAATTTCTGATAGATTGGTTTTGTTTTTTTGGCGGTCCAAGTTTTCCATGCAGTATCTCTTAAGTTTCATGAGATGTTTTGTGCTTCTGGACAATCAGGGGGCAGGATTTAACTTGTCTTTTTCTAAGTGGGGCTAGGTCATGAAGGATTTTGAGGAATATATTACTGAAGTGAGATGCAGCATCATTGAGTGGTATTGCTTTAGGTTCCTCCAGTTGTACTGCTTTAGGTGTAAATGTGTATAAAGGATTAAATGGGTCTTTTTTGAAGTTTGAAAGGTTACAAGTCACATTAAAGTAGTGTTGTTTCTGCGTTTTTGTTTGCTTTCTTATGGCGAATATATGGAGATGGTAGCTTGAAGAGTCTGAGAGGGTCCTGGAGTTACAGATTTTACCTGACATAGAAGTGAACAGTGTATTGTGGTACCCTTGTTGTTTTTATTGTTGAAGCGAGTTGGAGTGGTGATCAGCTGCGTTAGTCCATATATATTTATGGTATTGGTGGGGTGTTAGCGGACAGAGGGAGTGTGAGAGAGACGGACAGTATTGTAGTCTCCTAGTAATAGTTTTTTATGCGGGATGTTTGATGCTACCCATAAGAAGATATTTTCTGCTATGCTATGATTGTTTTTAGGTGTGATATAACATCGTACTATGTACAAGGATTTCAGCTGATTTAGTTTGAGAGCTGATATGAAGATTTCAGTTTTGTTGAATTGGGGGGACTGCAGGTGATCTGTAGTATCCCTCATCCAATCAGCCAATCTCCTACCTCAGTTGCACCCTTTCAATCAAACAATAATTAATCACCCAACCCACTACCCTCCTTTACAGTTCACTGCCTACACCACCCGGTTAAAGCTAAACTGTACTAAAATAATTCAGAGTTAAACAATTATTAACCATTTGTCACATAAATAAACAGCCAATGTTAAATGTATTCAGTACACATCTCTTCCCTCCTCTTACTCACAACCCTTCTTCACCTTACCTTTTATCACACACAAATAATACCTGGCAGTAACTCCCCCACATATCTTATCTCCATTGCACACCATGCCTCCTGTCACAATATTCCCATTGCTTCTGACCTCTTTAATACATCCATCACAGAATGTTTTTCATATAGATACCTTTTAACTGTACACCTCACATACCTGTCTAACAAAAGTATTAAGCTTACACGTAAACCTCCCCACCCACTCCTCCACAAAAAACACAATTGAACTTAAGTGGAGATATCTACCCAAACCTCTGCCTCAATTCAATACAGGAAACAACCCAGATAACTAACACCACCCACCCTCCACACAACACTAAGGCATAACACCCTTAGTATTCTTATCATCAACATGAATGAAAGAAGCTTTGTAAACAAAGTCTATGAACTTCACGTATCCATCACCCTATACACTCCAGACATAACTATCATAACTGAAACCTGATTAAAGCCCCATATAAATAATAATGAAATCCTTCCCCTGATATAATATCCACAGACTAGGTAAAACAAAAAAAATGTGGCAGAGTTGTAGCAGTCATATACAAAGACACTCAAAAACTCCAAATAATCCAGCCAGACCCCAACCTTAAACAATAGTGAAATACTAACTTGTAGACTTGAAATCAGCACAAACAAACAATCATAAACTCAGTCTACCTTCTTCCCGATAACAACCTCTCCACAATCAAAAACCTACTCTTCTTGTCCATTTCCTCTTTTAATCAGGAGACCATAGTTATGGGATATTTCAATACAGATTGTCTTACTTGCTCCTCTGATAACCCATCTAATCTCATAAATTTCTGCGGATACACACAAATCATAAACTCACCTACTAGGACTGATAAACGTAAGGGCAAACAGTCAGTTCTTGACTGGACCTTAACAAATAAACCCTCAGTAGTCTATCACTCAGGTTATCTTCCAGACAACCAAGGTGACCACTTACCTACCTTTCTACTTAGACATAAAACCAACCTCCCTAAGCCTACTTTATATAGACAGATTAGAAGCAACAAACACTTTACTGCAACCACATTTAAATCTCTACTGCAGTATTACGACGGTCTCCCCATCACATCTCCACCTGGACTCCACCGTGGAATTAATACTTTAATACTAAATTACTTGTGACTATAAACACCCTATCTCTGATTAGAAAGGTTAGAACTAAATCTAACCACACTCCATGGCTGTCCAGAGAAACTAAACAATTACTCAAGGATAGGGATAAAGCATGGTCCTACTACCAGAGTAACAAAAACAAACCTCTTTTGAAAATTACCATCATCTAAGAAATAAATACAAATCCAAGATAAAAAAAGATTAAAAAAACTACATCCAAACACAACATTCATACCAAAATAACCTCAAAAAGTTCTGGAGTAATATCGAAAAACTTCTTCACCCTGGTCAGTCTTTAACCCCCCCCCCCACCACCACCACCACCAATACCAAAGACAGCTTAGCCATACAATTCAACTCTTTATTCACTAACTCCATCCTATTTGTCTTAATAAAGATAACACTCCACCATCCTCAAGAACTACCAGTCCCTTTTCCTTTCAGCCCATCCAAACTTCTCCCGTAAGAAAAGTGCTACATAAACTAAAACCCACAACCCTCACAACTGATCAACTACCCAACACATATCTCAAGATAGCAGCTGACACCATAGCCTGTCCTATCTCTCTGTTGATCAACAGATCAATCGGAGTACAGTACATACATAAAGTCTGGAAAACATCCTACATTATTCCTGTAAACAAATGAGGTGTCTCAATAGAAGTTTCTAACTACAGACCAATTGCCATTCTCTCCCCATTGCCTAAAATCCTCAAAAAATGCATCCACTCCCACCTTACAACTACCATACCTGTAAAAATTTGCTAAATAACTCTCAGCACAGCTTTAGGCCTAAGCACAGTACTACAATAGCCTTATTAAGCTTCACTAACGCTATTAACCATCTAAAAAATGAAGGGCAACAAGTTGCCTCCATCTTCTTAGAAATGTCAACGGTATTTGACACAGTATCACATCAAAAGCTCCTCAATGAACTAGCATCATTAAACTTATCTCACTCTGCTCTCTCCTGGTTTCACAACTGTCCCACAGATCGACCACAAGCTGTGAAATGGCAAAATGAGCTGTCATCTCACTTACCTGTCTTTGTTAGTGTTCCACAAGGATCAGTCTTATGTCCACTTCTCTATATAATCTTCACCAATAAACTACCCAAAGCAACCATCCTGGCTACCACAATCCAATACGCATATGACTTAATCTTAATCTGCACTGTCCCCTCCCTGTCACAACTTCTTGAAATAACCCAAAATCTTTCTCAGACTATAGAATCCTACCTCTCCAAACAACAATTAATACTAAACCTCAACAAAACCAAACTAATTC
>NC_056732.1:1747743085-1747753085 GCF_019279795.1 Protopterus annectens | reverse complement strand
GCAGGAATAGTGTAGACTGTAGAAATGTATTCAGCCAGTAGCTGAATACATTTCTGCAGACTACAAAACGGAGGCATGACAGCTCATAAAAAAGCATTTATTATAAGGGTTAGACATGCTAATGGCCAAATATATGGCCATAGGCATGAAAACTAGTTTCAAAATTATAAAAAATAACTTTTTTTTGACCGATTTCGGACGTTTAAGCGTAGGGCAGTAGTGCGCAAATGGGATCGGCCCGAAAATAAGAAAAAAATCTGGAAATAAGCTTTTAAACCAAAGTCATCATTTTACGATAATAGTCAATGGCATACATAACACAACAAGACCATGGAGTAGTAGCCGCTAAGGGGGAAGGCTGAGTGTCGGTTTTGTAGCCATGCATTAGCAGTCACTTCTATGTAAATGAGGGGAAAGATACTGAATCACAGAATTCTCCTCAGTGCTGGCGTGCACCCAACCATGTAGGGTGCAGTAACACCATGGTCTAAACCTAAGAGCTAGATGACCTCATGAGGGTGAGTGTCATCACTGCTGTAAGCTTGTTGGAGCTCTGTAGCCCGTGTTTGCCCTTAGCTAAGCACAGCTAAGGAAGGGGGTGTGTCTGAAGCTGCCTAGCAGTATTTACATTGCCCAAACGGGTTTTAAACAAAAAAAAATAAAAAACCAGGAAATAGCTCCATTCACATCTGAGCACTGGGTTTGCACGGCGCGCCTCGGGGCTTAAACAGAAAAGCAATTGGAAGGGAAAACAGCAGTAGGAAGGTAATCAAGGAGAAGTAGCATAGCTGGCAGGTGAAATGTATCAGAATCAGCCAATTATACAGGCAGCAGCCTAGCCCAGCACACTACTATAAACTATGCAAACACCTTTCACTCTGTTTTTTCCCACAAACTCTACAACACCAGTGTAAACAAATGGGGATATTTTACCTAACAAAGCGGATGCTGACGCGCTCATAAATCAGTATGTGGAAGAGGCTGAGGGTGGTCAGGATATGAATGCTGATGACCAACCCACAGTGAGAAGAAGGAAAAGAGTGTACAGACTCAGGGTAACCTACCAGGGGCTACATGAGCTGGAGATAGTGGAGCGCTATAGGGTGGACAGGGACCTCCTACAGCAAATTATTGAGCTGTGCTGGCCACATCTCACACACAGAACCAACAGAGGGGAACCCATCCCAGTGGATACCAAAGTATGTGTAGGCTTAAGAATACTAGCCATAGGTACCTTCCAAAGGCCGACTGGGGATATCATGGGGATCTCACAGACATCAGCATCCAGGGTACTCCACCAGTATCTGGATGCCATGTCAGCACATGCCGGTGAGCACATATATTTCCACAACACCCATGAGGCACTGACCAGCAATATGCATCTCTTCCACCAAATAGCAGAATACCCTGCGGTAGTGGGTGCTGTAGACTGCACACACACATAGACATTAAAGCACCACCTGGCAAGCGGGGTAGGGTCTACATAAACCACAAGGACTTCCCCTCTATCAACTGCCAGGTCGTGTGCTGGCAGCCCTGGAAGCTATCATGACTCCCACATCTGGCATATGACGCAGCTGTACCAGAAATTTGCCATTGGGGGCACCCCATATGGCCACCTAGTGGGGGATGCTGGTTACGCACTGGAGCCTTGGCTGATGACACCCATCAGCAATGCACACACACCTGAGTAAGAACTCCATAATGAGGCACATGCACAAACCAGAATCATAATAGAGCGTGTGTTTGGGATGCTCAAGTCACAGTTCCGGTGCCTGGACATATCCGGTGGAGCCTTGCAGTGTTCTCCAACTACATGTACCTAAATTTTCATTGTATGTGCCATGCTACACAATATGATCATGCGGAAACAGCTGCAGCAGGAACAGCACGGGGCAGGGCCACACAGCCCCCCACCATTGTCAAGGCCAGCACAGGCACAGACTGACATGGAGGAACAACCTAAGCCTGCCCCTGTAGGCAGAAGGAAGTGTGTCCAGTATGCCCAGGCTTTGGCAAAGAGGCAGTGCATAGCACATAAACTGACACGGTAGGAACCCAGTGAATGACACCTCTTTCTGACTTGCACTACAGTAAAAGGGATTCCAAACATGACACTACCTGTGCTTCACCATGTATAGGGAGTGTACTATGTGCATCCGACATAGTCAGCCCTCCAGCACCATCCTCAATACTGGCACAGCCACAAGGTAAGTCACTCTCTCTATCAATTGCTGAATGAAGTAGTATGTTCTGCTACTTGCATCTATGGTACGGATGTGAGCATGCAAGGGAATCGGGTGGCTGAATGGGATGGCAAGCAGATAGTAGACACCTATATGAGCAGCATGAAATCCATAACAAATACTGGTGTCAACATAGTAGGCAGTACTAGACAAGGTGACAAATCCCACTGCAGGACATGTGGTGTGCCAAATGTGTGTTCATAGGACGCACACATGCATGTCAGAGAGGCTGACATACCCAACAACAGTCTCAGTCAGCAGAACAGGTGTAGATGACCACAAAGAAAGGCTGTACTAAGGCTTCCGATTGATGGCAAAGGAGAACAGCCCCCCTCCAGAACTACACAGACAGTAGGCAGTTGGATGTTAGTTCTGAAGGGTAAGAAGTTTGAAACTGAAATGTAGGTCAATAAAAACCTAAGATTTGTACTCCATTGATATGCCTCTAGTCTGCATGATAGGTCAGAATACAGAATGAAATGGAAGCCAACAGATTGCCTGAAATACCAGTGCAGTCATAGCAAATGTTTACAGTTGTCAGGTGTGCCCCCCCAACAATCCTATGTAGAAATGTAGTAACATGTACGTGTGGGTATAATAGTGGAGCACAGAATGCCTGAGCTGGCCAAATTAGCAGGATAGATTGTTGCACGTGTACAATATGCAGGGCTCTAAGTGTTAGGTTGTGTGTTGTATGTTGTGTGGAAGGGGTCAACATGTAGGCATGGAGGGTTGTATCCCAGTGGGCTTTGGCCAGTACTGTTGATGACTGGGCCAAGTTCTGACAACTGCAATGCCAAACACAGTACATCCCAGCAAGACCCAATCCAGCAGTAATCCATACTAACTGTTCGGATGTAATATATGTCACCTTCTGAAAGATGGACATGGCATGAATGTGGGCCCAGACATACATACAATACACAGGTGGAAGTACCCTAGACAGAGTATATAAAATGTAACTGTCAAATGGACACACCTTTGGAGTTGTACATACAGGTTAGCAGCACATTAGTTATCTGTGTAGTATGGAATACTGATGTAGTCTGGCCAAACACTGGCAGACCACAAAAGGCACAGTTATGAAGTACTGAGAAACTGCTGATGTCCCTGCACAAGCCAACATAATGGGAATGCCCCATGTATATCTGTGAGTCAGCTGCAAGAAGCTTCAATAGCACACATGCACTAAGCTCACCCTACCATCAGCCACAGGTTCATCACAGGTCATACCCCTGCTGTTGGGAATGAGTACAGTGTGACCCCCACTTCTGTATGGGAATACCCTCAGAATGTAGCATGCTGAAGACGTATCCCATGCAGGTGTGTCCCTAGCTGTAAGCAGCACCCACACCAATGGATTAATAAGGACAGAAACTATTGCCATTAACACCTTGCACACCTACCCTGTCACCCCAGGGGAATCCAGTGACTTGCAGCCTGGGACTGTAGGAGTAACAGAATACACTGGCCTGCTACAGATGGTTTTCATCACTACCAAATGCCCTACAGTCCTCTATCAAAGGCCTGTATCTCACCCGTACTGCTAATGTATGTTATCTTATGGAGTCCCAAATGACATAACACAGTCCACAGAACACAAATGCAAGGCCATGTCGACAAATCCCAGTAGCATGCCCACCATGTCCTACTGCATGAACTGTGGACCAACCCCTCAATACCGCTGAGATGAAGGGATAACTATAGGGATACTTATTAGGTATTGCTTGCATAATGTTAGGAAGAGGATAGAGTAACGGGGGGGGGGGTAGAAGCATGGACTCCATGGAGTGTGTGAAGTCTGAAACTCTGATGTGTGCCAATACTATCCCTGCCTGCAAACCCAGGAATGGGTGGCTACAAACCTGCTCGGAAACCACAATGTGAAGGAGAACTGACCAGATATATGAGCCCTGCCTCTGGGTAACCTGTGTGAATCTGTACAGCTGAGAGGTATGGCCACAGCAGGATATGGCCATTCTGTCACGTCAGTAGATGTACAAGCAGGGGATCCTCAGCCACCACAGTACCAAGGTGCTGGACCATTTACACAGACCCATCAGCAAGTGTCTGCAGCTCCCCTTCAGAATGGCATGAGTGTGCAAGAATATGTAGGCTGCAGACCACAATACTGGACACAGCACCATTCATCTTGTATTCTCCAGGAAATTATTGTGAGCAAATAAGTATATCTGTCAGTAGATGATGACATAATACATCACAGTGTAAAGCAGTACCTATGTCTGAATACCTCTGCTAATACCAAAACCATGTAGCACAAGCAGCACAGACACAATTAGTTACAGTATCCCAGTATCCTTTGCCCATTGTGACTCCATATTGTCACCCTATCTACAGATATCCTGCAGAAACAGGTTGCTAGCTGTAGGTGTAGAACACAAATGACTGCACTGGAGTATAACCTACCTAGAATGGATTCACACATTCAATACAGAAGGTCATACTGGGCATGCTCCCACAATTAGAGATTCGAAGCCCATGTCTAACAACAGCAGAGGACTATACATATCTGTCAGTCGCAGATTTCTGTGCACATACACCTCATTGCACAGCAGTCATGCTTTGCATACACATCGGATAGGAATACACACATATATCCAAGGACAACACACTATAATAGGTCAAACATACAGAAACAGAGATGTGGGGAAGAGAGAGATAGTGACAAAGAACTTCCCATCTTGAGGCCTGTCCCACCCACCACACATCCAATTGGCCAATATCACATGATGTACCGATATCTGTCACTGTAGACATTTACTTCTGGTAGCCCTCAGCACTATAGTGTCTGTGGTGTTTGTGATAACTGTGTAACATGACAGTACAAGTCATTATTCATCTAGCAGTCATATACACAGTCCTGTCAAATGTAAAGTTGTGTGTGACTGAGTGTTGTGTGTGTGTTTCCAGAGGAATGGTTTATGGCCCATTCACACACACTGCACTCCCCATTGCCCTAGTTTTAGCTAGCCTGCTGATGTCAGTCACCTTGAAATACCCCTTTGGACAAGCATCATCCTTATAAGCTCTGTGGCACGTGCAATAACTGTGTAATGCTATAGTGTGACATATTAGTTAGGTAGGAGTTGTAATCCCAGACAAGGCAACTGTGTGTGTGTAGGGATCAGTGATTTTGAGGCCATTCACAGACACTACACCTCCCATTGCCCTACTTTAGCAAGCCTGCTGATGTCATTCACCTTGAAATACCCCTTTGGAGAAGGGCTAGCCCTGTAAGCTCTGTGGCACGTGCGATAACTGCATAATGCTATAGTGTAACATACCTAGTTAGGTAGGATTTCTAATCCCAGACATGGCAACTGTGTATGTGTAGAAAGTAATGCTTTTGAGGCCATTCACAGTCACTACACCTCTGATTACTGTGCTTTAGCAAGCCTGTTGATGTCAGTCACCGTGAAATACCTCCTTGGACAAAATCCAGCCCTGTAAGCTCTGCAGCATGTACAATAACTGCATAATGCTATAGTGGGTTTACTAGTTAAGTAGGAGTTCTAATCCCAGACATAGCAACTGTGAAACTCTGTGTGTAGAGAGTAATGCTTTTGAGGCCATTCACAGTCAGTACACCTCCCATTGCCCTTCTTTAGCAAGCCTGCTGCTGTCAGGCACCTTGAAATACCTCCTTGAAGATAATTCACCCCTGTAACCTCTGTGGCACATGCAATAACCGCGTAATGCTATAGTGTGATGTATTAGTTAGGTAGGAATTTAAATCCCAGACTTGGCAACTGTGAAACTCTGTGTGTGTGTAGAAAGTAATGCTTTTGAGGCCATTCACAGTCACTACACCTCCCATTGCCCTACTTTAGCAACCCTGCTGATGTCATCTACCTTGAAATACACCTTTGGAGAAGGGCTAGCCCTATAAGTTCCATGGTGTGTGCCATAAATGTGGAACAATGTAGTAGCAGTAACTACATAAGTATGGGTTTGAATCTCATCTGTGGCAAGTGTTTGTGTGTGTACCTCAAATATTTTTGTCCCCAGCCAGTACACATCTCAGAGCCTGACATTAGCAGTCCTGCAGATATCATCCTCCTTACAAGTATCTGTTGCGAAGCCTAGGCCGTGTCAGGTCAGTGGTGTATGTGGTAAATTTGTGACATAATGGTACATAAAGGTTGTTAGATCAAGTTTTGAACCTCACCCTGGGCAAATGTAAATGTGTGACTAGGGTAAAATTATTTTTGAGATCTCTCACCCACTACATCACCCAATGCCAATATTTACAAGGGCTGGTGATGTTCCTCACCTTCGAAGTACCTTGGGACAACATCCATCCAATAAGCTCCATGATGCATGTGATAGATACAGTACACTGTAGTAGCAATACATAGCTAAGTAGGGATTTGAATCTCAGTACTGGCAAGTGTGTGTGTGTGTGTGTGTGTGTGTGTGTGTGTGTGTGTCATCAGTATCCTGTGTGGAGGTTGCTGTGATTGTGTAATGACAGGATGCTTTGTGGGGTGGGTTTTGCTAAATTATTATATTCAGGACCTACTATATGTCACAATGTTCAGCTTACAAGGACAACATATGTCAAACAGCAGAGAGGCTGGTGTAGACCATCCATAGCCCTACATGTGAGATTATGAATCGTGAGCAATGTAGGCAACCCTTGTATTACTCAGAGAACACTCTCCGCCCATGTCTCATACAAAAACACACTGGCTAGGCAACGCATGTCTCATACAAAAACACACTTGGCTAGGCAACGACCACTATATTAGTAGTCCCCTGCATATTGCCCACAGATAGTAACCACGGTGTGATTGCAGTGGACTACATGCCTGTTGACCACAACACTGCCACTGACTTCAGAATGTACTGTGATGTGTAACATCTCCTGTCTGTGTGTTATCCCACAAGTAAAAGGACATGGCACCCTGTTCCATCCCTACAATAGGCAAATAAATGCTTACAGTGCTCCTTTGCTATGTTTCCCACTGGATGCCTGCAAAAACTGTAGAGTCTGCAAATGTAAACCACAAAGGGAATACTATGCCTTATACACATGCCCTGTATGGTCAGATGCCACTAACTCCACTGAATACTTGTATCATGCTGTCAATGTAGGTGCAGGCATGACCTCAGTTCCATAGCCAGGTCTCACCACATGAGGTCAGGAATGCCACATCAGATGATAACAGTCTGTCCACACAACATGCCCCAGAGACCCCAAGTACACTTCCACATGTCGCAGAACATGCATGTGGGACATGTGCACAACCCAGACATTGTCCATGGTATGTAATATAGATCACATACATGGCAAGCATTGCACAGCACTGGCCACCCACAATAGTAACCCAGATCAGTGGATGGTGAATACAATACCCACCTGTGTGGGCCAATCCAGGGACTACACCCCTGAGTCACATTGGAGACCATTATTATTTGGCCTGATGCCAAGGTATTCCCTTTGCCTAGTCTTGTACAGCCTTCTGGCACAGTCAACTACTATACACCTGTGAAGCAATGAACTCATGCATGTCAGTACTGGCAAGTGTGTGTGTGTGTGTGTGTGTGTGTGTGTGTGTGTGTGTGTGTGTGTGCGTGTGTGTTTGTGTGTGTGTATGTATGTGTGGAGATTAATGATTTTGAAGCCATTCACACTCACTACACCTCCCATTGCCCTACTGTAGTATGCCTTCTGATGTCAGTCACCTTGAAATAACACTTTGGCCATATATCAGCCTGATAACCTCTGTGGCACGTGTGATAACTGCGTAATACTGTAGTGTAGCAAACTAGTTAGGTAGGACTTTTAATCCTGACCCTGCCAACTGTGATAATGTGTGTGATTCTCTGACAGTGTGTGGATGTGTCTTCCTTAACACCTGCTTTTGTGGACAGTCACATGTACTACACTTCCCTTATCCATCCTTTATCACTGTTGCTGATGTCACTCACCTTCAAAGATACATTTGGAGAACTTTCCAACTGGTAAACTCTGTGGCACATGCAATAACTGCATAACAATATAATAGCAATACATAGGTAGTGGTTTGAAACTCAGTACTGGTAAGTGTGTGTTTGTGTGTGTGTTATCATTGTCCTGTGTGGGTGCTGGGGTGATTGTGTAATGACAGGGTCCATTACAGTGTGAGTTTTGCCACATCATTATATTGAGGAGCTACATGTCTCATTGTCAGCATTACAAGGCCAACATTTTCCAAACATTGTAGATTGTTGTCGACAATCCTCAGCCATAAATGTGTACAGCCATGTGCAATTACCATGTGACAGTATATATTAGTACACAATATAGGCAACCGTCATAATGCCCATATACCACTCTCCACCCATGGATCATACAAAAACATGCTTGGTTCTTACTCTCCTACTCCCCTCCTTTCTTACTTTGTCTCTGTCTGTCTCCCTCACTCCCTCTCTGGTGGATGCGGAAAAGTACACCTGCTTTGCTTAAACAGCAGCTTGAGTTTTGTAAGTGATGCTCATGGTCAGCTGATGGCCTGTGCATGAATTGCAGTCCCCCACTTGCTAACTGCATATGGAACAGCTGTGGTATCATTCCTATAGCCAATTGCATGGAAACACACTCCTATAACTAAGCACTTCATGTGGGTGTTGGCCCTTTTCCTTCACTGCGAGCAGGACTTCATGTGGGTGTTTGACAAACAGCATCACAGAGGGTAGTTGGATATACCTCTTACAACATACACTGTGGAGACAGGCCAACAAACAGGAGAGGGATGTTCCAGACATGGGGCAGAATGCAAGTATTGCTCTTCTACATTTGAATTAATGTTGGTTTAACAGGGTTTGTGTGGATATGTCTGTTTTACATAATTTAATATCTGTCATAACAGTATTATGTGGTTGCGGAAACTCTCTCCTGTAGGGCTATCTGCAGACTGGCCAGTGTTTGAAGTCTTACATGTGTTGTGTTACTCACACATTTCCTATCTTTATAAATGCAGTAGCATACTCTGAACATTGCAGTCAGTACATAGTGACATCCATGTGAGTTACTGACTTCATATCCATCATAAGACATATGTCACAGCAAACCCTGTTACACCAGTAAATGTGTGGGTTAATCTCAGCAACATGTCAATATTGGCCATGTGTTTGTGCCTCCAGCCACAACTCTGTCAGCCTTTATACATATGTCAAGGAGCAAGAAGTGCGTATGTTCAGTACATCATTATTTACTGACATCATACCTGATAACAAGCCAGTGAGATATCAGACTGCTAGACATATTATGCATAGTAGGCCTTATATTTGAGGGCAAAATCTGGACATTCTGTTGTAGTGTGTACAGTAGTGAGGTCTGTGTACTTATGGTGATTGTTGACAGAGTGTATATTGTGAATATGTACCTTGGCCTGTGTACAGACTGTGTTAGATATCATTGTTCTTGGTCCTGTTCTATCTGATGTTGCATGCTGCTCCAGTGTATGGTACCCTATCTGCATACATGTTTGTAGGGCCAGACCAACACATGTCCCATACCGCAGTCTGGCATTGGAATACACTGTGTATTGGCCCAGTATATGTAAGGTTAGTGTGTGAGTGGCACGTATAAGGATGGTGTTGTTCACACAGTCCATATACTGTAATATTAAGTACACTTACCATATGTGACTGTGGCTGTGTTCAGATTGGTTGTGGGTATACTTTCACACAGGTGTCTGTTACTCTGTGCTGTTACATACCTGTAGAGCCTGCTATATTTGCAAGTA
>NC_056732.1:1747653085-1747738085 GCF_019279795.1 Protopterus annectens | reverse complement strand
ATGTCCACTGGATCCGAGTCCCTCTTGGGACCAGCCATGGCCACGTACACATGGCCTGCTATGTTGTGGTGAGGACAGTGCTCCCCCCTGCAGTGCTGGTGCTGGTATTGCCACTACGGGAGTGGGTCTGCCTTGTTGCATGTCCACGTCAACCTCCACCTGTTGGTGTTACTGACCTACATCCACGTAGCTGTCACACTACTCCCACTATATGCTCAAGCACAGACATTGCACAGTCGAGTATTCCCACCATCTCACCGAACCTCCTATCCAAGACCTCTGCAAAATAAAGGTGGGCACCTGCAAGATCACGGATGTTGTCAATAACAGCTGAATGAGTAGCACTCTGGAGCCTCAGACCCTGTCTGGTATACATTCCATACGTGCCTGCGCCTCCATGACGGCCTGAAACATGTGTCTGGTGACACCAGCTGTGGCACTTCTGCCAGGGACATGTTGACCAGCAGCCCTCCTATGAGCACCCCTGTACATCTGCATGTGTGGTACCTCGCCAGGCATCCAGCTATGGCTGCTGTGTCCAGACACACATGCCATTGTCACCACACTGTCCTGTCCCATGCCACCGCCAGCCACCTGTCCCTCATCTATGGCCACTGGTGATGGGGTATGTATAGGCAATATGACTGTGTGTGAGGATGGGGTGGATAACAGTGGGATGTCAAACAATGGCATAGATTCAGCCCCTGAAAACCCTGCCTGTGCCTCAACACACCTATCATCATTGTCAGAGTCTGTATGGACACTAACATCAGTTTGCCTGCAGGAAGGACCCTGACCCACCTCGTCACCTTTGAGTAGAAAACAAAACATGCACTTTAAGACTTGTACATCATTGCTTAACTGTATACACACACACACACACACACACACACACACACACACACACACACACACACACACACACACACACTTACAGGTGAGGTTGCAGAAAGATATTGCACACAGACCTCTCATTACCCATCTGTCCACATGCATGACATATGGCACTCAACAGCATGCACTGCAGCTATAGTCAATCCCTGTTACATACATTATACATCTCTGTGATGCATGAGTTGTGTTAGTTGGTGATGCCCCTTCTTCTGTTCAACACCCTGACATGTATTGTGCACCATACCTCACAGGTGTACATGCCATTGCTGAATGTGTATATGTGTGTCAGTTATTTTTGCTCTGCTGCTCACAGTCCCTATGTGTTTGTTCAACACATACCTGGGATGATATGTGGAAAGATGTCAATAGTGAATGCCTGGTGTCTGGTTTGCAGATCTCATCATCAGTGGTGCATGTATGTGCAATAAAGTACAATTACACTGACAACCTTCAAAGCTGACTGTGGCTATGAGGAGTGTACACACCCTTATTGACATGGCACCCTCTTCCCTGATATGTCATGGGGCCACAATACTGCATGTGTTAACATTACACAAACCTGATATGTGACATACGACGTGTGCAATCAAATGCAGTATCAAACAAATGTGTTAGTTGTGCAGATGCTGATTGAGATGCATACAATATATGAGTGCATAAGTGTGCACACCCGTAACATGATGGTTTGTTGCATCAACTGCTAAGTGTACTACAGCAGTCATTATTCCTGAAAGGGGCATACTAGCATGGCCCATCTGCACTTGCCAGCATTTGGTCACTCTGCCCTACAAATGTCCCCCAACTTTGCAAGATTGCAAGGTCAAGTCATGTGCACAATCCTTGGAGGTCACACAGTGCCTTCACTAATGCTGTGGAGTCAGTGTTATATCTGCCACAATTCATGACCTTGACTGTGTGCAGATACAGCCATTCTTAGCGAGCTTTGGATGTCTGCTTCAGTTCACTGTTGTGTTTCAGGATGACACCCCTCCCCATCCTTAGCCTTTTTAGAGATGCTTGACAACTATGGGCCACACATGAGTGTCATTTTGCAGTGTCCCAAATTCAGAACACCATGTGTACTGGCCTAGTCCCTGCTAATGAACAGCAAACATACAGGTGTACACTGGCACCAGCAAGGTACAGATGGCGATGGTGGGCCTGAGGTGTTGCTAGTGCAGCATATGTATCTTAATTGATACTGTCTGTAGGTTTCATACTTGGGCTTGGTACACCATTACACATTGCAACACATGCCTTTGAGGGACTTTTAATGTCATGCATATGCTACCTGTAGAGAGCCCTGGCAGATGTTTCCTGTGGAACAACTGTCCCATCTGATTACCCTAACCCATAGGCCACACTTATGCAGAGTCCAGGCGATTGTCGACACAGGTACTGCACAGTCAGTACTTGCTAGACATTCCTGCAACTCCCTCAGTGTTGCGGCATGTTTCTAGGTGGCCTCCATGACCAGTTTGCAACATGTGTTGTCATCTGTCTTGGATGGCCATCTGTTTATTCTCTACATTAATGTTGTCCCATACCTCCTCATCACATACATGACTGTCTGCATGTATATATGCCATGGTATATGGAATGGTGAGGTAAGGCTACATGTCCCATTCTTGTGTGCTACCTGTTGGGCATGGGATACATTCCATGGCTTGTAAGCTGTGTGCAAGCCAGGGCTGCCTCTGTTGCAGGTGAGTGGGCATATGTGATGGAAATGCATCTTGGACAGCAGACCAATTCTTGGTGTGACATTGAGGACCTGTACTTGATGGAAGGTGCATACTTATGAAGAGTGAATGCTGTCAGTACCTCAAAAGCTGCTTCCATAATATGTTATTTGGAGTGTGTGCACACATATGCTTCCAGTGTTTGTTAAAATATGTATTCACCATATTTGCTGTCCTAACATAAGATTCCATGTTACACATTCATTGCTTGTGTTAGCATCACATTACAGGTTGTAAGGGTTGTGAAATGTGGTATTGTGATATGCTGTTGTGTAGATCTGTAACAGTTGTCATTGTAATAGTGGTGTATACACTGTTGTAGCACTGTATAAGGGTGATGTTTCAGACATGTTCCTACTGTAGGCCATTTGTCCCACCATTATGTTCATCTCTGTGCACACATCTTGCAATGACAGGTTGTTAGATGTATTGCAGGACTCTTACGTACCCTTCAGATATGCCACCATGGTGACCACTGTGATGCAGTGCAGTTAACAGCAACAATAAGTGAACATGTACAACATGCATTATGGGTAGGTGTGTTAAATGTGTGCATGGCAAATACCATGGCCATAACATGGCCGGTGTATTGGCAAACCTGCACAAACAACACCATACTCACCAGCTGCAGGCTGCTGCCCCAGAGGTATACCAAAGGGACGTACATAGTTGTGAGAGATGTGATGTCAGTAGCTGCACCTGTGTCACTGGCACAGGGTGGGAGGAGTATTTCAGTACATCAACAGTACAAACCCATAATACTACAGATTATGCACATCTGTTCATTACTACACTGCAGCAACAGACTGTATATATTTTATCTCACATATGCATGATGAAACTTTACAGATGAAGCTGGATAAGCAACAGTGGTCTACTGATGTGCCCTGTGGCCTTACCTGAATGCTCCTCATCCATTGTGTGGGTAGCACTCACCTCCACAATCCTATCAGCTGGGCCGGGGGTTTGCTGGTGGGCAGGTGCCCCGAGGCTGACAAGGAGCTCCTTAACATGTGTCGGGGGGGGCTGGATAGCATGACACCCCCCCCCCCCCGTGGCTAGCTGGTCCCTCCTAATTGCAGCAGCACGCTGACGGGCATGGCGGATGAAGTCAGTGCCCCGATGTCGGACCTACTCATAGCTCCAGTTATGCAGGCTGACATAATTTACCCTGTGGACGAGCTCATTCCACTTTGCAGTCCTCTCCTGCAGATCGTGGGCTGTACGGCCAATGAGGGTGTGGTGGTGCTTCACTAAGTAGTTGGTAATCACATCATTTTTCTGGGGGGAATAAACTGACAGCCACTCTCTAGACATGGTGCCTGAAAGACATAAAGAGGAAAAAAGGTCTGAGGACCTCATACTGCAAGGATAGAATAGTTGTTAATTGACATCTGTCCCCCCCCCCACCATATCTGCAACAGTAATCTGAACACACACCTAAACGGGTATGTTTACAGCAAACCTACTGTTGGGACATATATCATATTGTACGACAAATACTGCACTGTGTTTCTAGTCATGTTCCATGTTGAAACACTGTCATTGGTGGCCTGTTGCTAACAATGTCACCTGCATGCCTTTCTAAGGGCCACTATGGTTCCATATAGGCATGTGTTCTGTTTGCTGTGTGACTGCTCCAAGTCTGGTGTTTTGTGTTAATGGGGATATCTATGCATGCTGTTAGAAGAAATCCTGGATTGTGTGGGCTATTACTACCTACATATGTTCTATAACTGTGGCACAATAGCATGTTTGGGAAGCCTGTTTCCAGCAGAACCACCTCTGTTACCTCATCTGGCCATGTTACCAGGCCACAACACATCTGGGATCCACCCTGGGAACTCATCATCTGCTAGTCCTGCACTACCTTCAGGTGGAACCACCTCAGGGGATGGTGTTCCTTCCCCCCTGGGAGCACACACACACAGGATCCTGTCACTTGAAGTCAGGTCCAGGGCCTGGTGCATAGGAAGCTCCACAGAGATGTGGGGGATGTGCTACACCACCTTGAGGCTCTCAGTACACAATTACAGGGTCCGTGTGCTCCTGCTGCTCAGCCCCCAGCTCAGGCACCTTCAGCGCCGTGAAGGTGTGGTTGTGCCTGCCCATGGGTAGGGACCTTGGTCCCACTGTTTCCATTTGGTTGCTCATAGCCTTCCACTTTCCAAACACCACTCCCCATCCAAGGTGTTTACCCACCACACGTGTCATATACTGCCCTTGTATGCTGTCTTGTCTGTCTTCCAAACCAAACTACCTCCTCAAATATACCTACTATCCTTCCCCAACATATCAATCTCACCTTCACAAACAAGGACAATGTGTTCCCAACATGGATTTCACACCAGGCATAACTGTCCATTTCGCATCCACTTACAACTGTATATATATATAGTGTGTGTGTGTGTGTGTGTGTGTGTGTGTGTGTGTGTGTGTGTATAGATATGTGTGATGTTTTCTCAAACATATTGTGCAGCACAGTCATTCAACAGTAGGAGAAATGTATTTATATATATATATATATATATATATATATATATATATATATATACATATGTGTGATATATGTGTGTGTGTGTGTATGTAAATGTACACGCGTGTACATATATATATATATATATATATATATATATATATATATATATATATATATATCTATATATTTATGAAGATAGATAGAACTGCAAGGAACCACCATGAAAACTGAGAAATTTTTATTGTAGAACGAGCGCTTTCACGCACACACAGGTGCGCTTCATCAGGTTACAATTACACAAAGAAACATCATTGCTTATATACAAAAGACGAATACCAATTACACAATTATCAGATTGAAGATTGAATAATTAAAGCAATAATCATTCTCCAATTTAAAGAACAAGTTCATAGTATTTAATATGGCCCGTATTAAAGCACATATACTTAGTTACCAAAATGCGCTCCAAAACATTCATCAATAGAACTTAATAGCTGTCATTTATAAAAAATATATAAAATGTGAATCTCAAAAACTAAATACTCTAAAAATCATTAGTCTATTTATCGTTTAAAGGTCCATAGGACAAAAATGCATCACGTCATAGCTCACCATTAGCCATGAATAATACCCGCTACATCAATTCAGCATAAGCAAGTATAGTGTTAAAAGATTTCAATGTAACAATATAGTCCACTTCCCTTTTAATATAAGCTACTTGCATTATAATAGTGACATTATATAATGCTTGTCCAAAATCAGCCAAGGTTAAACTCAGCCCGATATAAAAACCGTTGTCACTTAACAAGAAATATGTACCATATTGACATGACTAGAAACGTTCCGCTATTTGCGTGAACAGTTTCAAAACCATCTTAAAAATATTTAAGACAGTAATAACCTTGGAAAATGCCTAACAACTTATTAAAATAACTAAAAGGACTATAAAAGGAACTGTAAAAAATCCGCTATTTACGTGAGCATTTTCAAAACTGTCTTATGAAAATATAAGCCAGTAAGAAACCCTTCTTGACAAGGCTCAAATAGCAACAAGCTAGCTATAAACATCAGGTAATGGGATACATAGCAAATCCAATCGCATTCAAAAACGCTGGAGATGCACCTTTTTGGAACATAACAATTAAATAATGTTCTTAAAATATATATGATAATCAATATACTTATTTGATTCCATAGTGTACATCTCAAGCAGTATTAGTTAATTCACTTGGTATCATGCATTAGGCTGATGGTTGAGCTCTCAACTCAAATAATAATAAGTGCATGTCAATATCTACTCTGAGAATTTAACATTAATATACATGATAACATGGGCTCATAGAGCCAATCCCATATAGATGCAGCCTATTCCATTTAATGGTAAATGCTGGTTACCAATGTAATAAAAACATAACACAACAATACAATTAGTCTTGACCATATTTGGGACACCAGTGGGCTGGTATAGGATGTAAAATGAAAGTGTGATGAATAGCCAGGATATATTTAAAGAATATATAGCAACCTGTATGCATATTCTATGGATGTGTGGATTGCTTAAGTGTGAAGGGCCAAAGAGACGAAGTCAGTGCGTTATAAAGCTCCTAAAAGAACAGGACGGATGCTAACCGTCGAGTTAAGTCCGGGTGGAAAATAGGCTCTTAATCTTAATATCCACTTTAGTTCAAACATTTCAATGGTGCCTAGATGGTCCCCTTCTCTCCTATTTGGATTAACTACTTGCAAGACCAGAAAATTGAAACTGTGTTGGGATTTATCATGACAATGCATAGCTAGAGCATTAGTAAGATTGCTCTTCTTTATGTCGTAAATGTGGTTGTATGTACGATCCTTCAGTCTACGCGATGTCATCCCTACGTAGTATGCATCACATTGATTACACATTGCAAGATAGATAACATTCTGTGTATCACATGTAGCATAAAAAGTGGGTTTAAAAACCATATTAATGCCAGAAACATTGGGAAGTTGGATCTTACTAATGTATTTGCATGATGAACATCTGCCACATGCAAACGTACCCGTTTTAAAGTTAGCTCTTATATCAGTGGGAACAATATCTAGTTTTTCTTTACAAAGTAATCTTTTAATATTTAGACAATTATTATATCTAAAAATAGGTTTCTTCCCTACTAATTGTGAAAGCAAGGGATCTGATAGCAGTATCTTCCAATTACCTCTAATAATCCTAATTAGTAGCTCAACATCATTAGTATATTTAATTCCATACACAACCCCCTTATTATTCTCTCTCTTAGAGAAAAGATGGCCTATCCTTCTTGTATTCGATGGCATTTCAAAAAGAGCATCAGTTACACTATTTATTAGATCAACCGTATAGCATCTATCTAAAAAGTATTCCTTTTGACGTTCTCTTAATTCCCTAGCATCCTGTTCGTTGCTACAAATTCTGAGTATTCTAGTCATCTGGCCTTTTACACTATTACGAAATACATAACGCGGATGTAGACTGTCATAGTGGAGAACACTATTTTTCCAACACAATTTTCTGTATAGAGTGGCAGTTAAACTAAAGTTATTTTCTTTAATAATAGTAATGTCCAAAAAATTGGCATTTATAAAGGAGCATTCATCCGTAAAGGTAAAGAATGAAGTAGTTGAGTTCATATAACAAATGAACTCCTTCAGCATGTGTATATCTCCATTCCAAAGCATCAAAACATCGTCTACAAAGCGTCTGTAGAGGATTACGTTATTGAACCTAGGGTCATTGAATATGAACTCTTTCTCCCATCTATAGACCACAAGATTGGCATAAGCATTGGCACAGGGAGTGCCCATGGCTACTCCCCATGTCTGTGCATATACTTTATGTTCAAACAGAAAAATGTTATTATTTAGAATTAAATCTAATAGGCGACAGATGTTCATTATCTCATTGCTGTCAATATTGTCAAGGTCAACCAAATGGGACCTTATCGCATCAAGGCCATAATCATTGGGGATGCTGGTAAATAAGCTTTTGATGTCCAGTGTGACTAACAGAGTATCTCCATTGATGTTATTTCTAACTACGTCTTGTTTCAGATCATCTAAAAGGTCATAAGAGTTCTTCAAAATAGTAGGGACAGCATTAACCAAGGGCCCAAGTCTAGATTGCACATATAGTGAAGCATTTTCAGTGACCCAGTGTTCACCTGATACTATTGGTCGTAATGGGGGAGGGTCCTCATTTTTATGTAACTTAGGTAGTCCCTTTATCAGGGGAATGAGGGGGGAGTCTATCATTAGAAAATCATAAAGGGCTTTGTCTATAGATCTAGTCATAAGCAGGTCATAAATTGTATCATGTACATAATTGATTATAGATACTATCTTTGACCTATCTATAATGTTGTATGCCTTATCATTATTCAGCATGTCATACATCAGTTGTTTATAAAAACCAGTATCTAATGCAACAATTCCCCCTCCCTTATCAGCTGGTTTAAAAACTAGGCTCATATCATGGCATAGATTATCTAGTGAACATCTTTGTGCATGGTTTAAGTTAACAAAAATACCTTTGTGTTTTTCTTGTTCATAATAAGAGTAGAACTCACGTTCACATGCATGCATGAAACAATCAACAGTTGGTGCTATTGGAGGTACAAAGCAACTTTTCCTTTTACAGATACAAGTTTTGTGGATGATCTGTTCCTCCTCTGGGAGGGGGATACTTCATCCTTCAACAATTTTTTTGAATTTATTAATAGCGGCACTGACTACTTGAGATTTGCAGCTCATAGTTCCACCAGTAATATTGATTTTCTAGATGTAAGGATTGATAGATTACCCATGGGGGCCTTTGAAACGAGTATATATAGAAAAGAATGCTACAAGAACACATATGTTGAAAGAAGCAGTATGCATCCACAACATATTTTTGGTAATGTGGTAAGGGGACAGGCCCTAAGAATGTCAAGGCTGACTGTTAATAATGATAAATTTGAACAAGAGCTGGAAAAGTTAGAACAGAGTTTCCGACAGAGAGGTTATTTGCAAGCTGAAGTGAAAACAGCATTATCTGCCACACGCAATATGAGAGAGGATTCAGGGAGACCTTATTTCTCATACAGCACCTCTAGGGCTAGCAGTAGAATGAAGGGATGTAACCCCTTGAAAATCCTGATTACATATTCCAGTGATGTTAAATCTATACAGAATATATACAGAAAAAATTGGAATGCTCTATGTGCAGATGAAAATGTTAGAGAATTGGTAGGGGATACACCACATTATGTTTTTAAAAATAAGAGATCCCTGAAGAGACTTTTATGTGGCCCTAGACAGGATCGACAATTTTATACACAGGATAGAGGAGATGGAATAGGTACTTTTCCTTGCAATACTTACAATTATTGTCAATATTTAGATTATAAAGGTAGATTTTATCATCCTGACATGAACAAAGAATTTATATTTAAACTGGTAGCAAACTGTGAGACTACTAATTCAGTGTATTTATGTCACTGTGAGGGATGTTATGCATTTTATGTGGGTATGACGACATGTAGATTACGTGACCGAATCACAGACCATTTGTATGATATCACCAGGAAGGTTACCACTAATGCCCTCTCTAAACATATTATGGAGAAGGGTGAAAAACATGCCTTCAAGTTCATGGTCATTGAGGTAGTTACGATGGGAATACATGGAGGTGCAGTTAAGAATAGAGTTGAAGGAAAGGAACTTGAATGGATTATAAGGCTGCGTGCCAATAACGGCAGTGGCTTGAATGAGAAAGTATCTATACATCCCAAGTTGCTGGACAGACCCCTACCTAAATGATTATTTGCTTTTTGTATATGTGTCACTTTATATATATTTTTATTTATATTTATTTATGTGAAGTTTACAGCAGGTTTTAGAAATACAAGTTATGTAGGAAATGTTGTTCCTTTAAGAAATTGTCCTTAATTGAACATACTTTTCCATTGGTTGTGTGTTATTTTAAAAGAGTTGATGCATTTCTGTTGAATTGTCTGATGAAACAGCTTTGCTGCGAAAGCGCTCACCTTTTATGCAATAAATACTTTTATGTTTTTATTTGCCGTGTTCTGGTGCCTCCTTTGGTTGTTGTTTTATATATATATATATATGTATATATATATGTGTGTGTGTGTGTGTGTGTGTGTGTGTGTGTGTGTGTGTGTGTGTGTGTGTGTGTGTGTGTGTGTATGGAGTGCTTTCAAACATCAGGTCCACACTCTCTAAATCTCCTTCCTCCACAGCTGCACTGTTCTGCCTTGCTACAAAACAGAAGGGTGTCACATGTGGACATAGCCTAACATTAGGGGGTATATATAGGGACAGATTGCAGGTAAGCCTATTACAAACCTATGAAGTTTGTGCATGATACATTTCACATTAGCATGACTGTCCTGAAGGTGGTGCGGTCTGAAACTTATGTGTCTATCATAATTTCATTACTTCCACTTCCAGCTATTTGCCACACAAATATACATGTCTTGAGGTACAAAACACACACTATGATGGCTTACATCTTATCATTCAGTGCTGATCTGTACAGTTGACAGGTATGGCCCACTGCCCACAGGGCTAGATGCTATGTCCATAGCAGTTGTTCACCAGGACATCATTACAACAAGTCTTGATGCCACATATAAATCTTTCTACATAATCTATCCCATTATTATAGACCAAGTACTACATTCAGTTGCATGCATATATGTTTCACATACCTGTTGTAGTATCTCCTATGTATACTTTACGTATCCCTTGTTTTATATAATTTTGTTTTGGTTTGGTTTGTAGTTTTATTTATTTATTTCTCTCTTTCTCTCTCTCTCTCCACTATAGGGATTGAGCTGCTTTGAATAGGTTGCAACATGGATTTTGTAGGTGATGCTCATGATCAGGTGATGGCCTCTCCACCAATCAGTGTTCACCACTTGCTAATTGCATGCAGCCAGCTGTGTAGTAATTCCAATTACCACTGTCATGGCAACCCACTACTATAAATGACTACATCATGTGAGCGTTGTCCCTTTACCTTTCCTGTATGGAAGACATCCTTCCTCTGTGTGGGTAGCAGTGTTACAGACAGCAGGTAGCAATACCTCTTACAACAGGACTTGCAGACACAGGCCAACTATATATTTGTATAAGGTTCCAGACCTTCGGACAGTGTGAATATTGTTGTTATATGCATTGACTACTGCTGGTTTTACAGGGTTTATGTGTACATGCTGGTTTTGCATGGAATGCAGTCTGTCTGCATAGCTCTCAACTGTGGGCCTATCCATATGATGGCCAGAGGATTGGCTGTTATGTTTTGTCTGTTCACCTTACAGGTCTTGTCTCTGACATATCATTGGCATTCTCTCTGTTGAGTGCTATCAGTACATGGCTAGATCCATTTGTGTTTCTCACTTCATATTCCTGTGTAAGGGTATGTTGCAACCAATCCTGTAAGACCAGCAACTTTCACAGTGTATAACAGTAATATTGCACATATGGCCCTGTGTTCCAGCCTCTGTCCTGCACCTATATACCAGGCTTTTTCCAGATGTCATGCAGTACGAGGTTGTTAGGAAATGGCCTATCATTATTTAGTGCTGGCATTCCTGCTATCATTCCAGTGATGTTGTGGACTCCCACACAAATTGTGGGGTAGGGTCCATATATATGAGGGCTACAGCTAGTCAAAACGTGTGTAACCTTGTACAGTCCAGAGGTCAGTGTATGTAAAACATTGTTATATGCCCTTGTAAGTCATTTTATGAAGGAGGGGTATGCACCATTTTTAACCTAGGCTGTTACAACATGTGAGGGATATCAGTAGTAAGACACATGAAGGTATATGGCTGTACATTTTCATACATTTCAATATAGGAACAGTGGTGGGCTGCAGCTTACTGTCTTACATTCTCATAACGGAATCATACAGAAAATATTTCCGTTTCAGAGCAGGGTCTATGCATTATCAGTTTTCCGCACTTCCCTTTGGCTTATCTACTGCACCCAGGGTATTCACAAAATGGCTGGCTCCAACCATTCCATACTGCAGACAGAGAAATATCCAAATTTATCCATACCTGGACGACTGCCTAATTCAGGCCAACAATCAGGAATTGCTGCTGCAGCACGTGACATTTGTAAAAAGCCTACTCACTTCTTTTGGGGTACACCATCAATAAAAAGAAATCGAAATTGGTACCCAGTCAAACGATTGTATTCCTGGGAGCAAGCTTGGACACAACTTCCCAGATGGCATTCCTAACTTCAGAAAAACAAGTCTATCTGACAGACTACTTCAAACTAATGGCCACCAAAACCCAGCTATCTGCAAGAAAAATACTGCAAGCTCTAGGGTTCATGGCATCATGTATTCTACTAATTCCATATGTAAGACTGCATATGAGGAAACTTCAGTGGTATTTAAAAAGCCTTCGGTGCCAACACTCTCAAGACCTGGAAACAGTCATTCCTATCATACCTTGTCTAAGGACAGAGTTCCTTTGGTGGGCAGAAGCATGCTACCACAACAAGGGACTGCCTTTCACTCTGCCACAGGCCAACCAGACCCTGACCACAGACGCATCAGACTATGCATGGGGGGCTCACGTGGCTGTCAAATGTATTCAAGGCCACTGGAGCCCAAAGCAAATCTGCATGCGCATCAACCTAAAGGAGATGCTAGCTGTATAGAATCTCCTGACAGCTTTCAAACAACAAATCTCTCCAGAACAACTACTTACAAAAACAGACAATACCACAGTTATGTGGTAGATCAACAAGCAGGGAGAATCCATTCCTACCCATTCTGCAGGTTAGCCATGGCCCTGTGGAACACAACCTTAGACAACCATGTCCATCTTCAAGCTCAATTCCTGCCAGGCATAACAAAACTCACTGGCAGATGACGTAAGCAGAAATCTCCTAGATCCACACAAGTAGAAATTGGAGCCCAGCACCTTCAACTTTCTTATTCAGAAATGGGGGACCCCAGAGGTGGATCTCTTTGCCTCGCACAGCAACCACTAACTAAGCAAATTCTGCACCAGGGCTCCACACAGCGAAGACTGGAAAGTGGATGCCCTATCCTTTCAATGGGAAAACCTCTCAATATATGCCTTCCCACCTCTGCCCCTTCTCTCAAGAGTATTACTCAAGATAAAACAAGACAGGCCAAGGACAATTCTAATTTCTCCGGACTGGCCTTGCCAGCACTGGTACCCACTCCTACAAAGCCTGACAATGGTGCCACACTGGCACCTTCCCCAGACCCCAACCCTGCTTTCTCAGCAGGAGGGACAGATTTTGCATCCACAACTGCAAACCCTACATCTTGCAGCCTGGCTTATTCCCTAAATTACCCACCATCAACCCTTAGCAAACAGGTGCTGGACATCATTCTTGAGGTCATAAGGTTGAGGTCAGAAGGCCCAATACTAGGAAATCCTATGCTGAAAAGTGGAAAAAGTATTGCCCTTGGATTCAGTCTAAAGGAAAGGGCACAGATGTGCCCTCCTTACCTCTAATTCTGGATTACCTAGCAGACCTACTGCACAAAGAACTATCCTTCTCCTCCATTAAGATACATGCCTCTGCCATTTCAGCTCATTACAATACTGAGACACCTTTATTCTCTCACCGTCTCATCAAACAGCTGCTAAGAGGAGCAAATAACCTAAGGCCACCAAGGAGAGCACCCACCCCTGCTTGGGACCTTACCTTTGTACTGGAAAAACTCACACTTCCACCATTTGAACCTGCTGCTTCAGCAGAGCTAAAATTTCTCTCTTGGAAAACAGCCTTGCTTCTAACCATCACTTCAGCTAAAAGAGTGTCCGAGTTACAAGCACTAATGGCTGTGGAACCCTTTATTATTTTCCATGCTGACAGGGTTTCCCTCAGGACTAACCCTTCCTTTAAGCTGAATGTGGTGTCCAGTGTGACTTTCAACCAAACCATCCATTTGCCTACCTTTTTCCCTAATCCTCGAAACAAAGGGGAACGGATACTGCACTCTTTAGATGTGCACAGACCACTCAGGTTCTACCTTGATAGAACTAAACCTTTCAGAAAAACAGATCAGCTGCTAGTCAGCTTTGCAACAGGGGCAGAGGGCAAGGCCATTTCAAAACAAACCATTTCCAAATGGATAGCACACTGCATCCATTTTTGCTACAAGCACCATGGTAAATCAACCCTACAGGGAATCAGACCACATTCCACTGGGGCTACATCTGCCTCTACTGCATTCCTCAGGGGAGTGCATACCAGGGACATAATGGAAGCTGCTACCTGGAGTTCTGTACAAACCTTCACCAAGCATTGCCACCTGCCTATATTTTCCAAATCCAGGGCAGGGTTTGCCACAGCAGTCTTGCAAGGCCTACTAGCCAGCCCTAAGTCTTCTTGACTGCCTCCACCCTTCCTCAGCTTTGGGAATCAACCCAAGTGTGATGACTGCAACAGTGAAACATGAAGAACATAGTACAGTTGTGTACACTTACCATAAATGTAGATGTTCGAGTGTATTCACTGTTGCAGTCCTGGTTTCCCTCCCTCAAGCCCCCTTGCTTTATCTATATCTTATCTATCCTATCTATAGCTGTTATTTCTGCTATTGGTATTTACTTTTTACTGGTGGCGTTTTCAACACCATTTCCTAGCTTCCTATTTGGGGGCTCCTGACATTTGGGGCAAGACAAAACTGATGTAATGACGTCGGCTGCCTGTTCTTATACCCCTGACTACCTGACGTCATGGAAGAAGCGACAGCATCTGACGCATGAAGATGAAGTCTCTGGTATTCAGGCTGACTGAGGGCTACCTGCAGGCAGATAACCCAAGTGTGATGACTGCAACAGTGAATACACTCGAACATCTACATTTACGGTAAGTGAACACAACTGTACTTTTCACCTTTATTGCTATCTGAGTTGAAGCACACATTTCATTTCTTTCAGTACTGACAAAGAGGTGATACCCATACACACAGAATTGTTTATTTTAGATATTAAGTTGTTTTAACATCTTTTTAGGTAGATCAACCCAAGAAGATGATCACTTTCAAGGTGCATCACATATGCATATTACTCTACTATGTGTTTTGATTAGCACTTTTGCTATTTGCTGTGCTGGATTACTGTAGCTTTTTTCCTATTTCACCTTTTTTAAAAGGGTCATGTCTGACAGGATAACCAATTTATCAGAACAAATAAATACAAAATCGTTACATTTTTATTTAGACAATGGTGAGTCATAGTATTGGAATGATGGGGTGCTGAACTTCCAGTTAAAAGGTGGCAGCTTTTACTTGTTTTAATTCCTTTTTATTAAAATTAATCAAACTTCCAGTTTTAGTACTTAGAACATTTCTAATACATAGAAAGAAAATTAAAGTCAGGAAACTCTGTTGGGCTATTTTTAATACAGCCTGGTTAAGATATCATTACACATTATTGCAAGTTATTCAGCTGTTTCAGGCTACTAAAGCTGAAATACATTGATATGGCCATTATTTCTGTAATTATTCATTCATTTGATACTGATCAGATTTATGAAGTGTACACAGTCAGTAACATGCATGCAACCACACTTTTAATGAAAGTAATTGACCCCAGCTATCATTTTTTTATCTGCCTTGGTAGGCTAGTATGTGTTTGATTAAAACAAACTAAAATACATTGCTGTGATTTATTATTATTATTAGTAGTAGTAGTAGTATTACTTTTTTGTTAAATCTGGACATCTGAGGTGTATATAGTCCAAAAGTGGCTATAATGCTTGTGCATTGTGGCAGTCAGTTCATGAAAGTGACTGACCATGACTGTCATTTTAAACAGTCATTGATCTTGTTTTGCAGGGTAGTATCTCTCTGAGTAAATAAGCTGAAACTCATTACCTTGATATTTATTACTCTTATTTTTCATCAAATCATAGTCAGATGCCTGAAGTGTGTACAATAATTAAAGTGGCTAGAATTGGGTTGGTCCTAAGGAAGTCTTTGACTGTAAAAGACTGACCCCAAATATTTATTTAAAGAATTATTGTTCTGGCTTGAAATTAATAATGTGCATTTTAAATTAATAATGTGCATTTTATTAAAACAAACTGAGATATGTTCTTGTCTTTTTTATTATTATTTGATTGCAGTCAGACATCTGATGTGTATACAGTCAGTCAAGTGCTCTAATGAGTGGGTAGTGAGGCAGTCTGTAGATGAAAGTGACTGACCTGACCCTAGCTGTTGTTTGCTGACAGAGATTAAATTCAAATGACCATGTTACACTTGTTTTATGAGAATAGAATGAATATAATGATGCAGAAGTTATTCCATTTTATTTTTGTAACTTCTGTGTTGCTTTTCAGTGTATTTCAGTACTAATCTTTAACACTAGATAAAAATGGCACAAAAACATCACTGTCTCCGTGTAAAACTCAGGTTTAATAAAATATATAACAGGGTAAGCGCTTTCACACAATAAAGGTTCTTCTTCAGACAACAAGTTACGAAATCAAATAAATTAAATAGTCCATTCATCTTAAGTCATAGATATAATCAACCAATAAAAACACAATCCTAATAAAACAATTAAGGAGCTCTTATTCATTTAAAGAGACCCCTAGCTTTCAAAGCTGGTTTTATAGAGGTTCACTCATTAATACCAGGGAACCTATCTGCCTGCATATTAATAATCCATGATAGCTCACATTCTTCAGTGAAGTTTCTAAAATCACCACCTCGAATATTCGGATCTACCATTTCTATCACCCTAAATCCAAACGTGTTCTTGTCCATACTCTGTGTAGTGTTTGGCTAGTGCATTATGCTCATTAAACCTATTCATGTTATACATATGTTCACTCATTCTTTCCAGTAAAGACCTGTTGGTCTTGCTTATATAGAAACAGTCACATACCCTACACTTAGCCAAATAAATCAAATTCTTACTGCAACAATCAGCAGTAACTCTAAAATAATATTTCTTAGTTGTGGTGGGATGAACAAACTCCACAAAAGGATTTATATATGTGCAAAAATTGCACCTAGAGCAGCATTGCATCAAAGGTTTGCTTATATCTCTCTTAGTATTTTTAAAATTCTTATAGCATAATTGTCTCTTAAGGGATTTTTTATTCTTGAAACTAAATCTAGGCTGTTCACCCACTAAAGAATGAATACCATGGTCAAGATGCAAAATAGACCAGTTATTTCTAATTACTTTTATAATGTCAGTTACATCACAGGTATAGAAAAGGGACATAGGGAGCATCTCTCTAACAGGATCAATATTCCTTTCATTCATTTCAGATGTCTTATGAGAAAAGTAAGGTCTTCCCCTCCCTCTCCCATTCTCATTGGTGAAGCGGACTGCTTCATTAACTTCCTTCTTCTTATATCCTCTATCTAACAATTCTTGCTTAAAGCAAGTAATGTCCCTCTCATATAGTGTGACCTCATTGTTCAACCTAGAAAGACGAAGGCGTTGTCCTTTAGCCATATTTTTAAAAATATGTCCAGCGTGCATACTATTGTGCTGTAACAACGTATTCTTTCTACAATCTTTTCTATGTAAAGTAGTAGTTAAACAGCCTGAAGGATTAATAAAAACTTTCACATCTAAAAAATCCATCTCTTTATCTGAGATTTTGTATGTGAAAGACAGGAATGGCACTGTACTATTCAGATAACAGATAAACTCAATCAATTGCCCATATGTTCCACTCCACACAAGGAAAAAGGTCGTCTATAAACCTTTTATAAAATGTTACATAAGGAGAAAAAACTGAGCCAAAAACATATTTATCCTCCCATTGGTCCATAACAGTATTGGCATTGCTATTGGCACAACTAGTACCCATAGCTACGCCAGTCTTCTGCAAAAACAAACGCTCACTATACATGAAAATATTGTTTTCTAAAATAATCTCCAAAAAGCATATTATATCGACAGTTACTATATCATAATCACTCTGAGAAATTAAGAACTCCTTCAACATATTAATGCCATTCTCATGCGAGTAGATGTGAAAAGGGACACCACATCTAGACTGACTAACAGATATTTCCCATCAAAACTCAGCCTATTTGTTGCATCATATAAATCACCCAAAAACTGTTCGGTGTCTCTCAACACCTGACTTTGCATTTCAAGAACCGGCCTTAACTTCTTCTCTATAAAAATAGAGATTGGTTCGGTAATCCAGCCCTTGCCAGCTACTATGGGTCTGAAAGGAGGTTTATCCAAACTTTTGTGAATTTTTGGCAATCCCTGGAACACCGGGATCAAAGGGTGTTCCACTAAGAAGTAATCAAAAAGCTCTTTAGATATTAGCTCACTACAATAACAGTCACTCAATGTAGAATTAACTCTATCATGTGACAACTTGATAAATTCATGGTTAACTTCACTATAAACACGTGTATCCATCAATAATTCTAACATACTATCATTGTAGAACTCAGTATCCATCACAACGATAGATCCGCCTTTATCGGCAGATTTTATAGTTAATTCAACATCATTCTGTAACCTTTTGTTCTGCATTATTTAAATTAAAGAAACTCTTTTTCATCCCTCTATCATTGTAGATGGCCATTAAATCATTTTCACATTTCTTTGAAAATGTTTCTAGCACAGGGTGTAGTGGCGGTTGAAAAACACTAGGTGTTTTAAAAACAGACCTTTCAAAATTATTAGTATCACCATACATGACTTAACATCACATTTCTCATTAATTTACAATATTTCTAAAAAGGAATTGACTTTAGCACAAATATCTTTGTTGGTATATGGGTTATCTTTCATTCCAGCCCAGGGTTCTCATCTGAGCGAAACTATAATAGACATTAAAAAATTAATTAGAAATGTGATGTTAGTCAGTCTAGATGTGGTGTCCCTATTCACATATATTCCACTTGAGAATGGCATTAATATGTTGAATAATATGCCTTTTTTGGAGACTATTTTAGAAAACAATATTTTCATGTATAGTGAGCATTTGTTTTTGCAGAAGATTGGCATAGCTATGGGCACTAGTTTTGCCAGTAGCTATGACAATACTGTTATGGCTCTGTTTTTTCTCCTTATGTAACATTTTATAAAAGGTTTGTAGACAACCTTTTTCTTGTGTGGAATGGAACAGATGGGCAATTGACTGAGTTTATCTGTTATCTGAATAGTACAGTGCCATTCCTGTCTTTCACATACAAATTCTCAGATAAAGAGATGGATTTTTTAGATGTGAAAGTTTTTATTAATCCTTCAGGCTGTTTAACTACTACTTTATATAGAAAAGATTGTAGAAAGAATACGTTGTTATGGCACAATAGTATGCACGCTGGACATATTTTTAAAAATGTGGCTAAGGACAATGCCTTCGTCTTTCTAGGTTAAACAATGAGGACACACTATATGAGACGGACATTACTTGCTTTAAGCAAGAATTGTTAGATAGAGGATATAAGAAGAAGGAAGTTAATGAAGCAGTCCACTTCACCAATGAGAATGGGAGAGGGAGGGGAAACCTTACTTTTCTCATAAGACATCTGAAATGAATGAAAGGAATATTGATCCTGTTAGAGAGGCGCTCCCTATGTCCCTTTTCTATAACTGTGATGTGACTGACATTATAAAAGTAATTAGAAATAACTGGTCTGTTTTGCATCTTGACCATGGTATTCATTCTTTAGTGGGTGAACAGCCTAGATTTAGTTTCAAGAATAAAAAAATCCCTTAAGAGACAATTATGCTATAAGAATTTTAAAAATACAAAGAGAGATATAAGCGAACCTTCGATGCGATGCTGCTTTAGGTGCAATTTTTGCACATATATAGATCCTTTTGTGGAGTTTGCTCATCCCACCACAACTAAGAAATATTATTTTAGAGTTACTGCTGATTGTCGCAGTAAGAATTTGATTTATTTGGCTAAGTGTAGGGCATGTGACTGTTTCTATATAGGCAAGACCAACAGGTCTTTACTGGAAAGAATGAGTGAACATGTGTATAACATGAATAGGTTTAATGATCATAATGCACTAGCCAAACACTATACAGAGTATGGACAAGAACACAAGTTTGGATTTAGGGTGATAGAAATGGTAGATCCGAATATTCGAGGTGGTGATTTTAGAAACTTCACTGAAGAACGTGAGCTGTCATGGATTATTAATATGCAGGCAGATAGGTTCCCTGGTATTAATGAGAGAACCTCTATAAAACCAGCTTTGAAAGCTAGGGGTCTCTTTAAATGAATAAGAGCTCCTTAATTGATTTATTAGGAATGTGTTTTTATTGGTTGATTATATCTATGACTTAAGATGAATGGACGATTTAATTTATTTGATTTTGTAACTTGTTGTCTGAAGAAGCACATTTATTTCATGAAAGCGCTTACCCTGTTATACATTTTATTAAACCTGAGTTTTACATGACACAGTCGTGTTTTGGTGCCATTTTTATCTAGTGATTTTGCCTTTTGTTGTTTGGTGCCATTAATTCTGGAGGATTTTCTTTCTTTTTTATTACTAATCATTAACATTTAAAAAGGCATTTTATACTTGGAGTAGCTTAGGCATTTCTTCCTGCTTGCAGGATTAGCATTATTACATAGTATTATTTGGTGATGCTAAATCTGCTGCAGAAAGAAAAGAAATAGTTCTGCAGTCTGATTGTAATGTGTGGTAATATATGCTTATTTTTCTGATAAAATGAAGGAAGAAAGATCCACCTATTAATTTCCCACCCAGAAAAAGGTGTTTTCCTTGATTTCAGACAAGAAATCACAGTCTGTTACTTTAGCCCTGCTGCCCAGTTACTGCATGCACTCAGTAGTACACTGTTTCACCACTCACTTATACAACAGTAAACATGTAAGCTATGGAAAAGAAGGCAGTTGTATCATTTACAGATACTTGTCTTTCTATTTCTGTTATTTTTCATTAAAAAAGTTGAGGTTCACTGCAAGTATGTATGGCAGCTACCATCCCCTTCAAGCCTTGTGCTTCCATAAAAAAAGTCATACATCTGTAATGATACCATTATGTTGACAAAAGACATCCCTTTCTTAGACAGATACAACTGACAGCAAGGTACATCATACGCAGTATAAGTGAATTTTAAATTTAATATGCTGAAAAGAATAATTTTTGTTAAGATTCATCATGATGAGCATATATTTATGCTGCTGTATAGACATCAAAGGGAAGACGACAGAATTGTGAAGTCAAATTCTCGTTTGTCCCTTTGAGCTTCATCTTTAAACTGTCATTAACCTTCTTTAATATAGATTACCCCATTTTCTTTAGCCCTACCCATTTATTTGCTTCCTGCATTCCTCTTTGCTTTGAATTCACCACTTGTCACAGCAATTAAACAATATCAATGCATTTTGGAGTATTGTACTAAAAATATGTGCAACTGATCACTTTAAGCATCTGGGAGGTCTAGAAGGACATATTTATTTATTTATGTTTGCTTTCTGAGGTAGAGCACTGATCTCTGTGGATTATTTTCAGACTCATCCTGGCAGTGGTGTCTGGTTAAGTAATTTGCTCAAAGATGCACAGTTAGGTAGTGGAGGCTGAGGGACTCAAACCTTGCACCACAGGAAACAGCTTGATGACAGGTCCTTAATTCTTCAAGCTAACTGCCAGACTGAAATGTAGCATAAAATTAAAGCTTTGTTTCTTTGCATTAATTATGTTAAAAATCTTAATAAAAGCTGAAATGGACATAACGACGCTGCAGATTTTATGATGCTATTACCATTTCTATTAACAGCATACTGCCTCCATTGCTTCTATTTCTGCTGCTGAACACCTTAGAAAGTAACATGGAGAAATAAAGTTAACAACAAGAGAAATACTTACTTGCACAGTATATTACTTAATTAATTTTAATTAATCTGAAATGTTATATCACTGCACCTATATTTAATATGATTCTAATATTTAATCTGGTTTTGGATTTCTAGATCAAATTGTGCACTGGAGGAGTCCAACTTATGGTAAGCACTGTCCTTTTTGCATACTTTATTCTAAACTTTGAGTTGATATGTTGTTATCAATGTAAACATTCATATACCACAAGATATGGGTGTAGATTTTGTAAGATTTTTTTTGTGTAAATATACTGATTTAAGCAACAACAATATTATAACATATATGTGTTTATTAAATATTTTATTGGAAAATGCATTTTTTATATTTACTGGAATTGTTTTCAAACAGCTGAAGGGAGTATTGATGGGCACTACTGTAGGGCCCATATATGCCAACTGTGTTTTAGGGTGATGGGATTTGGAAATTCTGCCTAATATTCCTTGGTTTGGTAATATTCTTTTTTATATGAGGTTTGCAGATGATTTGTTTTTTATTGCTAGGGCTGAAGATTTTCATGTGTTCATAGGTTCATACTAGGCTATCTGCCCAAGGGCATTTACAAGCCTAGCCAGAGTGTGTTTGGCTTTCGCCACCCATTTTAAATGAATTTTGCTATGCCCTTTTTCGAGGTTAGTATACTGTGCCTCTATCTAACAGTGACACAGAAGTGATACCAGGGGTAAATCTACGATCTCCCATCCACTCATCAAAATTCCTCTTGAAGAGAGTCAATGAGGGACTCTGCCTAACCTGGACAGGGATTTTATTCCAGAGTGAAGGGAGCCTCTGGGTTATGAATCTGTCCCTCCAGCATGTCCTATTTAATTCAGTGCTGAAGTTCAAGTCTCTCGAGCGTGTAGCTCGATGGGATTTGGATTTTCTGAGGTGCAGCATGTCCGTTAATTGCGGGTTGGACATGGCTTTATACGTCAGGCACAGATCGCCTCTGAGCAGGCAGTATGCCACTGAGTAGAGCTGGAGTTTCTTTAACTGGGCAGTATATGGCATTTGTTTGAGCCCTTTAATCCTCTTGGTGAGGTACTTTTGGGGTCTTTCCAGTTGCTGCAGGTGTCTGGTAAGGTACATCCCAAAAGGGGCATTGTACTCAATTATGGGCCTGATGAGGGATGAATAAAGAGGCACGATGACCTCCCCTGATCTAGATGTGAATCCCTTCATGATTAGGTGTGCTATATAAAATGTTTTTCTAACCACTTTGGCCACGTGGTTGTCGAATGAGAGATTGCTATCAACTTGGGTCCCCAGGTCCTTAATTACTTCTTCCGTACTTAATGGATTACCACCTATGTGGTAATTTGTGGACACTTTGTTTTTACCAAAGGGGATGACTATACACTTTTTGGCGTTTAGCTTGAGGCCATGGCTCTGGCACCAGTTGTCTGTTTCTATGAGGCCCTTTTGTAGGATGCTTGTGTCGGCTGGAGAGTCGATTATGACGCCCAGTTTGCAGTCATCTGCGAACTTGGTCAGCCACAGTCCTTCCGTGTTGGCCTGTACCTCCGAGAAATATATACAGAACAAGAGAGGTCCCAGGACTGAGCCTTGTGGGATGCCACTTGTAACTGGTTTGGAGTCTGACATGGCTCCAGCAATTCTAACCATGTGGGTTCTGTCCTTGAGCCAGTTGCAACCGATCTAGTGACATAGGGGTTTATATTTAAGCTGGTGAGCTTATCTATAATGCCTGAGTGGGGTATTGTATGGAAGGCTTTTGCGAGGTTCAGGTAGGTTGTGTGGACGACCTTCCCCTCGTCAATGGCCTTGGTGACTGTTTCAAAGAAATCGACCAGGATTAAGAGGCAGGATCTGCCCTTAACAAAGCCGAACTGGGTAGGATCCGTGTCTGTAGGTCCCCAATATCTTTATTTATGAGGTCCATGATGATCCTTTCCATAGCTTTGCAGACCAAGCTAGTCAGGCTTATGGGGCAATAGTTTCCAGGATCCGTTGAGGCACCACCTTTGTGGAGAGGGACCACTGTTGCTGTATGCCACTCTTTGGGTACATATCCTGTAGTAAGGCTGAGATTGAACAGTAGTTTTATGTTTGGGTTTAGTTCTTCTTGGAGTTCATGTAGGACGCAGCCCGGGACACCGTCTGGTTCCATTGATGCTGTGTTTTTTGCTTTGGAGAGGGCGGCTCTTACCTGAGCATCTGAGATGTCAGGGGGGCAGCACTCTGCTGGGATAAATATTTGCCCTTTTAGTGGGGAAGGGGAGGAGAAGTTTGTGCTGAACCTGTCAGTTAGGATGTTGGCAATGTCTGTGGGTTTGGTGTATTTTTTGTCATTTTGAACTAATTCTGAGCATATCTAGGAATTCCCACCCAGGTTCCTAACATAACTAAAGAAAGCCTTGTGATTATCCTTAGTGTCCTGTGCAATTTTTCTCTCGAAGCTAGCCTTAGACGATTTTATGACTGCCCGTAGTTTTTTGCTAATACTGATCAGAGATGCCTTCCCTTTTTGGGATTTTGCTCTATCATGTAGTAGCTTCCTCCTTCTGTTGTATAATTTGTTTATGGCTGGGGTCCACCAGACAGGACGCCTGCATTTGGAGGACTGGGTCTTGGTTTTATTTGGGATTGCATGATCCATGCATTCCTGAAGGTGTTCATAGAATGTGTTTATAAAGGATTCAGCAGTCTGGGCCGTATTTTCCACAGGCCCGGGGGTTTTGAGGGATTCCACCTCGGTTTTGCGGAGTGTGAAATTTGCTTTAGAGAAGTTTTTCACTGTGGTTTTCTGGGCAGGGGCTGGGGTCGGGATGTGAATATCTAGTGAGATTAGTTTATGGTCTGATCTTACCAGTGAGGGATACACTTCTGGTCTGGAGCATAGAGTCCCCATGTTGGTGATGATCAGGTCCAGTATGTTTTTCCCCTCTTGTGGGAGTGGTAACAAGTTGTTCCATAGCATTTGAGTTTATAAATTCTAGGAACCTTTGGGCTAGGGTGTTGGGGCTAGAGTAATGCTCCCAGTCTATGTTTGGGTAGTTGAAGTCGCCCAGTATAATGGTGTTTGGAGAGACCTTCATATTTTCCAGTGTTCTCAGGAAGGCCGAGTGGGGTTCCTTGGTTTGGGAGGGTGGTCTATAGCAGGCTATAAACTGGAAGGCAGTTTTACCCACTGTTAGTTGCACATGGATAGTCTCTGATGCTTCGTGCTGTGCCACCAACCTGGAGGTGTGGGTATCTTTGATGAATATTAATACTCCCCCTCCTTTTGTGGTTCGGTCTAAGTTTTGGGGCCGAAAAACATGGTATGAGGTATAATCTGGTAGTACTGGGGTGCTCTCAGGAGCCTTGAACCAGGTTTCTGTTACTGCACAGATATCGATGTTCTCCATGCTAAGGAGAGTTTCGAGTGCGTGCATCTTGAGGTTTAGACTTCTGGCATTGAGTAGCATTACTCTTAGTTTCTTATCCCTTGTGATGCCTATGGACGTGGGTTTGTCTTTTGAGCCTTGCCTAAAAAAGGCACTATGGGGGTGGCAAGAGCCTTTGCCAATATCCAAAAGCCCAGGGGTGACAGGTGCAAGCCGTCCCTAGCGAAGCATCATGGCTTGTCGAGCATGTCATCCCAGGCTGACAGGCATTGGATCCCCTTTGAATGACACCAGTACTTAAGCCAGTTGTTGAAATTGATCATCTTGTCTTCATATTGTGGCATCATTCTTGGTGAGGGTAAGATGCTACTCAAGGTCAGGGTCATACCGGCCTGGGCTACATGCTCAGAGAGCTCCTCTATGTCTCTTTTCATGTAGTCCAGGGAGGTACATCTCAGATCATTCACACCAGCATGGACAATGACTGAGTCATATTTGTACTTGCCTTGGAGTGACCTGAGTGCTTGTGTTATGTGGCAGATCCTAGCGCCCATGTAGGGCGTTAGTGTAGACACTTGTTAGTGTACAAACTATCATGTGTAGAAACTTGTAGATGCTTTGAGTCAAATTACTTCTTTTTTAAAGTTTGTTGTAGGTGAATTAGGGACCAAAGTGTCTTTTTTAGATGTTAACATCACTTGGGACACTATTAGTAAAAGGTTTCTTAGCACCTTGCATAGGATGGTTGCATTTTGTAACAGTTATGTTCATTTTAATAGTGGGCATACGAACTTTATTAAAAGAAATGTCCCCAGAGGACAGTTTATAAGAGTTTCTCGTATGACGGTTGACGATTCTGCTTTCCTGGCAGAACTAGAGTTTATTAACAAAAATAAAAGAAAGCACAACCCTCCCCATGGCTACAGAAAACCACTAAGTCAGAAATGAAAAACAGGGATAAAGCCTGGGAGCACTGTCGCAAAACCAAAACCCCCTCAGCTAGACAGAAATTCCTAGAACTACACAATAGAGTCAAAAAGCTAATAAAACAGGACAAATTCCAATACTACCAGTCTGCCCTAGACTCCTCAAAATACAGCCACAAACAATTCTTGTCCTCCATAAACTCCATCCTCCACCCAGGTAAAGTCAGTACCCCTCCTCCTAACATCCCTCACTCCTCAGAAAATATTGCTACCTCATTCAACACACACTTTACCCAAACCATACTATCACTAGCTAAACAACACAAGCCCCCCTCCCCTCCAACCCAAACCTTCAACTAGTAATCTCCCCACTGCCTTCTCTTTTTCTCCTGTACCTACCTCCAACATAAAAAAATCTTAACTAAACTTAAACCCATCAAATTAGCAGCAGACAACCTCCCAAGTGAATACCTACAAATCGCAGCTGATGCTCTGGCCTACCCAGTAACCATCTTGATTAACCGATCTCTGTCAGTAAGTTACGTTCCCACACTGTGGAAAGTATCACATATAATTCCCCTCCACAAAGGCGGACCCTCCGCAGAACTAACCAATTACCGCCCCATAGCTATTCTCTCTCCACTCTCCAAAATACTAGAGAGATGCATACACTCTCAGGTCTCAGACTACCTCCTTACTAACAACCTCCTTTCCAGTACTCAGCATGGTTTCTGACCAAACCATAGCACCACCACTGCCTTACTCTCCTTTACTAACACTATCCTTCAGCATAAAAACAATGGCTATCTCTCCTCTGCTACTTTCCTAGACCTATCTAAAGCATTTGACATGGTCCCACACAAGCAACTTATCTCTGTCCTCAATGACCTATCCTTCTCACAATCAGTCACCAACTGGTTTCAGAGCTACCTGTCTGACCGCCAACAATCCGTTGTATGGCAGAATGACATATTTCCCCAACTACCTGTCTCCATAGGGGTTCCCCAAGGATCCATCCTTGGACCCCTACTCTTCTCTGTTTACACCAATAATCTAGCCTCTGCCACCAAACATGGTACACTCATACAATATGCAGATGAGTCGACCATCATCTGCTCAGCCCAGTCCCTACCAAAACAATAAAAAGTCACACAGGAAGCCTTTTCCTCTGTTGAAACATGGTTATCCCTTGCCCAGTTAATACTCAACCCAAACAAAACTAAACTACTCATCTTCCAACCCACCAAACATACTCAAAACAACTCTCACTTTAACATCACAGCAAACGACAACACCACTATATACCCAACTGAACACACCAAATGCTAGGAGTGGAAATAGACAATAAACTAAAATTTGACATTCACATATCCATGACCATAAAAAAGTCCACAAAAAACTAGGAGCGTTATACAGAAATAAGCAATTTCTCACCAAAGCAGCAAAGATTTCAATAGCAAATTCCCACCTTATCTCCACCCTACTTTATGCCTCTCCAATATATACCAACCTAAGGCAATGTGATCTAAACAAGCTACAGACCTGCTACAACAAAATCGCCAAATTCGCCACAGGGGCATCCTACCTTAGTCACCACTCTCTCTCACTTGCTGAACTGGGCTGGCCCTCACCTCCTTCAATGGTATCAACTCTCACTCGCCCACAAACTAGTAAACCATCCAGTAAATGTCCCATCCCTCCAGAATCTACTCCAACCCTATCGCAGCACCAGACCACTAAGATCCAGCAACAGAAATCACTTGCAGATCACTAAAGCCAATAACTCTGCTGGTGAAGCATTATTCTCTTGCGCCATAGCCAAATTATGGAACTCACTCCCACCCACAATTACCTCCATACCTTCATGCACCCACTTCAAAACTTTACTAAAGGCGCACCTAAAAACATGCTGGCTATGCCCTAGCAACTCCCACTCTATTATCATCCACCCCATCCAACCACTACCTTTGTTTCCACTCCACTAACTACCTTGATTATAGCAAGCTCAGATGCTCATAAGCCTAGTACTTATTATACAGCAGGAACTTCTCGTTGTAACATTTGCTAATGTCTGTTATGTACTTCACAGATAAAGATTCTAGTTGTCTACTGATGTACTATGTTCTTCATCTGTAAATATGTTGTAAGTAATTGCTATGTTAAATTGTTAATCGTTATGTAATCCAATGTAACTACTGTCTGTTTATTTTACTGTGGAGCTTTTCTCACCGGGCCACCACTGAAAATGGACCTACGTCCAGTCGGACACTCCCGGTCAACAAATTTAAATAAAATAATAAATAAATAAAAATTAAGGGTCTTTTTTCTGACAGGGGGTATCCTTCAGAGTTACTTTGTAATGCAGCAGATGAAGTTACTTGTAGAAGGTATAAGGACTTTCCTCCTATTTTAACACATGGCTTTCATAAGAAAGAGGTTGTAGTGGGACAGTTAGATAATGTTAACAACAAGACGAGTGACGGTCCTAGGTATGCCTTAGAGATGAGTGTAGATAGTTACGCTATACGTATAATTATATGTGATAACTGGAAGGTTATTGCAGGTAATCCTGATGTAGCCAGAGTTTTGGGAGACAGTTCATCTTTCGTTTACAAAAAGTATAGAAGCATAAAACAACTTTTGGAGTCTAATAGAAGTCATTCTGGTGCCAGGGGTACTGTTGGGAGTGGTGGGGGGATGTTCATATGCTCTGGTTGTTGGGCTTGTAGATTTATTTTTGAAGGACCCATCATTTCCTTAGGCCATGTGGATGGAACTTTTATGGTCACTGGCTGGGTAAATTGTAGTACTGTATGTATTGTTTATATTGCCTTATGTTCTGTATGTCCTGCCTTTTATGTTGGCATGTCCACTAGGAGTTTAAGAAAAATAATTTTTGGAGCATGAGTATATCATCAAAACAAAAATTTCCAACAGTGCTCTGTTTAAGCACTGTATTGCTTGTGTTAACTGGAAAAATTTTACTTTTTCTGTATTGGAGGTGGTTAGACAGGACATAAGTGGAGGCAACTTTAGAAATCTTGTGGCCCAGAGGGAGGGTGAGTGGCAATTTAGGCTGGCTTCCTATATCTCCTCAGGTCTTAATGACGCTGTGAATATTAAGTTTTTTTTTAAACAACAGGAAAGTGACTATTAACAAACATTAGTTTTGGTTGTTTCCTACAGCACTTGTTTATTGTCCTTTAATCAACAAAGTTTTGAACACTGAAACAGTTTACCTGCTTGCATTTTATTTTATTTCATCCTATGGCTTTTAATCAGCATTTAAGTATGATGTAATCAGTTAATGAGAGTGATTTGCTGACTGGTTGGAGTTAATTGTTTGTATTATTTAATTGTTAAACTGACTGAGTCCTTATGCTTAGTTTCTGAAGAAGTCTGAAGGACGAATAGCGAATATTACATTTTGACTATGCTAAAAACTACTTATTGGAGTCCTCCTGGTGCATCTTTTGGTGTTTTTTGCTTCTTAGATTTATAGGTTTGTGAAAATGTAGTAATCTTGCAAAAGTGAAGCATTTGAGGCATTGTAGGCAATGATCACCATGCAGGAGTTTGAACAAGATGGAAAAGAGAGACAGAGCTTTAAGGCATCCCGTAACTGATCTGCTCTGTGCTTACCTGGAACTTCTCCGTGCATACAGTCATCATAACTAAGATATGTAGCTGTGCATATATATTGCATGTGTAGCAAGGCCACCCACAAATATCAGGAATGCCTAACTTTGTGCTATGCTGTTTATACTACACAGCTCTGATGTTTGCGTATGCTCTGCTTACAGCTAAAGTGGGTCTTTTTAAGTGTATCCCTGATAGTCCAGTAACGCATTCTCACCGATGACCTTGTGCATGTCCCAGCTCATGATGTCTTATGTACCTCTGGGCTTTGTGGCAGCTGTCCCAACTGTATATGATCACATTTCCTACCAATCTGTGTTCTTATCCTGGTCCAACCTGTATTTGTCTAAATATATCCATGCCAGCTGAATGTGTATACTTGCTAAGGTACTGCCCCTGCAGCAACCAGCCTACAGCACTATGTCTACTTTTTGTAAATGTCATCATGTTCTCCAGAGGGGTGGGGCAGCAGACATTGGACAACTCTGCCAACCTGATTGGCTGCAGACTGTATCCAGCTGATAGACAACTGCTTGAGGAGAGTGGGGTGCACATTCTCTATTGGCTGCATGTGAGAGGCAGTACTGGTACTGTTGGTGGCCAAAATCACACACTGTTGGTTATGTGAGAAGTTAATTACTGAGATGACAAAGCTGTCTTGCAAGGAGATATAAGAAGTCAGGGAACATAGCAAAAGATACTCCATCCACTGGAATAGTGGTATCTGGTGTTGCAAGTGTAGCAGAGGTGGTAGACTTTGTGTCTTTCATGGAGATGAAGACAAATGTATCATAACTAAGGGACACCTGTCAGAATTTCCCCAACAATCAAGTGTCTCAGAGGGGGATACACCAGAATAGTAATTGTAAAAAGTGCGCATACAGAGCTGCACACATATAGCGTCTGGGGAGTCCACAAATACCATGGCTTGTTTCCCATATGTATGTCAGGTATTTAGACAGACAAGAGTGACAGTGGAGGTAAAGGTTATTCTACATCTGCAGTTTCATGTATATCATTTACATCTCTTAGTTATTCATATAAGTTTTGTTCTCTTCCATTGAGCATTCAAAGGCAAGTGACAGCTGCATAGGCTGGAACAGAATACGAGGTTAATGGCTGATTTCAGCAGCATTGCAGGGTCTGAGAATGATGCTGAGATGCAGTCTGACTCCCAGTCACATGGTACACTGGTGCTGTCTATCTTTCTTTTGAGCATTCCTCCCTTTATTGTACAAAGTGATGCACCAGGGGTAGAGACTATGCACTTAAACCCAGGCTGGTTATTTAAAGGAAGGAGTTTAATTCAAGGTTGTCTGAAGAAGTCCATAGATGGTTGCATGGACGAAGGTGCTTATTTTATGTATTTTATGTATTTTTGTTGTTAAGAATAAATTTAATTCAATATACAATATTTTGGTAGCCAATACTTCTCTGCTATGTCCTCCTCTGTGCAGACAATAGCAAGTGATATCTTTACCATACCCTGTAATGATATTCTTTGTGATCAGTGTACATATCTGTATAAGGTGGTCATATTGGGAAGCCACTTCAAGGTACATAATCTGCACCTTTGAGTCTAGGAGTATCACACTCCAGGTATCAATCAATCAGGACCTCTCACTCCTAATATGCATTGTCTCCAACTGTGAGGGCAGTCAGTAAGGAAGCCAAAAGAACCAAGAGTATCTCCACTGAGGATAAGCAAGAATTCAGAGTGCATTGTCAGCCCTATAAATGTTTGTGTTGCCACCCCTCCAGCTTTCTAGCAACCATACCTCTCCATCCTAATGTACATCATCTGTAACTGTGAGGGCAGTCATTAAGTGAGCTAAAAGAACAAAGGGTATCTGCACATAGGATAAAGAATTTCTACCTGCATTTCCACCCCTGCATGTTATTTTTTTAAATAACTGCTACAAATAATCTTAAGTCCTCTCAAGTAATGTAATTGGTCTTTGACCTGTTGCTGTATTGACCACTATAAGTATACACACACATGACTGGGGACATAGTCAGCATGAACCTCTTAACTTTGCTCCCAGTTTAATAGTGTTTTTTTTTTTTTTTTTTTTTTTTATCAAATCAAATCTACCTCTTATTCGCTCTCCAGTTTATAGTGCATCAGCTACCCCACCCCACACTATCTTGCTAGGCTTCCTATTTATATGCAGCTGTAACCTATATTTTTCCTTGCTGCTTAGAAATAATCTACCTCCAACAATATTCTACTTAACCTATAAATTGTAGTTAATATTGCCTAAAAATCTTGTTAATAGTGCCTTTTTCCAATGTAATCTGCTTGTTAGTCACTCTCCACTTAGAATAGTGCATCACCCCCACTATCTCTCAGGCTTTCCCGGTTATGAAGCTGCAACATATACTGTTTTCTTACTTCATAAAAAGAAACTGCCTCAAACAATACTCAAGTTAAAATATACATTTTTGGAGTAATACAAATACCCCAAACAGAATGAATAAAATGATTTTCTGCAGTCAGAAAATCTCAAATTGTTTCTAGACAAACTACAGTACTGCCAAGAGTGCAAAACAATCCTGCTTCTTGGCTTATTGTTGCCACTTGAAAATTTATGAGGTATAAAGATAAAGCCTGGAAGGCACAGCTCAGTAATAAAACAGAAAACAATCTTTGGCAATATAAGTACATATGAAATAAAGCCAAATGCCAGATCAAACTTGACAAGAAACTTTATTACTGCAATTTTCAGAACAGATGCTACAAAATTTCTAGACAGCTCTGGACTACTATATCTAAAATATTACACTGACTGAAATGGACAACCACTTTATTTTTAGCATTGCTAATCTACTTCACAACCAAACTGAAAAGAAATTGATCTCCTCTAATAATAATCTAAATGCATCCCACTCAGTATCACCCCACATTCCTATTAATACTCACTGTTTCTCCAGTCAACTAGTATCTATTGCAGCAATCAAGAAGCACCTGAAACAAATTAAACCAAGTGCACTACGTCCAGATGAAATTCCTGATGATTTCCTAAAAACAGCTGCCAGCTCACTTTCCTTTCCAATATCCATTCTCATAAATAGAACTGTTCAGGAATCATGTCCCAGTCACATGAAAAAAAAAATCTCATACCATCCCAATTCACAAAGGAGGTAACTCCAACGATATAGCCAACGTTTGATCCTTTGCCATTCTCTCCTGCTTTTCTAATCAAATAATGACTCATTTACAAATAAACAAACTCCTTACCCCCACCTAATGTGGTTTCAGACCAGGGAAGAATGCTACCACAGCTCTATTAAACTTCACCAGCACTATTATCCTAGCCAGACACAAAGGCCAGCTGGGTGCTTCAATGTTTCTGTATCAGTCCAAGGCCTTCTATACCATTTCCCGTAGACTACTTAGGAAACCTCTGTCTTCTCTTGAGCAGTCAAACACCTCCACCAACTGGTTGTTCAGCTACCTTCCTAATAGAATCCAGTCATTTAAATGGATTACTTTCTACTTAATCTTTCTACCTGTCAAAACAGGTGTTTCCCAAGGTTCCATACTAGGGCCACTGCTTTTCAACATATTTATCAACAACTTACATTCTGCCAGGTTGTTGAGCATGTACAATATACAAATGAGTCCACTTTAATCTGAATTGCCAATAACCCAATTACTCTGAAAGTTGGCTCAGAAATTCCCACCTTTTATTCAGCCCCCCCCTCAAAAAAAATTCTGTTATTCCTCCCAAAAGCCCCTACACCTCTCAAATGAAATCACTCAATAACAGCCTCTGATAACACCCCCAAAGAAGTCATCCCACATACCAAGCAATTAAGTATGATAACTGACTATAACCTGAAATTTGACTTACATGTGCAAAAGGTTACCAAAAAACTCACCAAAAATTACATACAGTCTATAGGTTCATAGGTTTATACTAGGCTATCTGCCCAAAGGCATTTATAAGCCTAGCCCAGAGTTTTGTGGCTTACGCCACCCCTTATATGAAAAAAATACTGTGCCCATTAGTTTGTTGTGCCTCTGTCCAGCAGTGACACAGAGATGATTCCTGGGGTAAACCTACGATCTCCCATCCACAGGTCAAGATTTCTCTTGAACAGAGCCAGCGAGGTGCTCTGCCTCACATGGACCGGGATTTTATTCCACAGCATAGGGAGTCTCTGAGTGATAAATCTATTCCTCCAGCACATCCTATTTATATCCGTGCTAAGGTTTAAGTCGCTTGCTCTAGTGGTTCTGGTGGATTTGGATTTTTTGAGGTGGAGCATGTCCATTAATTCGGGTTGGACATGGCCTTGTATGTCAGGCACATGTCACCTCTGAGCAGACGGTATGCGACTGAATAGAGCTGGAGTTTCTTCAATCTGGCAGCATATGACAGATTTTGGAGTCCCTTTATCCTTTTGGTGAGGAACTTTTGGGGTCTCTCCAATTGCTGCAGATGTCGGGTGAGATACATCCCGAATGGGGCATTGTACTCGATCATTGGTCTGATAAATGAAGAGTACAGGGGAACAATGACCTCACTAGATCTGGATGTGAATCCCTTCATGATCAGGTGGGCAATGTAGAAGGTCTTTCTAACCACTTTAGCAACGTGAGTGTCAAAAGAAAGGCCACTGTCAACCTGGGTCCCCAGGTCCCTGATAACCTCTTCTGTGCTTAGTGGATTGCCACCTATATGGTAGCTTGGGGTTACCTTGTTTTTCCCGAAGGGTATGACTATACATTTTTTGGCGTTTAACTTCAGGCCATGGCTCTGGCACCAGCTATCAGTTTCCGTGAGTCCCCTCTGAAGGATATCCGTGTCTGATGCACTTTCCACTATGGCGCCCAGTTTGCAGTCATCTGCAAACTTTGTCAGCCAAAGTCCTCCCATGTTGGCCTGTACTTCTGAGAAGTAGATGCCAAACAATAGGGGGCCAAGGACCGAGCCCTGTGGGACACCACTTGTGACCGGCTTGGAGTCTGACATAGCGCCAGCAACTCTAACCCTGTGGGTTCTGTCCTTAAGCCAGTTTGCAACCCATCTTGTGACATATGGGTTTACATTTAAGTTGGTAAGTTTTTCTACAATACCCGAGTGGGGTATTGTGTCGAAAGCCTTTGCAAGATCAAGGTAGGCTGTATGGACTGCCTTTCCCTCATCAATGGCCTTGGTGACTGTTTCGAAGAAGTCGACCAAGTTCAAAAGGCATGATCTGCCCCTGACAAAGCCAAACTGGGTCTGGTCCAATGTCTGCAAGTCCCCTATATCTTTGTTTATGAGTTCCATTATGATCCTCTCCATACTTTGCAGACTAGACTTGTTAAGCTTATGGGGCGGTAATTACCAGGGTCCGTAGAGGCACCGCCTTTGTGGAGTGGGACCACAGTTGCCGTACGCCACTCCTTGGGCACGTATCCTGTGGTAAGGCTGAGATTAAACAACTGCCTTATGTGCGGGTTTAGTTCCACACAGCCGGGGACACCATCTGGTCCCATTGATGCTGTGTTTTTAGCTTTAGAGAGAGCAGCTTTCACCTGCGCATTTGAGATGTCTGGGAGGCTACACTCCGCTGGGATAGTTATCTCTCCTTTAGGGGGGAAGAGGGGGGTGAAGTTTGCACTGAACCTGTCTGCCAGTATGTTGGCAATGTCTGTGGGTTCAGTGATTTTTGTATCATTTTGGACTAATTCTGAGCATATCTGGGAGTTTCTACCCAGGTTCCTAACATAGCTGAAAAAGGCCTTATGATTGTCTTTTGAATCCATGGCAATTTTTCTCTCAAAATTGGCCTTAGTTGATTTTATGAGTGCTCGTATTTTTTTACTAATAAGGATCAGGGGTGACTTCCCTTTTATTGTTCTGTCATGTAATAGCTTTCTCCTCTTATTGTAAAGTTTGTTAATGGCTGGGGTCCACCAGACTGGACGTTTGCCCTTGGTGGAAAGAGTCTTGGTTTTATTTGGGATTGCCTGATCCATGCAGTCCTGGAGGTGTTCATAGAAGGCATTTGTAAGGGCTTCCGCAGCTTGGGTTGTGGTTTCCACTGGCTCAGGGTCCTTGAAGGATACCACACCAGTCTTGAGTAGAGTGAAGTTTGCTTTAGAGAAGTTCTTCACTGTGGTCTTTTTTGTTTGGGGTGGGGCGGGATGTGGATTTCCAGTGAGATTAGTTTATGATCAGATCTCACCAATGAGGTATATACTTCCGGTGTGGAGCATTTTGTCCCCATGTTTGTGATAATGAGATCTAGTATATTTTCTCCTCTCATGGGAACAGTGACTAGTTGTTCCATGGCATTTGAATTTATGAACTCCAGGAACCGTTGAGCTAGAAAGTTAGGGCTTGAGTAATGTTCCCAGTCTATATTCGGGTAGTTGAAGTCACCCAATATGATGGTGTTTGGAGATACATTTATACCCTCCAGTGTCTTCAGGAAGGCTGTGTGGGGTTCCCGAGTTTGAGAGGGTGGCCTGTAGCATGCTACAAATTGTAGAGCAGTTTTGCCTATGGTGAGTTGAACCTGGATGGTTTTCGAAGCTTCGTGCGTTGCCACCAACCTGGAGGTGTGGGAATCCTTTATGAATATGGATACACCCCCTCCTTTTGTGGTGTGGTCTGGGTTTTGGGGCCGGAACGCATGATATGAGGTAAAACCTGATAGTGCCGGGGTGCTCTCAGGAGCCTTGAACCAGGTTTCAGTTACAGCACAGACATCAGTGTTCTCCATACTGAGAAGGGCCTCGAGTGCGTGCATTTTGAGATTTAGACTTCTGGCATTGAGCAGCATTACCCTCAGTTTTTTCCCATTTTTGTTTTCTAGGGTGGTAGGTTTAGAATTTGAGCCTTGCCTAAAAAAGGCACTATAGGGGTGGCAAAAGCCTTAGCCAATATCCGGAATCCCAGGTGTATCAGGTGCAAGCCGTCCCTTGCGAAGCAGCGTGGATTGTCAAGCATGTCATCCCAGGCAGACAGACACTGGATCCCCTTTGAATGACACCAGAAATTAAGCCAATTTTTAAAGCTGATCATCTTGTCTCTATATTGTGGCATCATTCTTGATGAAGGATAGATACTGTTCAGGGTCAGGGTCATACCTGCCTGGGCTACATAATCAGAGAGCTCCTCTATGTCTCTTTTCATGTAGTTCAGGGAGGTACGTCTCAGGTCGTTCACACCAGTATGGACAATGACTGTGCCATATTTGTACTTGCCGTGGAGTGACCAGAGTGCTTGTGTTACGTGGCAAATTCTAGCGCCCGATAGGCAGCTTACTGTGACCCTCTCCTTGTTCAGCCTGGTGAGTGGGACGTCAGTGTGTCTGACTATGGAGTCACCTATGACAAGTACGTTTGGTGTTGTATTTGGCCTTAAGGGCTGTGACTGCTTTGCACACTGATTTTGTGGTTTATGTGTTGCTTGTGGGATGTCTTGAGGTAGCAGTTGCTTGGGTGTCTGCTTTGGAGGACTCTGTTGTTTAGGTAAATTTTTACTCAGAGCTTCCGAGTATGTCTTTGTGTGTTTATGTGTTTGATTCAATGGTGTGGTAGCATTATGTGAGGCTGGTTTTGTGGTGTGTGTAGTTGCCTTCTCCTCTTGTCTGGTCTTGCCAGTTTTGAGTTGAGAGAGCTCAGCCTCCAGTTTGGCTAAATAGCTGCATCTCTCGCAAGTATTAGTGTTATGTGGCTGGAGGAGAGGGTTGTCTGTGTACATGAGGCAATTGTAACATTGTCTCAATATTCCCAGATTCACCAACTGGGCAGGAGGGGACACCAGCATCTGGCCCTTCGACATGCTAGAAAATTTAAGAAGTTAGGTATGAGAATGAATAAGAGAGGACTTAGTAAGGAAGTGCGTACTCCTGGGGGGGTGGTTTCGCAAGTGAGGGACTTTGTATAATATAGTAGTGCTTAACCTGCAAGGAAGATCAAGGAAGATGCTTTTAAGACAAGTACTGAGCTTTTTTTTTTTTTTTTTTTTTTTTCAGAAAAAAACTTTTAGGAACAAGTGCTGCGCTTTTTGGTTACTAGTAGAGCAGTTCTAAGGGAAAAAAATGAAGAACAGACTTTATGGAGCCAGAAAAAGTTTAACCTTGTTAAACCGATGCTGCTCTAGTGGCAACTCCGCGCCAAATCGCGCTAAAGCGTGCTTTATAGCAGGGGGCTGGAAAAGGCAGGAAATGACCCAAAATGGCCAATGAACTACAAGTTACTGTCTTAAACCACTCCTCTGAGGACAAACAGGCAGCTCAGTACTCCCCACTCCCACTGGTGAGTAAAGAAACTTCCCCCTGACCAAACAAAGAAAATGGAGAAGTACAGGAACCAAGACAAAGCCCAGGGATCAGCAAAATCTGATCACTGGAACAAACTAGCCAGGAAAGTTAGGAGAACAAGAATATTTTTTTGTTTTTTTTTTCAAATTTTTTTCACAGACAGAACAGAAAACACAATAAATGCTTTGCTTTTCGATTAAATGCTATCAAAAGCTAGTACACTTGAGTGTATTAGCCTGTAGTTTAACTTTTAAGCAAACTTAAACTAAGAACTGCAACCAACAATTAAAGCTTATAAAAACAGGAAAAACAGGTAATATCACTATAAAATAGACAGAAACAGTAGTCGAATAACACAAATGGTCGAAAAATGCAAGAAAAAATACTTAAAATCTGGAAAGTTGCTTTTTCTGCTCTCTGCTGCTCTAGGAACTCTGCTGGATACCACAAGGAGCTGTGCTGAGTTCTCTACAGCCAGAAAAGCCCGCCAAAGCGTGCTTTATAGCAGGGGGCTGGAAAAGGCAGGAAATGACCCAAAATGGCCAATGAACTACAAGTTACTGTCTTAAACCACTCCTCTGAGGACAAACAGGCAGCTCAGTACTCCCCACTCCCACTGGTGAGTAAAGAAACTTCCCCCTGACCAAACAAAGAAAATGGAGAAGTACAGGAACCAAGACAAAGCCCAGGGATCAGCAAAATCTGATCACTGGAACAAACTAGCCAGGAAAGTTTAGGAGAACAAGAATATTTTTTTTTTGTCTATTTTTCTGTTTTTCTATAAAACAGAAAACTACTTAACTGATTAATCCAAGAAACTCCTGGCCTATACACTCCTTCCCACTTAACTATATGGCTCTCCAGTTCTGCTTAACCTTCAAGCTTCCATCCAAAATAAACTAACCCAGTGCTATAATAACGTGGCAAAATTTGCCACTAACTCATCAAACAGAACCCATCACTGCTTAGCCATAAAACAGTTTGATTGGCTTGAATTACCCAAACAACTCATTTAACAGCCAACATCGCCTAGTTCAAAAATTAATATGCAAACCAGAACAAAACAAAGCCTTACTAGACTTACTGCATAGGTAATGCATCCCTGCTAGGCCACCTTGATCTGAAAACAAAATTCTCTTCACTACCTACAAACCACACCTGTCAGTAGGAACCTCTTCTTGTATTCCAGCTATGTTGCCCACTCCTAGAAATCTACCCCTTTATCCCTTAAGCATACTGGCAACCTTTTCAATTTCAAGACCAATCTAAAAAAAAAAATATGTGTGATACCTGGACCTGCACAACCCTCAAAACAGATGAAGGATCACCTACTTATCATAACTATGCCTTTCTCACTCTGAATCACTAATAAGTCCATACCTTAGCAGGCAGTAATGGCCTAACATCAAAAGTAGCTCTCTTTTTAATGATACCATAAATGTATGCTCTTCTACGTCATCTTCCTAGTTGTCGATAACTACTACTATTTATTTCCTCTGTAGCATCCTTCCATAACATTCTTATCTCCCTAATACTATTTATCTCTCTCCATGTCCTTAATTTTCCCTCCTGCACATAAGACCTCCTCATCTCATTCTATTACTCGATCTGTTTTAACATCAGAGTATTGTATTATTTCTCACCTCCATATATTATTAGAAATATAGTCAATATTTCTAAATAACTATATATTACTTTACGTAATATAGGCTATCCACTTCTGCATTTTGTCTTGCTACTTGTAGTACATATTGCATTCTTGATCACAATTTCTCCTAGCAATATTTGGTAAATGCATTAAAATCTGTTGTGGGGACTCATCCCTTTGTGTACAAGATACACCTCAATCAACTGTAAAGAGTTTTATGCGTTGTGAGGCCTTTTGCCCCTTGTATGTAATTGTTTATCAGCTATTGTGCAATGTTTTTATAAATGTTTGTGGAGCCTTTATTCCCAATTCATTGTAAAATATGTTTTTTTCACCTTGTGTATAACTACTCATCAACTCACTGTAATTGTAATGTTGAACTTTTCACCCCTTGTATATAATTACTCATCAACTATTGTTTAAGCATTTTTTAATCCATTATGGAGTTTTTCTCCCTGGGTCTCTGCTAAAAATGGGACATTGTGTCATTCAGGCTTTCCTAGTTAATAAAGGACAAATGAACTAATATCATTTTATATATATATATATATATATATATATATATATATAGTTATAGTTCACTTGGTCAGTAGAAATTTGCGCAATGAAAGTGATCTGTAGTCTAATTTGGGTTTAAGAGCTGTTTGTGGAATTATGATATTGGGAGACTTCCAGGTTGATTGCAAAGGTAAGTGGGTCTGTGCTGGGGCTGGGAGTCTGTATATGAGTGCGAGTGTTTTAGGGTTAAAGTAAGGGTTAGGTAAGGGGATAGATTTAGTTTGTGTGTGTATGTAAGTATGAGTGTTGAGTGTCTGAGATGTCTTGTGTGATGGCAGTGTTATGGAATGGGCTTTTTATGGTAAGTTGCAAGACTGAAATTACGAGCAGGGAATTGTTATGGCTAGGCTTGTATAGGCCCTAGGGCCGTTAGCCTAGTATCAACCTATGAACCTATGAGCAGAGGCAGGTTTAGTGTTAAGGTTAGCACTCGTTACTAAGATGGAGCAGGGGTTTGAACTTTTCCTTATTATCACAGTTATAACTGGTAAAATATACTGGGGAAAATCATTAGATCGGTTGTGATTAGATCACAGATTATTTCTTGTGATAAGATCAAGTGATACACAACTTGCATTTGTAAAATATATATAGTCATATATACAGATGCAGCAGCACATTCCAATTAGATAATAAAACAATGTCATTTTACCAAACTCAACCAAAAATGTGAGTACATATTCTTTCTGAATAACATGGATCCAGAGGAAGTAATATAAATTACCCATTCTATTAAATTCATAGACAAAAATGAAGTATGCTGAATCACCAATACAGGTTCCAGTATACTCCCACGGGAATATTCTGTTCTATATTCCTGACAAGAAGATATCCAGATTTCTTCATAATATACCACAATGTCTTATTTTTATTGTGGCTGTCCACCCAGGACCAATCTCTTAGACATGCACACTCCCCGTTTATGGGAGGCCACTTTCTGTGACTAACAGTGTCATAATGTTCTATTTTATATACCACTGTAATACAATAAGTGGTTCCATTAGCACCTCTCTGTATAATACTTAATGTGTCTGTCTGTATTAAATGAGCAGTACTATTTGCTATATTCACAACAATGCCTTTATTTACAACAACATTATTCATAATATTTCCATCAGCTTTTGTAACTTTGATGTACCATTCAGTGAGAACCACCACACTATGTTACATTGAACCCCTGTCCCCCCATTTGAAAACACCAGATGTTCTTCATGTTTCGCTTTTACAGTCATCACACTTGGGTTATCCTGCCAGGGGTAGCCCTCAGTTAGCCCGAATACCAGAGGTTTAGTATTTCTGCATTGGTTGCTGTCGCTCCATGACTGACTTCAGGTCGTCAGTGGTATAAAAAAAGGCAGCTGACGCCATTACATCAGTATTTCTTGCCGAGAAGCCCAAAGCAGAAGCAGTTCGCATGAATGCCGGTCGACCGCTACCTGAGTTTTCGTTTCCGAAATTGAAGTTGAAGTCTTCTAAAGCTAAGTTCCCCATTGAGGATCCTTTTTTCCTGCTCTAACCAATGTCAGAAAAAGTTAACAATTGTCTCGCCTGTGGAAAGCAAATGCCACACAGAGATTTCCATTCTTACTGCATCACCTATTTAGGCCCAGACCACGACTTCTTCGCTGCCAGTTTTGTGCTTTGCTCAATGCCTGAACTATTCGTCATCAGGCCCTTATTGTAGCTAAATACTTTCACTCTCAACCTTCATATTCCGAAATGGCTTCGGTAAGCCATTTGACTACCGATCTTCCAAAAAACATAAGGATAAAGACAGAGATAGATCGCACAGGTCCAAAACTGCCACCAATGCTTAAGTTAAGCTAGTCACCAGTTCGCCAGTACTCAGTGAGGTACTTTCGCAGCCCCTGATGCCCACATCAATGGATATGCAGGCCGCTACTGAGACCTGTTTGGAGTCCAGTATGCCACAAAACTCTTCTTTGAATAGGGAACCTGTGGATATCTCTACCTTGGATGGGTCCGTAGCCGCTGTGCAGGCACCAGCTTCTAAGGAAGTTCTTCGCACTACCAATATTCGGCACAAACCGATGACTTCTTTTGCATCTTCAGTTCTTTCCAAAACTACCAAATTTCTAAGGCCCAGAGTATGAACTACTCCTAAAAAAACGACAACCCAAACTCACATGGCTGCTTCCTTGCCACAATCACAGATGCTTAAAATGGCAGAAGACCTTATCATGATGATTAGGGGAAGCCAGCCTTCCACTGCTAAAAGAAAAAGAGACTTGTCCCCAGCAGTTTTATCTGACCAAGAGTCCGATGACTCTGAGGTTTCTGATTATGAAGACATGCCCTTATCTGCTTCTGAGGATTCAGATGCAGAGGAATCCATTCCTTCTGCCTCTCCTCCAGAGGATTTTTCCTTTGGTGAAACCCTACATATTATGAGAGAGCACTTCCATATGATTGCCAGGATTATCCTCAGTCCAAAAAGAGACTCAGGGATTTTTTAGATTTACCACAGCACAGACCCTTAGCAATCCCTCCTGTTCTGGATGTTGTGGATGATGTCTTTATGGAATCCAGTCTAACTCCTGATACTTTACCTCCTGCTCCCAGGAAACCTGACAGGTATTACAGGGTCCCTGACTCGCACAAATTTCTTTTCAGGAATCCTACTGCTGACCCAGAGGTCATCTCCCAAGGGCCTAAAGGAATAAAATCAACCACAGCTAATAATCCCACCTCCTCAGACAGGGATTGTTGAGCCTTAGACAGATGGGGTAAAAAGAGTATATACCTCTACAACTCTTGCCATTAGAGCATTAAATTGTCAGTTCCACATGCTGAAATACCAGCAACATACCATGAAACTCATTAAACAAAAATTATCTACTTTCCCTGACTGTGCAGAAAATAAAGATTTATAGGAACTTATGCATTCTGCAAGCCAAATCAGTAAGCATACCCTGCAGTGTGGGTTTGACGCCCTAGAAGCATCCTGAAGGGCAGCAGTCACAGGTTATGTACTTAGAAGGCATGCTTGGCTTAAGGAACAGACCTTGCCAGATCATGTCAAATCAAAATTATTGGCCGCACCACTGAGCAAAGACAATCTGTTTGGCACCAAAGCAGAAGAGGTTTTAAAAAAGATGGAAGAAAAAGCTAAGTCTATGCAGACAGTTAAAGACTTTTTGCAAGTTTAGCCTCCAAGATTCAGTAGGCATTGCTCCTCAAAACATTTGTCCTTTCCAGCCTCCTCAAGGCCACCTCAGACTAGACCTAGGGGAGACATCTAAACCAGGGAGTGCTAAGCCACCCCCTTATGGAAAGAATTCACAATGACTTCTCAACTCCTCCTCTCACATCTGCCCATCTTCTCATTCCCCTAGGAGGAAAATTTGCCTCCCATGCAAAAAACTGGGCCTTCATCACCAATGATTGATGGGTCCTCAACATAGTGTCCCAGGGTTACACATTTTATTTCCACACATTGCCAACCCCAAAAGGATTCCCAGATCTTCCTCCAAACCGGTGGGCAGAGATACAAAACCAAGTTCATTCCTTGCTCTCCATGAGGGCAATTCAGTCTGTTTCTGTAGATCAGATAGGCCAAGGTTTCTATTCCAGACTTTTTCTGGTACCCAGAAAAGAGGGCACCTGGCGGCCCATCTTAGATCTATCTATTCTAAACACCTTCCTGGTGTTACCAAAATTCAAAATGCTCACACTGCAGCAACTTCTCCCTGTGCTGTCCAAAGATGACTGGTTAGCCACTGTAGACCTCAAAGAGGCCTATCTGCATATCCCAATCATACATTCTTGCAGAAAATATCTACGTTTCAGGGCAGGATCTATGCATTATCAGTTCTCTGCACTTCCCTTTGGCTTATCCACTGCTACCAGAGTTTTCACAAAATACCTGGCTCCATCGATTGCTTTTTGCAGACAAACAAATATTCAAATATACCATTACTTGGATGACTGCCTTATTCAGGCAGACAGGAAAAGCTGTTACAGCACCTGACATTTGTAAAGGACCTACTAACCTCACTGGGGTACACTGTCAATGAAAAGAAACTCCCCAAAATAACATTCAGGAGGGGTAAAAATCTCAAAAAATCTTAGAGTCCAAGTATGAACCTATGTTGACAAGATCAGGCATGTTCAAATGTAACATGTGCCGGTACTGTAAGTATATTACGGTGGGTTCATCTTTTGTCATCAGAGACTCTAGATATAAAATACAAGGCAAGTTTAACTGTTCCAGTTCAGGAGTCGTCTATCTAGCTCGGTGTTCCCACTGCCCAGTTTTGTATATCGGCAAGACCGACAGAAAATTAAACAAGCGTATCTATGAACACACATACGCTATTAGAAAAGGTAAGGTGGAAAATGCCTTGGCGAAACATGTAAAGGAACATCCTCTCCACCTTTTTTCATCCACTATCATCAATCACGTTCAGTCAGATGGCAGGGGTGCTGTTCATTCCCTCATTTTAGAGGGAAGAGAACTGCTTTGGCAACTAAGATTGGATGCCTGCCACTACCCGAGCATTAATGATAGATTATCCATTTCTTGCATATTGAGATTAAAGAGCCTCACTAGATAGGGCCCAGTATTCACTCATTTTTATTTTTATTAGCAGTGGGGATTAGATACACATTATATAACAGAACAGCATCAGAATTAACTAGTAGGACCTCAAAGGCATGTGTATGTTGCCTTTTTTTATTCATCATTTCATTCATTTTTGTTATTTATTACACTTCCATATTAAGTAAAAGTAAAAATATATCGAAATTTGTATGCTAGATGTGTTTATTCAACAAGATTTCATACAGTGTTTTTTTTAACGTGTTTTTTTAACATCTCAGAGGTTTTTAAAATGTTATTAACCTGTTTACTGCTTTAATGACAATGAAAGGGTATTTAAATGAGTGGTGTTAAAGTGACATTGTTTCCGTTTCATGCATTTTGTGTTTCTGAGGAAGTTGGTGAATTTTAAACCGACGAAAAGCTTGCAGGAAGCTTAAATTTTATTAATAAAGACTGTATTTCTCTACTCAAGTGTTTCCGGTTACTATTTTGGATGTTTTTGAGGAGCGAAGGAGCGTAGTTATCTTTTATTTTGGTACAGTGTTTGTGCATGTACTTGGTCTGTCGGAATGAAAAGAAATCCAAACTAGTCCCCAGTCAAAAAATTGTATTCGTGGGAGCAAGCCTGGACACAGCATCCCAGATGGCATTTCTTTTTTTTCCTCAAATATTTTTTTTTATTTTCAATTAAAATAACATTTACATAATATTTTTAAATATAATTTTAAACAACTATATCAATATTTACAATAGCCTGACTTTCAATTATATACATATAGAATTAACAGATCAGTTATCAGAGATACAATATTGATTATTGCAGAGTGTCCAACAAAGATATAACTTTCATCCAAAGATTATTTACCAATGGCTTGAGATAGATTCGTAGTTCTTTGATTTTTATTTCCATCAATGCAGTTGTCTTCAGTAAAGTGTAGAATTTTTCCAAGGTCGGGAATGTATTTAAATTCCACTTTCTGGTTACGCATTTCCTAGATGTATTGTCCTTAACAAATACATATTTGTCTTATTCAGGTAGGGACCTTTATTTCCATTTAGTATTAACAATACTTTAGTTAAGGTAAAGGATTCATTAAATAAAGCTTGTAAAAATGATTGATTCCGTTCCAATATGATTTAATTTTATTACATTCATAAAAATATGAATCCAGTCTGCTTTATTTGACTTTTCACATCTCCAGCAAAAACATTTGTAGTAGTACTGATCTTTTTAATTCTATCTGGTGTTAAAAATGCTCTATGTAAGTATTTCCAGTTAAATATTTTCCAGTACTGTGTGTTAGAGGTGTATTTAACTGATACGAAGATGTTACTTTTAATTTCTTCTATTAACCGTAATGACTGACCTTTTGTTAAGAGCTGCCAGTATGATGGTTTGGGAATTGTTTTATATGTTATTAACTCTAACTCTTTATATAGATTTGAAATGGAATTTTTCTTTTCACAACTATTATATATAAATTCATACAGAAAACTCATTAGATTTGGAATATCTGTAAATGAGGAATTATTAATTACTCTGCATAAATCTTGAGTGTACATTAGAATGCTTTGTAAGGTTAACCAGTCCTGTGTTGGAATATTGTAAGCAGTTTTTATCATATGTATATCTAAAACATTTAATTTATTTACACATTGAAACCAGCATAAGAATCAATTTTGTTCCCAGGAGGTTATTGTTTCCCTCTGTATTTTGTGAGGAAAGTTCTTAGTGATGGTAAATGGGGTTAAAAGGTCAAACCAAAGTTTTAGATCTATGTTTGCATTGATACGTTTCCTAAAGTAGTTGATGTAATAATTAATCATTGTTGTTTTAGAAGGTTTTGTTATATTATATTGTATACTTATGGATAGTATGTACCAGGGTTTGTTTGATTTGTCTACTATTAAAAATTTCTTTAACAAATTAAATTCATTTGTTAATATAGCTGTTGTTAATTCTTTCCAGTTGGCAAAATAATTTGGGTTTATAAAATCTATTGTAGTTTTAAGCACATATGCTTTTATATATGTTTCTATTTCTGGGAAGTTCAATCCTCCTTGTTTCCAGGGTCTAATGTTATGAATTAGAGCTACTCTGTTCTTTTTGGGTTACCATAAAATTTTATTAAACATCAGTTTATTTCGTTAAGAATGCATCTTTCAGGAATTAACTGTATTGCTAATGCTACATATAGTATTTTTGGCAATAAGACCATTTTTATTAATTGCAATCTGTCTTCAAAAGTTAATATAATTTTGTTCCACTTTTCTATATATATTTTTATTGTTTCAATAATGTTTTTATAATTTATTAATATTGTTTCATTTATATTTTTGCATAACACTAATCCTAAATAATTTAGCGTAAGTTCTTGTTTTCCTATGATGGATTTATCTGTAACTTCTAGTTCTTTTTTCTTATTTAAAAATAGAAATTTTGATTTTGATCTATTAACGTGTAGACCTAAAATATTATAAAATTTCTCCATTACTTCTTCTAGCTCTCCTAATGACTCTCTGGAATTTGATAGGGTTAATAAAATATCACCAGCAAAAAAACATTATTTTAGATATGTACTGATCATAGACTTCTTTTCCTTTTATTCTTGGATTATTGCATATTATTTCTGCAAGTATTTCTATAGCCAAAGCAAATAAAATAGGAGAAAGGGGGCATCCTTGTTTAGTACCTTTCGTTATATGGATAGATTTTGAGGTGAAAGGACCTAATTTAATGTAGGCTAAGTTATTAATATATATGTTTTTTTAGAATGCTAAAGTTTTAAATAGATATTCCCAGTTGAGGGACTCAAAGGCTTTTTCTATGTCTAATCCGATTACAAATGTTTATCTATCTTCTTTATTCACATAATCTATAAGAGTAAGTATCATTTTAATATTATCATGTGTGTGCCTGTTATATAAAAATCCAGTTTGATCATTATTAATTGTCTTTGAAAGTGGGATTTTCATTCTGTTAGCTAGGATTGACATGAATATTTTTTATAATCATTATTCATTAATGATATAGGTCCGTATGAGGTGCAAAGGTCTGATGGTTTATTATCTTTTAGAATTGGTATTATATTGGGTGGGAGGGTGGCCTAATGGTTAAGGTGTTTGCCTTACAAACACAAGGTGCAGGGTGTGAGTCTCACGAGGGATAACTGGCGAGGCTTAAAATGAGTTGCAAGAGTAATTAGCCTAGTACTAATCTATGAACCTATAAACCTATGAGAGTGGTATTTTTGCTTCTGACTGGATTTCTAGCAATGTTTTATGAAAAAGGGAGATTACTGTTGAAGGGAAGAGTTTGTAAATTTCCGTAATTATACCATCTATCCCTGGAGCTTTGTTAGATTAGATTTACTTTCTTTTGTCTTGTCAACAATTTCTTCATAGGATATAGGTTTTTGCAGGTCTAGTTTTAAGTTTTCGAGAAGTTATTTTATATTGATAAGGTTTGCATCTGTTTATTTGGTTGGTATCTAAATCTCCTTTTTTGAAGTGTTCCATATAATGGAACCAAAATGCTTCAAGGATGTCTCCTATATCTGATACTTTTTTTCCCTTTCATTTCATGATATATACTACTAATGTTGTTTGCTTTAGATTGTATTTTAATTCTTGTAGATAAGTTATGTAGATATCTGGGGGAGGAGGCTAATGAATTTATTTTTAATTTTTCCAAGGCTAGACAAGTTTTGTGTGTTAGAATTTCATTTTATTTTTTATTTAATTCCTCTATTTCTTTTTTGACTTTTGGACATTTCTACTTTTTTTTAGATTTTGCTATCAAGAGTCTGGTTTGCAAGTCTAATGATTCAGATTCCCACTCTATAACTTTGTTTTTGTACCAGCTAAGGGTCTTACCAAATAAATACACTTTTAATGAGTTCCAAACCATGACTCTACTGATTTCTGTTGTATTATTAATTTCAAGAAATAATTGTAGTTCTGACAACATCCAGGGTCTGAATTCTTTAATTTTCATGATATATGATGGAATTCTAGTTGAGAGGATTAAAGGTTTAAACGATATTTGGAGCTTCATTATCAGAGAGTCATGATCTGAGAAGGGGCATGGAACTATTGAGAAGGTGAGGATTTTTGTTTGCAAATCTTGAACTACGAATTTGTGTAGTCTGGTTTGTGTTCCAAATCTATGGTCTTTATGGGAAAATAATAAGGATTTGTCATCTTTTACTTTAAAAGTCTCTATTAAATGAAATGAATCAATCCATGTTTTTAATGATTTTGAAAGAGTTGCTATGCGAAAAGACGTCCTGGTGGTTTCAGAAGCTTCTAAGGTGCAATTAAAGTCTCCTCCCAGTATAAGATTTCCTTTATAATTGTTGGAAATAAAATCTAGGTGTTTTTTTAACCATTCCTGTGCCAATTCCTGGGAAACAATATAGATTAGCTAAGGTCCATATTCTGCTATTAAATATAATTATAACAAATGCTAGTAGACCTTCTTTGTATTCATATTTATAAATAACTTTTGGAGTGATTATGCTTTTCTTCCAGAGAATTGATTCTCCTTTTGTCTTTGTTCTATAGGAGGATTGAGCTAAGACTGTATAGTCCTTAGGGTTCCAAATAAAGCTATCATTAGTCTTAAAATGCATTTCCTGGAGAAATACTACTTGTGCCTTATTTAGATTTAAATATTTTAGTAAGCTTGATCTTTTATTTGCATTATGAAAGCCATTAGTATTTAATGATAAGAATGTTAAATCCATTTCAAGTTATTGCTGTAAGAAACTTTTTGCTTCTTTTTTATTATTTTGATTATAGTAGTTATACCATATTCTCTGATAACATTGGATGTTATTTTTATAAGTAGGGTAAAATTCTGACAAGGCTTTAAAAAAGTACTTCTATAAAACATTAATTCTAAAGTATCAAATACAAATAAATATGAATTTCCCATTAAACATGGAATGAAAGTCATTCCTAATCCAATAGATAAAGATAGATCTGTTGGATTATCAGTCATACCTTTAACCAACAATATCAGCTGGAATCCATATGTTAAATTATTGTATAGAGAATTTTCTTAAAAGAGATATGAAATTCTGTATTATTCTATTATTGTCCTATAGTATTTTATATATCAGGATGGAATGTTAGTAGTGTAAACAATTATTATGTTGACTAAGAAAATATCCAATATTTAGTTACCCTTAAGAGATTCCAAACATGTCATATATGTCATTTTGGATAAATTAAATGCAACAGAGGAGCATGCACTAAATAAGCCAACAACAAATAGAGTATTACTAAAATAATTTGACTAAAAGGACTCTACAGGAGGCAATAAGTGATTACCAATGAAATATGTAGGTGTACTGTCTTCCTTTACTTTCCCACTCTTCAGCTCACCAACTTCATCTTACACTTATGAAAAGACGTGGCTTATCAGTGGTATCCTGACTCTGAGTAGAGGCGCCCTACATTCTAATGTGCAGTGCTTTTACATATTTATAGATTTACAAAGCAGAGTCTAAGAATGAACTATGATCACCCCGACAATTCCCATCCTGCATAGGGCACCTACTGCTTCCTGAATGGGTAATCACATCAGGTCTAGAATGAATGTGAATGTACCTATATGGTAATCAAGACTTACCTTGGGTAAGTATTAATCAGATAGTATTTAGAGCATCTTAGAGAGTTCTCGGGGCAGTTAAAATACTCTTAAGCCTCTTCTCCCTTGACCAAAAACAGAGATTTCCCTTCCCTTTCTTTCCCTTGTTTTAAATCAGTACTAATAAAATAAATTCAGCAAACATAGGTAAACAGAAATAACATTCAGTAGTCCATCTTGTACATAACTCGCAATCCATTAAACAAGTCAGTGACTAACATCACTTTAGTAAACATTATAAAAACAAATTAGAAATAATTTCCTAGCTCCTTAAATTTTCTGATAAAGCAAAAAGTTAACAATAACCTATTTTAACTAAAAGTATAAAGCATTTCAGTTTTTCCTTGCATGCATACATTTCTACTTATATTGTACTGTCAATAGCTGTCTTTGAAATCTGTACAATGCTTCACTTCTTCAAATCATTCCTTTTTCAATTCAGGTTTTGTTTTTGTCAAAACGGCAACAATATTTCAAGGGCCCAATTAATATTTAGACTGATGTTTCAAATAAATAACTTGTCAGTTGCCAATTGAGTTAGTTTAGATTGTATGATTAGTGCAAATATAGCATGTTGCAAAAATAATATGTATTTTTTTGTGTGCTCTAGAGACTGTTATATGCAAGTGACATATATAATGTAGCATATATAGAGCAAATAGCTTATGGATTCAGGTTGTTAAAGTAAATTATGCTTGATAATCAGGCAGTTTCATTTAAATTCACAAGTAATTTGGGGACATTTCAGTTGAGTTTCCAGTAATGTGTAGTCCAATGTGAGTAATTGAGTCCACTTCTCCTCATAAACATATGTCACAATTCATTAAACTAAGCAGAGTCTAACATCTGTCTAATAATCATTATAAAGACAAAGAATAGTAATTTCCTAGCTCTTTAAACTTTATGATATTGCAAAATGTTGACAGTAAGCTATTTTAACTGGCAGACTAAAACATTTAAGTACTTCCTTGTGAATATTTATTTTTACTTTTGCTGTAGTGTCAAGAACTTTCTTTGAAATCTATGCATTACTTCACTTATTTCAAGTCATTCATTTTACAGTTCAGATTGTATTTTGTCAAAATGTTAATAGCATTTCAAGGCACATTTAATATTTAAACTGATATTTTAAATGAATAGCTATCAGTTACCAAGTGAGTTTGTACAGAGTGTGAGGTAAGTGCAATTATACCATGACCCCCCCCAACTAATATTCCAAAACGTGCATGCTGATTGGTCAGCGTGCACGTTGTAAATCGACTTATACTAATGGAAAAAGGTCCGGTCGCCCAGACTTTTTCCATTAGTATAAGTCTTTTTTAAAACACTGTCTCGCTATGTTAAAGGAGTTTAACATAGCGACACAGGTTTAAAAAAAGCAACAGAGATCTCTGTTGCTTTTTTTAAAGCTGTCTCGCTATGTTAAACCCATTTAACATAGCAAAACAGTTTGTAAAAAGCAACGGAGATCTTGCTTCCTCCGTTGCTTTTTTCAAAACTGTCTCGCTATGTTAAATGGGTTTAACATAGCGAGACAGCTTTAAAATAAGCAACGGAGATTCTCCGTTGCTTTTTTTAAAGCTGTCTCGCTATGTTAAACCCATTTAACATAGCGAAACAGTAAAAAGCAACCGAGATCTTGCTTTCCCCATTGCTTTTGCCCACAGCTCTGATGTACTGCGTAGGCATGCGCAGTACATCAGAACTTCCGCGGAATACCAGACAGCTGCGGAAGGGCAGCAAGGAGGCATTATACAATGCCATTATTTAAGAAAAGTAATTATTTTTTTTCTTAAATAATGTCATTGTATAATAGCAATAACCCACTTCTGGGTGTGGGTAATGCTGGATTTACCCACGGTTGGCTTTGTGGGTTGGGCGTGGGTTATTGCTATAACATGTTGCAAAAAGTAATATGTATCTTTTCATATGCTCTAGAGACTGACAATTTCAAGTAACATATAAAATGTGACTTTTACAGTGCAGACAGCTTGTGAAATCAGCATGTTAAAGTGAGTAATACTTTTTAATCAAGCAGCTATATTTCAGTGTACATGTAGTTTGGGGACATTTCAGTTGTGTTTCCAGGAATATGCAATCCTATGAGGATAAATTAAAATATTTACAAATAATCCTATTCTGTATTTATTTTACCTTGTTTAGGTTGTTTTTCATTTTAATAACTAAACATTACTTTTTCTTTTTATTTGTTATCTGTGAGGCTAAATGCACTTTGCAGGTTCACAGTGTCCTTAGAAACTGCAGCAATTGTTTACTGTTGCTATGGCAACACAAAGAGAATGTGAAGAAAGCTTCACTTCTCTTAACCAACAGTACATTTTCCCCTCCTTTTTTTATGTATTTGTTAATACTAAAAGGAAATAATTCAAAGGACATATGTACATGAATGGAACATTTTGGAATTAATCACGAACATGTCCCCAATCCCAATAAGCATAACAGTGACTATCATTAATCTAATAAATAGTATAATAACATTTAATTAAGTTAATTAAGTTCACTATTCCAATTAGTCTACCTTAAAACTATGTTATTTTAGACAAAAGCTGAAAGAAGAAGAATATTTATGTATGTATATATAGTGAGTTATTAAATATATACAGACTGTATTAGTATAGTAAATAGGAGAGAATTTAGAAAGGGAGACAAGATGCAGTTAAAATAAATAATGAGCAAAGAGAGAAGAGAGAAAGAAAAGAGAAAATTAAGAGAAAATACACATATACTATGTATGTTGATTTACAGTATAAATATTTTATGTGCTATGTAACCCTCCTTCTGTGAAAGAAAAGTACCCTGTTTTACATACCTGAGGTAATGTGAAAACTCTCATGTCATCTAATTTCAAAAAATATAAAGACTCCAGTAGTTAGTTACCATTGTTTTAAATTTCCAAGCAGTAAAATTGGTCCTATAAAGTAATGTTAAAACAATTTGTATCATAGTAGATGCTTTGAGAGATTTGGCTGTAACAGTATCAGTCTTTTGCTTCTTCTTTTTGACATCTGTCCAGACATTTGTTTCTTTTGTTCTCTTGAGAGAAGGTGACATCCAATCCATATCTTCTGGCAAAGTAATAACATTATTAGTTTTAATAAATGAAGAGGCTTTGTCTAAGTCAATAAAAGTCCTCATCTTGTTGTCTTACAGTATTCTTATCTTAACTGGATATGCAAGTTGTGCCTTGATGTTATTTTGTTTCATAAACTTTATCATTGGCCACACTTTTTTCCTTTGTTCCATTATTCTAGATGAATAGTCGTTATCAAATCTTATCAGGTTCTATTTATATTTTAGAGGTGCCTTCCTCCAAACAGATCTTAAAATCAGTTCCTTGTCCAAGTATGAAAGAAATTTGATAATTATTGACCTAGGAGGAGAGTTTGAGTTAGTGGCAGGTTTCCCAAGAGCTCTGGGTACTTAATGTATTATCGCAACCACATTTCTAATGTGGTGTAACTGATAATGTCATTGCGGAACAAGTGCATGGGACAGTAAAAAGGGTTGTGTAAACTCCAAATAACTTGGGTATTACATGGGTTCTGAAAGGGGAACTTCCTGGGGACTGTCTATTGCCAATGACATTTACTGAAAAGTAAAAATAAATTGCTTGCTGTTACACATACTGCGTATGTATTTTAGTACCTAATGACTTCCATCCTGAGATCATCTGGCTGCCTTGGTAGACAGTCACACATTTTATGAGGACCATACCAAAAATATGTGTAAAAAAACTGGACATTGTGCACAAATCTGGACAGTTGACAGGTATATATAGCTGGAATGGCAGTCAGACACAAGTGTGAATTCATAACACTGACACAATCGCTCGCACATGGAAGAAAAGCAGCAGTTATGTGCAACGGGCCAGTTCATGTCTTACTCCGAGGAAGTGATCGGTGCATGTCACATTGCATGAACTGAAAACGGACTTTACCAGTTTTAACTTGTGCATTCACCTTTCACCCATAACTGAAGGGAAGGTCTGCCTGCTAGGTAACGATGACACACATTCATGTCAACATGGTACTGCATGACATGTGGCAGAAACCTAAAATAACGGTAGGACAGGAAGCTAAAAATCTGTGAATATTTTCAAAATTTCTACAGTTTGCGATTGACACAATTATGTCAAATGCTTTTCTCACCACCTGAACACCACACAAGTAGTTGGTGCTTATGTATTATCGGTTAGAAAAGTGGTTGCGATAATACGTAAGTACCGAGCTCTGTGTGCCCTTTCCTTTCCTTCTTTTAAATTTAAAATCAGGGATCTAGCTTGATAAAAAGGAAATAATATCCTCACCTTCTGTGTTTTCAGGTAATCCAAAAATCCTGATGTTATTTCTCCTCTCCCTATTTTCCAAGTCATCTACTTTATTAACCAAGTGTTTTGTTTAAGAAGCAGTTCTTTCTGTGTTTCCTCTTCCTTAAGTCTGCTTTCTAAGTCATTTAGAGAAACCTCTATTCCTCTTATCCTTGTCTTGTGGTGTTGTAGCATTTCCTTGAGGGTGTCAGCCTATTTTTGACTGCTTGTTTTAAGATTTTCCATGTTCTCTTTAAAATCATCCATCTTCAAAGACAACTCCTGCAGGGTAGATGCCATCTGTTGTAGTTCCTTCTTTAAGCCAGCATTCTGGTGAAAATTCTTTGAGTTGCTCATTTTAACAAGTGACTATATCTCCAAGCTTTTTGACAGGAAATTATTTGTAAAACTTCACCAAAGTTTCTAATTATGTAAATTAGTCCTTTATCTATCAGATTTAATACTTTGAAGGAGAAAAAGAATATTTTTTCCTGTCTTATTTAACTAGTTATATGGAGCTCTAAAATACTGCTGCTTTCAGTTAGCCATTCAGGCTCTGTCCCCCGATAGCATTTCTAACTCCAGAAAAACAAGCCTATCTGACAGGCTACTTCTCTCAATCAGCCACCAGAACCCAGTTATCCACAAGGAAAATCTTGCAAGCTTTAGGGTTCATGGCCTCCTGCATTCTACTAATTCCATATGCCAGACTGCATATGAGGAAACTTCATTGCTACTTAAAGAGCCCTTGGTGTCAACATTCTCAGGACTTGGAAACTATTATATCTATGATATCTTGTCTAAGGAAAGATTTTCCTTGGTGGGCAGCACCATGCAACCACAACAAGGGACTTTCCTTTTTACAAGGAATTATAATATCAGTTATTTTAAAATTGCATTTTACCTGACTCTGGCCTAGCAATCAAGTGTGGGGTCATTTATTGCACTGTTCTGACTATTTTGCTACTTGTGTATCTCTGCTACCTTTAACCTAAAAAAAAAAATGCTTTTCTCCCACTTTCTGAAATTTAAGAAAGTTCAGTTACAGATTTGCTGTTCTGAACTGTTTGTAAGTTTCTTGGAGGCCAGTGCTTGCTTGGGCTAAAAGGAAGTCTCTGTGTTCACCAGTGGCAGTAGTTAACACTGAGCAGCCTGCCTGTCCCTGTAGGAGTGGTTACTGCCTAGAAGCTGTAGTTTTATTGGTCATTTTGGGTCAATTCCAAACTCCTTGATCTCTCTCTCTCTTAAAACCCTGCAACTCTCTTTTTGCGCAGTCTTGCGCACAGAGCAGCATCGGGCAGCTCCGCTTAAACAGGTTTAAACTATTCCCGGCTCCACAAAGTTTGTCCTTCACTTTTTCCCTTAGAACTGCTATAAATCTCAAAATAAGCACTCTATTTTCATTCTAAAGCCCTGCACTTGCTTGTACAAGTAATCTCATAGGTAAACACTAATAAACTTAAGCACTACATCCTCTTATACTGCTTTTAAGCACTTGCTCCCTATTGGTTCTTTCTAATCAGTCAATAAGTAGTTCCCTATATTATTCAGGCATGTCCAAAGGTCATTTTCAGGTTTGTTCTCCAGTCCAGCTGATGAATCTGGGAATCTTAAGGCAATGTTACAACTGCCTTATTTATACAGACCACCCTCTCCTCCTCCCAACAAGCTCAAATATATGTGAGAGATGCAACTATATAGCCAAACTGGAGGCTAAGCTCTCTCAACCCAGTACTGGCGCAGCCTGTCAGGAGGAGAAGGTAGCCACACACACCACAAATCCAGTCTCACATAGACCTATCACATCAGCAAACCAAACACATAAACACACAAAAACATACTCGGAGGCTCTAAATAAAAATCTGCCTAAGGAGCAGAGACCTCCAAAGCAGACATCCAAGCAACCCCTAACACGAAACAATACCCACATAGCACATAGCTCATAAAGTCAGTGTGCCACACAGTCACAGCCCTTAAGGCTAAACAACACACCTAATACACTTGTAATAGGTGACTCTGTTGTCAGACACACTGACGTCCCACTCACCAGGCTGAACAAGGAGAAGGTCACTGTAAGCTGCCTGTCGGGTGCCAGGATCCGCCACATAACACAAGCACTCAGGTCACTCCAAAGCAAGTACAAATATGACTCCGTCATTGTCCATGCTGGTGTGAATGACCTGAGACGTACCTCCCTGGACTACATGAAAAAAGACATAGAGGAACTCTTTGTTCATGTAGCCCAGGCCGATATGACCCTGACCTTGAGTAGCATCTTACCCTCACCAAGAATGATGCCACAGTATGAAGACAAAATTATCAGTTTTAACAATTGGTGTCATTCAAAGGGGATCCAGTGTCTGTCAGCCTGGGATGACATGCTCGACAAGCCACATTGCTTCGCTAGGGATGGCTTGCACCTGTCACCCCTGGGTTTTCAAATACTGGCAAAGGCTCTTGCCTTCCCCATAGTGCCTTGTTTAGGCAAGGCTCAAAAGACAAACCCACCTCCATAGACAACACAAAGAAAAAAAAACTAAGGGTAATGCTGCTCAACGCCAGAAGTCTAAACCTCAAGATGCACTCACTCGAGACTCTCCTCAGTATGGAGAATATCGATATCTGTGCAGTAACAGAAACCTGGTTCAAGGCTCCCGAGAGCACCCCAGCACTAACAGGTTATACTTCATACCGTGCTTTCCGGCCCCAAAACTCGGACCGAACCACAAAAGGAGGGGGAGTATCCATATTTATCAAAGATACCCACACCTCCAGGTTAGTGGCACTGCACAAAGCATCAGAGACCATCCATGTGCAACTAACAGTGGGAAAAACTGCCTTTCAGTTTGTAGCCTGCTACAGACCACCCGCCCAAACACAGGAACCTCATTTGGCTTTCCTGAGAACACTGGAGAATATGAAGGTCTCTCCAAACACCATTATATTGGGTGACTTCAACTACCCAGCCATTGATTGGGAAAACTACTCAAGCCCAAACACCCTCGCCCAATGGTTCCTAGAATTTATAAAGTCAAATGCTATGGAACAACTGGTCACCACTCCCACATGAGGGGAAAACATAGTGGATCTGGTCATGACCAACATGGGGTCTCTATGTTCCACACCAGAGGTATACCCCTCATTGGTAAGATCAGACCATAAACTAATCTCACTGGACATCCATATTCCATCCCCACCCCTAGCCAAGGAAACCACGGTGAAGAACTTCTCAAAAGCAAACTTCACACTTCCCAAAACCGAGGTGGAATCCTTCAAAGCCCCCGGGCCAGTGGTAAATACAGCCCAAAATGCAGAATCCTTTACAAAATTCTGTGAACACCTACATGAATGTGTGGAGCACGCTATCCAAATAAAACCAAGACTCACTCCTCCAAAGGCAGGAGATCTGTATGGCGGACCCCGGCCATAAATAAGCTATACAACAGAAGGAGAAAGTTACTACATGATAGAGCAAAATCCCAAAAAGGGAAGGCGCCTCTAATCAGTACTAGCAAGAAACTATGATCCCTCATAAAATCATCTAAGGCCAGCTTCAAAAGAAAAATTGCACAAGACACTAAAGATAATCACAAGGCCTTTTTAGTTATGTCAGAAACCTGGGGGGCAACTCCCAGATATGCTCTGAGTTAGTGCAAAATGACAAAAAATACACTGAACCCACAGACATTGCCAACATCCTGGCAGAAAGGTTCAGTGCAAACTTCTCCCCCCCCTCCCCCCCAAAAGAGCAAATGTCTATCCCAACAGAGTGTAGCCTTCCTGAGATCACAGGTGCACAGGTGAGAGCTGCCCTCTCCAAAGCAAAAAACACAGCATCAATGGGACCAGATGGTGTCCCGGGCTGCATCTTTCACGAGCTCCAAGAAGAACTAAACCCTCATATAAAGTCACTGTTCAATCTCAGCCTTACTACAGGATATGTACCCAAGGAATAGTGTACAGCAACATTGGTCCTACTCCACAAAGGCGGTGCCAAAACAGACCCCGGAAACTATTGCCCTATAAGCCTGACTAGCCTGGTCTGCAAAGCTATGGAGCGTATCATCATGGAAATCATAAACAAAGACATTGGGGAACCTCCAGACACTGGACCCTACCCAATTGGCTTTGTTAAGGGCAGATCTTGCCTCTTGAACCTTTTCGCCTTCTTTGAAACAGTTACCAAAGTCATAGATGAAGGGAAGGTAGTCCACACAGCCTACCTGGACCTCGCAAAAGACTTCGACACAATACCTTACTCGGGCATCATAAATAAGCTCACCAGCATAAATATCAACCCCTATGTCACAAGATGGGTTGCAAACTGGCTCAGGGATAGAACCCACATGGTCAGAATAGCAGGTGCCATGTCAGACTCTAAACCAGTTACAAGTGGCGTCCCACAAGTCTCAGTCCTGGGACCTCTCTTGTTCGATATATATTTCTCAGAGGTACAGGCTACACTTTGCTGTGAAGAAAAGGTTAGTTTGCTGTTATTTTTTGTATTTCTGTATTGCCTTTCTATATTTTGAATACTGTAGTTTGTTTTCTTTACCTTGTGTTTTGCTTGCATTCTGTTTAACAGCATATTAAAACTTCAAAAGAGACCACAGCTCTCTCTGTTCTGAGTCAGGCAGAAATAAGAACTGATTAATTAAGGACTCATTCATAAGACAGAAAAGGTCACTTAAGGTTAATCACTTGTTAACAGAGGGGGTGGAGCTAGGAACTAAAATTTCTATTTAAGGAGTAAACTAAAACATTTCAGAGCTTTACCAGAAAGGCTCATCCAGACTCTGCTACACTTTGCTGTGAAGGAAAGGTTAGTTTGCTGTTATTTTTTGTATTTCTGTATTGCCTTTCTATATTTTGAATACTGTAGTTTGTTTTCTTTACCTTGTGTTTTGCTTGCATTCTGTTTAACAGCATATTAAAACTTCAAAAGAGACCACAGCTCTCTCTGTTCTGAGTCAGGCAGAATTTTCCCTCCCACCCATTTAAGTTGTCTTGTTAAATACCACTGTCTTTCTAGTTGCCCGCCTCTTATGTTAATCTGACCATATATCTCATTTCTCTCTACTTTCACTGGCTTATGTGAGTAATCACAAAACCATCACTTTTGAAATCCCACCCTTCAATTATTTAAATTTATTGGCCATCCTACAGTATTTCATAGTACCAAAATACAAAAGTAACCACCCCTTTCAGTCCATCTTGCTGTTTTAAAATAGTAACTCTCCACTAAACCTTAACTTTTTAAACAGGTAAAACTCAAGTTACCTACTTTCATATCTAACTTCTCTAGTGCACACTGCAGAGTGCATTCTTTTCAATCTTACCTTTAAGCATCCCTGCTACTAGCACTTCCCCCAATACTCGAAAAGATCATCTCTACTTGACTCCAGGTAGACTTTTCTCTATCTGTTAAACCTAGCACTTGCTCCTACAGTACTTATTACCTTGATACGGCACTCTTATAGATAGCACCCCAAAAGGCAAACCCCCATTTCTCGGTCACTCACGTCCCCAGAATCTCTTTTAAAGTTTTTTGTCTAGTCCTTCTAGCATGTCGAGGATCAGTTGCTAGTGTCCTCTCCTGCTCAGCTGGTGAACCTGGGAATATTGAGGCAATGTTACAATTGCCTCATGTACACAGACAACCCTCTCCTCCTCCCACAAAACACAAATACATGCGAGAGATGCAACTATACGGCCAAACTGGAGGCTGAGCTCTCTCAACATAGGACTGGCAAGACCAGTCAGGAGGAGAAGGTTACCACACACACTATAGACCCAGTCTCACATAGTACCATCACAAACTCAAATCATACACATAAACACACAAAGACATACTCGGCGGCTCTGATCAAAAATCTACCAAAACAGCAGAGGCCACCAAAGCAGACACCCAAACAACCACCACCTCAGAACACAACACCTGCAACACATAGACCTCACAGTCAGAGTGTCAAACAGTCACAGCCCTTAAGGCCAAACACAATGCCAGACACACTAGTCATTGGTGACTCCATAGTCAGACACACTGACGTCCCGCTCACCAGACTGAGTAAGGAGAAGGTCACAGTAAGCTGCCTGTCGGGCTAGAATCCGCCACATAACGCAAGCACTCAGGTCTCTCAACAGCAGGTACAAATATGACTCAGTCATTGTCCACGCTGGTGTAAACGACCTGAGACGCACCTCCTTGGACTACATGAAAAGAGACATTGAGGAGCTCTCTGATTATGTAGCCCAGGCAGGTATGACCCTGACCTTGAGCAGTATCCTACCTTCACCAAGAATGATGCCACAATACAGAGATAAGATGATCAGCTTTAACAATTGGCTTAAACTCTGGTGTCATTCAAAGGGGATCCAATGTCTGTCTGCCTGGGATGACATGCTGGACAAGCCACGCTGCCGCAAGGGACGGCTTGCACCTGTCACCCTGGGATTCGGATATTGGCAAAGGCTCTTGCCACCCCATAGTGCCTTTTTAGGCAAGGCTCAAATTCTAAACCTACCACCCTAGAACACAAAAAGGAAAAAACTAAGGGTAATGCTGCTCAATGCCAGAAGTCTAAATCTCAAAATGCACGCACTCGAGGCCCTTCTCAGTATGGAGAACATCGATGTCTGTGCAGTGACAGAAACCTGGTTCAAGGCTCCTGAGAGCACCCCAGCACTATCAGGTTTTACCTCTTATCATGCGTTGGCGGCCGAAAATCCGGACAATACCAAGAAAGGAGGGGTATCCATATTCATCAAAGACACCCACACCTCAAGACTGGTGGCAACGCACGATGCATCGGAGACCATCCAGGTGCAATTAACCATAGGCAAGACTGCTCTGCAAATTGTAGCATGTTACAGGCCACCCTGACAAACTCAGGAACCTCACATGGCCTTCCTGAAAACACTAGAGGGGATAAATGTATCACCAAACACCATCATACTAGGTGACTTCAATTACCCTAATATAGACTGGGAACACTACTCAAGCCCAAACACCCTAGCCCAAAAGTTCCTGGAATTCATAAACTCAAATGCCATGGAACAACTAGTCACCATCCCCACAAGAGGAGAAAACATACTTGATCTCATCATCACGAACATGGGAGCACAATGTTCAACACCGAAGTATACCCCTCACTGGTGAGATCAGATCACAAACTAATCTCGCTGGAGGTCCTCATCCCACCCCACCTGAAATAAAAAGACCACAGTAAAGAACTTCTCGAAAGCCGACTTCACACTTCTAAAGACTAGTGTGGTCTCCTTTAAGGCCCCGAGCCGACGGAAAACAGTACTCAAGCCGCTGAATCACTTACAAATGCCTTCTACCAGCACCTGCAGGACTGCATGGATAAGGCAATCCCAAGCAAAACAAAGACTCTTTGTACCAAAGGCAAGCGTCCACTCTGGTGGACCCCAGCCATAAACAAACTCTACAACAAAAGGAGGAAGCTACTACAAGATAGATCAAAATCCTTAAAAGGTAAGACACCCTTGATCACTATAAGTAAAAACTAAGAGCTCTCATAAAATCATCCAAAGCAAATTTTGAGAGAAAAATAGCTAAAGACTCAAAAGACAATCATAAGGCCTTCTTTAGCTATGTTAGAAACCTGGGAGGAAACTCCCAGATATGCTCAGAACTAGTTCAAAATGATGTGAAGATTACTGATCCTACAGACATTGCCAACATACTGGCTGACAGGTTCAGTGCAAACTTCTTCCCCCCCCAAAAGGAGAGATATCTATACCAAGCGATTGCAGCCCCCCCCAAACATCTCCAACGCCCAAGTGAGAACTGCTCTCTCCAAAGCAAAAAACACAGCATCCATGGGACCTGATGGTGTCCCCGGCTGTGTGCTCCACGAACTCAACGAGGAATTAAACCCACAGCTAGGACAGCTGTTTAATCATAGTCTTACCTCTGAATACGTACCCAGGGAGTGGTGCACTGCAACTGTGGTCCCACTTCACAAAGGCGGTGCCTCCACCGACCCTGGAAATTACCGGCCCATTAGCTTGACAAGCCTTATCTGCAAAGCCATGGAGAGGATCATAATGGACCTCATAAATAAAGACATAGGGAATTTGCAGACTTTGGATCCATCCCAGTTTGGCTTTGTCAAAGGCAGATCATGCCTTCTAAACTTGGTTGACTTTTTCGAAACAGTCACCAAAGCCATTGATGAGGGAAAGGCAGTCCATACAGCCTACCTCGATCTGGCGAAGGCCTTTGATACAATACCCCACTCGGGTATCATTGAAAAACTCATCAGCTTAAATGTTAACCCATACATCACAAGATGGGTTGCAAACTGGCTGAGTGACAGAACCCACAGGGTCAGAGTTGCTGGCGCCATGTCAGACTCAAAGCCTGTCACAAGTGGTGTACCACAGGGCTCAGTCTTGGGCCCACTCTTGTTTGGCATCTACTTTTCCGAAGTACAAGCAAACACAGGAGGGTTATGGCTGACAAAGTTTGCAGATGACTGCAAACTGGGCCATAGTAGAAAACACATCTGACACAGATATCCTTCAGAAGGGTCTCACAGAAACGGATAACTGGTGCCAGAGCCATGGCCTAAAGTTAAATGCCAAAAAATGCATAGTCATACCCTTCGGGAAAAACAAGGTTACCCCTAGCTACCAAATAGGTGGCAATCCACTGAGTACAGAAGAAGTTATCAGGGACCTGAGGACCCAGGTTGATAGTAGTCTGTCATTCGACACCCATGTAGCTAAAGTAGTTAGGAAGACCTTCTACATTGCCCACCTTATCATGAAGGGATTCTCATCTAGATCAAGGGAGGTCATAGTCTCCCTATACTCATCACTCATCAGACCAATGATTGAGTACAATGCCCCATTCGGAATGTATCTGACCCGACACTTGCAGCAGCTGGAGAGGCCACAAAAGTTCCTCACCAAAAGGATAAAGGGTCTCAAACATCTGTCCTATGCTGCCCGACTGAAAGAACTCCAGCTCTATTCAGTCGCACCGCTTGCTCAGAGGTGACCTTTGCCTAACATACAAGGCCATGTCAAACCCAGATTTGATGAATATGCTTCACCTCAAAAAATCTAGATCCGTCAGAGCCACAAGGGCGGAGACTTAAACCTCGACACGGCTATTAATAGGACGTGCTGGAGGGATAGATTCATCACCCAAAGACTCCCTATGCTGTGGAATAAAATCCCGGTATATGTGAGGCAGAGCACCTCACTGGCCTTGTTCAAGAGAAATCTTGACCAATGGATGGGAGATCGCAGATATACCCCAGGGATTACCTCAGTGTCACTGCTCAACAGAGGCACAGCAAAATAATGGGTATAGTTCCCCATACTAAAGGGGTGGCGTAAGCCACAAAACTATGGGCTAGGCTTGTAAATGCCCTCGGGCAGATAGCCTAGTATGAACCTATGAACCTATGAACCTATGAACGGGTGGACTATGGCTGACCAAGTTCGCAGATGACTGCAAACTGGGTGCCATAATCGACTCTCCGGCTGACACAAGCATCCTCCAAAAGGGTCTCACAGAGATGGATAACTGGTGCCAGAGCCATGGCCTAAAGCTAAATGCCAAAATGTGCATAGTCATCCCCTTTGGGAAAAACAAAGTGCCCACAAATTACCACATAGGTGGTAATCCATTAAGTACGGAAGAAGTAATTAGAGACTTGGGGACCCAAGTAGATAGCAATCTCTCCTTTGACAATCACGTTGCCAAAGTGGTTAGAAAGACCTTCTATATAGCCCACCTTATCATGAAAGTATTCACATCTAGATCAAGAGAAGTCATTGTGCCCCTCTACTCATCACTTATCAGGCCCATAATTAAAGACAATGCCCCATTTGGGATGTACCTTACCCAACACCTGCAGCAACTGGAAATACCCCAAAAGTACCTCACCAAGAGGATCAAGGGGCTCAAACAGATGCCCTATGCAGCTCGGCTAAAGAAACTCCAGCTCTACTCAGTTGCGTACCGCCTACTCAGAGGCAATCTGTGCCTGACGTATAAAGCCATGTCCAACCCAGAATTAATGGACATGCTTCACCTCAGGAAATCCAAATCCCTTAGAGCTACACGCTCCAGGGACTTGAACTTCAGCACAGAAATAAATAGGACATGCTGGAGGGACAGATTCATATCCCAGAGGCTCCCCTCACTCTGGAACAAAATCCCAATCCATGTTAGGCAGAGCCCCTCACTGACCCTCTTCAAGAGAAATCTTGACGAGTGGATGGGAGATTGTAAGTTTACCCCTGGGATCTCTTCTGTGTCCCTGCTTGACAGAGGTACAGTAAACTAACTCTAAAATGGCTACCTTCTGTGACCTACTATACAGAGGCACAGTCAACTAATCTAAAAGGGTGGTGAAAGCCAAACACACTCTGGTAGGCTTATAAATGCCCTAGGGCAGATAGCCTAGTATCAACCTATGAACCTATGAACAACCCCACACCACCCATACCTTAACCACAGATGTATCAGACTATGCCTAGGGTGCTCACCTGGATGGTAGGTGCATTCAGGGCCACTGCAGCCCAAACCAAATTCATCTGCACATCAACCAAAAAAGAGATGCTAGCTGTTCAGCACCCTCTGACAGCTTTCAGATCTCTGCCATCTCCGGGGCCTCTACTAATCAAAACTGACAGCACAACAGTAATGTGGTACATCAACAAGCAGGGGGAACCCACTCTTTCCCACTCTGCAGGCTAGCCATGACCCTCTGGAGCATGGCCTCAGCCATGCATATTCACCTGCAAGCTCAATTCCTGCCAGGCAACCAAAACTCTCTGACAGACAACTTAAGAAGAAATCTCCTTGACCCACATGAGTGGCAATTAAACCACAACACCTTCAGCCTTGTGATCCAAAAAGGTGGGGTATCCCCAAGGTGGACCTATTTGCCTCCCCCTACAACCACAAGCTCAGCAACTTCTGTACCAGGGAACCTCACAGCAAGGCCTGGAAAGTGGATGTCCTATCCTTCCAGTGGGCAAACCTCTCAATCTATGCATTTCCCCCTCTACCTCTTCTTACCAGAGTATTACTCAAAATAAGGGAGGAAAGACCAAGGGCAATCCTGAATTCCCAAGACTAGCCACACCAACACTGGTACCCACTACTGCGCAGTCTCTCCCCGTTGCCTCCATGGCACCTCCCCTAGATTCCAACTCTCCTGACCCAGCAGGAAGGAGAGTTCTTGTTAGAGTATGCTCAACAAAGTATTAAGGTTGAAAGTAATTCTGCTACAAATATGTAACATAAATAAGGTATAAAATAAAGCTTGCTTAAATGTAGAAATAGAGTTTAGCAATATGTGATTAGCATCCATACTAAATGACTGTGGCTTGAAAAATAAGGAATTTGCTTAATGGACATGTATCCTAGAGAATCAGCAAAAATGTATGCATTTCACACTGTCAGCAAAAAAGCCAACCTGTTACAGACTTAAGAACAGAATGTATGCATTTCACGTGTTCAGTAAGAGCAAAAATGTGAAAAACAGTATGTATGCATTTTACATGGTCAGTAAATACAAAAATGTGAAAAACAGGATGAATGCATTTCACATTGTCAGTAAGAGCAAAAATTTGAAAAACAGGATGTATACAGCTTCTTTAAAGAATGGACAACAGGACATATTTCTATCATATGACACTGTTAACCAAGGAAGTTTGAATGATCAAGTCAGCATTTGTATGTGTTTTTCCACAAGGTGTTTCCTTAAAAGACAATATCAGCATTACAGGATGAAAACATGTTTTTTGCAAACACCAGTAAACAGATGCTCTCATACAAACTCCAAAATAGAGTACCATGGGGAAAAACAGGATGTAAAACTACTATAAAGAGACTATAGAAGATAGCATTGTTAGAGATATTTTTTTGTATTGTATTTCTCATATCATCCATGCTGTTTGAGAAGTAGTACAATGTAACTAAAGCTGCAACAGTAGTACGTGTGGTTTGTTTATAAAAAGTCATTTATTGGTTACTGCTCAGAGTTTGGTGCTGCATCAGTGCACACTCTGCAAGTTTCTGCGGGCAACAGACTGTAAATGCAATTATAACTAGACTTTGATTTCAGCAGAATCCAGCCAGCAAGACCTAGTGTCTTAAGAAGACTTTGGTTGCAACACATTAAGCAGCACCTTGACACTTAATTTTTCAATGGCAACCTAGCCTGCATTCAAACACAAAGGGAGTGGTAATCCCTGCAGAGGGTCACTTCAGTCAAATTGCAGTAACTAACATTTGTACATATGTGTAAATCCTAAACAGAAGTACTTCAGTTTATGCAGCTTGCAGCAGTAAAGTTTCTCAGACGTCTGAATCCAGATTGAGCCTGCAGTCCAGGAAAGTTGCAGTGCCATTAATTCTTCAAGAAAAGGTGGAGATCTACTTTTCACAGCAGTTCGCTGCCTGTTGTGTTTCACCAGCTTCTCGAGTGACTCTGAAAAATTTCTAGCCATCAGCAACAACAGCCTGATCACCTGTTTTCTTGCTAACTGGTAAGACCTTTTTCTGTGTCACATTTTTAGTATGAATGCTATTAGACAGAATTCAAGCAACTGTAAGCCAAGCTTTACTCAATGTAGCAGAACGACCATATAAAATTTGGAGTAAATTGCGATATTGGTATAAACAGCAGATTAGTAAATGTAAACCTTATTAGGGCAAGTTGACATACAGACATTATGTAAGTGGATTGTAACATTTGACTGGTATTTGCAACAAAAAAAATGAAGTATATCATAGTATATGTTTATTGTGTGATTCAACAGACACTGCATTTTGTGTGCCATGCCATAAAAAAGTATTGCATGATATTGCTAAAAAAACAGACTGTGAAAATAGACCTTTTCATGATAAAGATTTAACTAAGGGTAAAGTGTTTTCATTATATCCAGATGTAAAGTAGTACATTCATTTCCGAATTACAACAACAGTGACATCTGTTATTGACAGAATCCTCTGTATATCTTGTGACACCCTTTAAATATTATGTACAAGCGTGGAATGATGCCACGACTGCACATACAGATGAGGACAGAAACAAGGCTTATGATAAATTGACAGAATACTTTAATAAATTCTTAAAATACAAACAGGGTGAGTTTAAAATGTTCAGGAATGACATCCAAGACCTCTGTCAAAAGTGCATAGGAGCCCTGCAGTCAACAGAGGAATCTAATATCAGGTATCATACATCCTTTGAACAATTATAGACAGAAATGACAGACCTTAAACAGCATTTGAAGGAAAAGGAAGAATAATTAGATGAATTAAGAGAGACTATCCTACAAAATACTATCTTGATATCCCAACCTAAAGAAGAGTTAAAAAATACAAGACCAGTCCAAATTATAGAACAGGGACAGGGAACCACTACAGATTTGTATACACAGTCTAGGTTATTACAGAGTTTACCACAGTGGAATGATAAATAACATACTTGCATTTGAAGAATGGATGGCATATACAGCAGGATCTGGTATATAGACAGATGCATTACTTACATGTTTCTGGATTTTTATACTAAAATGTTTTAAAACTTTCATTCAGTTAAAGCAAGATGCTTCTCAGTTAAACACTAAAGTAGGACATATGACAGCCATTTTAATGGCATTTACACAACTATTACAGATAAATTAATGGAACAAAGTGAACATTTTAGGCTTGCCTTTCAAATCATGTATCAAATATCAGATGGAGACATGGTAAAAAGAGAAATAGAAAAACAGCTAATACATTTCTTTTTAGAGCAAGTTAAAGGACTTCCAGGGGATATTAAATGTATCTATGAAGAAAATTCTGATACCCTCACTGATTTGGTACAAAAATTTATGAGGGGACGGACTATGGCTTATGATGGGACATTATGCTTACCATATTTTGCATTTGAAGATGATAGTGAGCCATTTGAGATAATTGGTGAAGTAAAAAACAGGGGAAGGCAGCGGTGGTGTGACCAACCTCCAGCAGAAAGAGATGTATCTGTACCACCAGCTCCTGCCTCTATGTCTATAGCACCAGGATCAGGGACGGGTAATGAACAAAAGGCATCAACATGCTTCTTTTGTAAAAAAATAGGACATGTTAAGCAAAAGTGTGATCATTACAAAGCCTGGCCTAAAAAGAAGGAAGAACAGGGGGTGTTTCCAAAAACAGAGCCAAAACATTTACAAGAAAAGTCAGGAAAGCAGGATTATGTACAACAACCTTACAATACTGGGAAAAATAGCTATAAGGGCCACCAGTATACAGGAAAAGGGAAAGTATGCCCTGTAGATTTTTAAGCAGTTTCGCCTGTAATTCCGAAACATTTGATAGAACAGGCAAAGGGAATAGCTAGGGAAACAGTAAAGAAAAGAGATTGAAAAGCCTAAATATGTAGATCACTTAGACACAGAGGAAGATGACAAGCAAAAACATGAGGTATATCATATCGCATTTGACAATAAAGGGGAGGATGAGTGCATCTCCTTACAATAGGGATGTGCACCCCTACTCTGGTATCTTTCCTGACTACTTTTAAAAAGGGTTATGATGGACAACCACTGATTGATAGCTGGGTAGATGGGTCACTATGGAAGAATGTCTTATTAGACACAGGAGCAGCAGTATTTGTCACAAACAGACAGTTACCTGTGAATCCTATAAAAAGGTTTGCATTTCAGCATTTAATGGCACAGGATGCTATGCAGTGAGTAGCCAAAATGTGGACGTAAAGTTTAGCCAAGAGGGACAGACATGGAAGGGTGCATTTTTAAAGCATTCATCTTGCTCAAGTACCATTATTGGTATGGATATTTTAGGGCCTTTGGGCATAGTAATTGAGCTAACTAATAGAAGCCTGTGGATAGGAGACAAGCAAAAAGGAGAGGGAGAGCAAAGTACAGGTTGCAGTGCAATCTCTATACCTGAAAACCCTGACAAACCTACAGGATATGTGAATACAGGCAGTGAGGATGTGTGGAAGCATTTACAACAACAATTCCCAAATCTGTGGTCCAAGGGTCCCAGTGATTGTGGGAAACTAGAAAGCCCAGTAGGGGTAGGAAGTGATCAAGACTATATACCACCTTTTCAGAAACAATATCCTATTCCTAGGGAGGCAGAGGAACATATGGAAAAATGTATTGTAGAATGGGAAAAGGAAGGGAACAGTCCTACAAATTTATCAATCTAGGCAGTCAAGAAAAAAGATGGTAGTTAACGTCTTGTTATTGATTTACAGAAGGTTAATCAATATACTACTCTTAGAGCACATTTGATTCCAGGAGTCCCAGAGTTGGCTGCACATATTAAGCCACAAAGTAAATGGTTTACAGTAACAGATTTAGCAAATGGCTTTTTTGCAGTACCACTGAGAAAAAAAGATTGGCCAAGATTTGCCTTTACATTTAAAAACCAGCAATATGTCATGACAAGGTTACCACAAGGATTTCAAAATAGTCCCGTTATTTTTCATCAGACAGTAGGACCCATTCTACATTTGGAGAAGGATGATTCAGTGTTACATTACATTGATGGCATTTTGATTCAGACAGTAGAAGAGCATGTACGGCTTCTTAAAAGAGTTTTTCATACTCTACAGCAGGCAGGGTTTAAGGTTAAAGTGAAAAAATTTGGTTTATGTCACAAGAAGTCAAGTTTCTAGGTACTATTATAAAATCGACAGGAAGGTCTCCTTGCCCTATGCGTGTGCAAGGCATTTCACAAATGGAAAAACCAGTGACTATAGCAGACCTACATAAATTCATGGGAATCATGAATTACATCAGGGAATTTATAGAGGATTATGCACCCGTGGCTGCTCCCCTATACAGAATGTTACAGGAACGAAAGAACTCCACCTTTTTAGAGTGGACACCCCATGAAGAGGAGGCATTTTCACAAATAAAAGTAAAATTAGCACAAGCTACAGAATTAATAGCACCCACACCAAAGTTACCATTTGTACTACAAGCAGCAGCAGGGAAAAAGACACTCTCTGTGGTATTACTACAGGAATGGCCACATGGTAGCAACAATAGAATGGAAAAAACATTACGTCCAATCACTTTCTCTAGTAGGAAGATGACGCCAGTAGAACTGGGCTACCACCCATGTATACAGCAATTATTAGCCATTTACTGGGGTATTAAATTAAACAAACTGAGTATCTAACTGTATTTTCCCGCATTATAGTGCAAACACCACATCAAGCAGTAAAAGCTCTGATAGACAATTTTGAAATGAATAAAATTACAGGTGGTATTAGTCAGGCAGTCTTTGCAAAATGGATGGCACTTTTTGGAAAGAAAACTGTCACTATACAGACAGGACAAATACTATTTTTCCAATTATATGGGATATGAAGGGAAACAGCATAACTGTTTAGAAAAGATAATGTCATCTGATGTGCAATTTTTGGCATCTGATTTTGATCACTTTACGCCATCCATCTTTGTGGATGGAGCACAATATTGGGACAAAGCCAGATACTGGACAGGATTTGCTATAATTCCAGAGAATCCACAACTGGATTCTCCAGAACTAATCAAGTTACCAGGACACGTCAGCTCAATGAGCTGAACTGAAGGCAGTATGTGCTAAAGTATTATAACCCTGTTAACATTTTTTCAGATAGTGCTTATATAGTAAATTCTTTAAGCCTGCATGTGGAAACCTGGGTAAGGCGAGGATTTGTAGATAGTGCAGGTAAAGCATTACACCATGCTGAAGTATTAAAAGGTATAACAATATCAAATCAACAAGGACAGTACAGCATTTTGAACCAGTGAAACTTACAGGTTAAATCCGTTAGCTGATACTTTGGCAAGACAAGCAGCTCAAAATAGAAAAGAACTTCCAGAATATGAATATGCCATTGTAAAAGTTAATGTCTTAAAAGAGTTAGATGAAGAGTCAATAGAAAAAGACATTGTAAATATACAGACAGAACAGGGCTTACAAGAAGAAACTGGTCAGTGCAAACTAGCAGGTACACCACCAAAGGAGTACTATGTATACACTACTTCCGAAAGGTTACAGTTGCCATATGTACCATTTCAGTTGGCATGCCTGTTGGTCAATTTAAATCACCAAATACTGGGACATGTAGGAGCTGATAAGCTATGGGCAGCTGTAAAAGAAAAATACTGGAACCCAAATTTAAAAAAGGTCTGCAAGCTAACTGTAGAAGAATGTTTAATCTGTCTGCAGGTAAATGTTAAAAGCCAAGGGCCTCAGTTACATTGGGTGCAGCCAACAGATGTGCCATGGTATGCAGTTCAAATAGACTATGGAGGTCCTTTGCCAACAGCAAAGGGAGGTTGTATATACCTACTAGTAGTAGTGGATGTTTTCTCAAAATGGGTAGAAGCAATTCCTACCAAAACAATAATAGCAAAAGCAACTGCAGAAGCTTTATGGAATCATATATTTTACCATTGGGGATGGCAACAGGTCATAGAGTCGGACAATGGCCCACAGTTTGTTAGTGATCTCATTAAACAAATGTGTAATTTGTTAGGCATACAGCAAAGGTTTCATGTACCATACCATCCACAATCTAATGGCATTGTAGAACGTATGAATCGGACATTAAAAGAACATCTAAAAAAGGCATGGTTAGAAAAGAGCAATACATGGATACATCATCTGCCTGGTATTTTAATGGGTATTCAAGCAACACCAAACAGCAAAACAGGAATTTCCCCATATGAAATAATGACAGGCCGCAAAATGCCCATACAATTACCATTTGACCCAGATATACCTAATGGTAGGCCCGTGCTAGAAGTCAGCAAACATCAGAAATGGCTAAAACAATACCTACCATATGTGACTATAATGCAAGGGAACAGGCATTCCATCTATGGAAAAAAGTGCCAATATTACCAGCTGAAGAAAACCTTCCGTGCGGAACAAAAGTACTGGTAAAAATGTTCCAAAAGGAAGGACCATGGCTAGCAATTGGCAAGGCCCTTTTGAAGTAGTGGAACAAATTGGACCATTAGTGTACAAAATCAAAGGAAAAAAGAAAAACAGAACAATGTTGGTACCTAAAGCTCAACTAAGAATGATAAAAAACAGTGAGAAATGTAAATCTGATTATTCTCTTGTAGGTTTCCAACAGAAAAAAACATAATGAAATTGACATGGTTTAAAGTGTATCCTTTTTGAAATACAGTTTCGGATAACCAAAGACAAAATCAATCAACAATGGAAATTTTATTTAAAGGATGTTTTTTAAAGCAATAACAATTGTCATACTAATTATCATTGTATTGCTTAGCATTACATTGTATTTACAGCCTGTTAATGAAAGCATAAAATTACATAAAAAAAGTAAAGAAATGTGGAAAAGTGAACAAGACTGGTCACCATCTTTTAATACCTTTTTGGCAAGACAATGTTAGTATGCAAAAAGCATGAATGTTTCAAATTGTTGTGTATGTAGTTTAATACCACAAATAACAGGAGTCATGCCTTTAATACCTATTCCACTAAATTCCCTTAGTAGTTGGAAGGTATTAATAAATGAGACAATAGACCAACTCATAAATGTACAGCTACGTAAAGCAAGAGTACAGTTATCTGCTGTAGTGCAGGGAATCATATGTTTTCAACAAAATGGAACTGTTCCAGTTGGTAATAGTAATTGTATTCAAACAATTGAAATGATAAACTTTCACAACCACATACCAGTACGTGGAGTATTTTTTCATGGTTTCCTATTTTAATACTAATTAAGGGTCAGTTAATATTAAGTAACACAGCAATGTTTCATTTTTCACAAAATGATAAAAATGAGTGTAAAACCAATATTACATGTTGGCAAAGTAAAATAGATAAAAACTTTACAGTTGTACATAATAAAACCCCTACTATGGGGCAAGTAAATGGCAGTTTGGTAAATAGCAGTGTTGCTCTGTTAGATGGGTTATATTACATCTGTGGCAAATATGCTTATAAATGGTTACCAAAGGGATGGGATGGCACCTGTTATATAGGGTTAGTGGTACCAGCAATGCATCATGTAAAATAATTACCAAGAGGAAGCATTAGAAATACAAAAAAGAAAAGGGATATATTACCTGTGACTGAAAGTCCAGAAAATCCAGTAGACACCTTAGATACATCACGTATCTGTCATCAAAATCTTGATTATATTAAATTAAAAGATATGGATTTAGGAGATGATGTAATCTCTGGAGCAGGTATTTTCCTTTGGTATGGGGCTGCAAAAGCCATCTGGGAGCTGAGAAAACTATCCAAACTAGTTGAGGTATTGGCAAATGCCACTTTCAGTGCAGTCCTTGACATTACTCTCAAAATTACAGCTACATGAATTATGGTTTTACAAAATCGAATGGCATTAGATTACATACTTGCATCCCAAGTGTGTTTTAATAGGAGAACAATGTTGTACATTTATTCCAGACAAAATAGAATCTATAAAAGCACATTTAGGAGTGATTGCACAAGTGTCTCAACATACTAGAAAAAATGGAATGATGATTGGAGTGAATGGCTTACTAGTGTACTTACAGGATGTACAGGAAAGATCATTATATTTTAATTTATTTTATTGTTATTGTAGTGCTTGGTTGCATATTATTTATATGTATTAAAGTATGCTTAACAAGAGCTAGTCAAGTTACTGCTGTTAATTGTCATAATGAAAACGTATTATCAAATAATGTTGAATTTGTATCCCTGGTTTAAAATAAAACAAAGGAGGGAATTGTTAGAGTATGCTCAACAATGTATTAAGGTTGAAAGTAATTCTGCTACAAATATGTAACATAAATAAGGTATAAAATAAAGCTTGGTTAAATGTAGAAATAGAGTTTAGCAATACGTGACTAGCATCCATACTAAATGACTGCGGCTTGAAAAATAAGGAATTTGCTTATTGGACATTTCTCCTACAGAATCAGCAAAAATGTATGCATTTCACACTGTCAGCAAAAAAGCTGACCTCTTACAGACTTAAGAACAGAATATGCATTTCACATAGTCAGTAAGAGGAAAAATGAGAAAAAACAGGATGTATGCATTTCACATGGTCCGTAAAAGCAAAAATGTGAAGAACAGGATGTATGCAGCTTCTTTAAAGAATGGACAACAGGACATGTTTCTATCATATGACACTGTTAACCAAGGAAGTTTGAACGATCATGTCAGCATTTGTATGTGCTTTTCTACAAGGTGTTTCCTTAAAAGACAATATCAGCATTACAGGATGAAAGCATGTTTTTTTGCAAACACAAGCAAACAGATGTTCTCATACAAAGTCCAAAATAGAGTACCATGGAGAAAAACAGGATGTAAAACTACTATAAAGAGACTATAGAAGATAACATTGTTAGAGATATTTTTGTATTGTATATGTCATATCATCCATGCTGATTGAGAAGTAGTACAGTGTGACTAAAGCTGCAACAGTAGTACATGTGGTTTGTTTATAAATAGTAATTTATTGGTTACTGGTCAGAGTTTGGTGCTGCATCAGTGTACACTCTGCAAGTTTCTGTGGGCAACAGACTGTAAGTGCAATTATAACTAGACTTTAATTTCAGCAGAATCCAGCCAGCAAGACCTAGTGTCTTAAGAAGACTTTGGTTCCAGCACATTAAGCAGCACATTGATACTTAGTTTTTCAGTTCTTGCATCCACAGTTGCAGACCCTGAACCTAGCAGCCTGGCTTATTCCTTGACTTCTCCTCCAGTGGCCAGCCTAAGCAAACGGGTCCTGGATGTCATACGTGAAGCCAGATGACCTAGTACTAGAAAATTCTATGCTGACAAGTGAAAAAGGTATTGTTCCTGGATCCAGACTAAAGGAGCTGACCAAGCTTAGCCGTCCTTACCTCTCATCCTGGATTACCTAGCAGAACTACTCCACGGGGGCCTATCCTTCTCTTCCATTAAAATCCATGCCTCTGCCATCTCTGCACATTACAGCAGTGAGCCACCTCTCTTCTAACACCCTCTCATCAAATAGTTCCTGAGAGGGGCTAACAACTTAAGGCCACCAAGAAAAGCCCCTACCCCTGCTTGGAAACTTAACTTTGTGTTGGAAAAGCTCATGCCCCACCCCCTTGAGCCTGCAGCTTCAGCAGACTTAAAATTCCTGTTTTGGAAAACAGCCTTGCTTCTGGCCATCACTTTAGCTAGAAGAGTGTCTGAGCTACAGGCACTTATGGCTGTGGAACCTTTCATCATATTTCATGTTGACAGGGTCTCCCTCAGGACTAACACAACTTTCATGCATAAATTGGTGTCCAGTGTGGCTCTCAACCAATCTATTCATTTTCCCACACTTTTTCCTAAACCTCAAAATAAGGGGGAAAGGATCCTGCACTCTTTAGATGTGCACAGACAGCTCAGATTCTACCTGGATAGGACTAAGCCCGTTAGGAAGTCTGACCAGTTACTAGTCAGCTTTGCACCAGGGGCAGAGGGCAAAGCCATATCAAAACAAACTATCTCCAAATGGATAGCACGCTGCATCCATTTCTGTTACAAACACCATGGGAAACCACCCTCACAGAGGGTGAGAACACATTCTACTAGGGCAACTTCAACCTCTACAGCCTTTCTCAGAGGGGTCCCTACCAGGGACATCCTGGAAGCTGCAACATGGAGTTCTATTCATACCTTCACCAAGCATTACCACCTGCCTATCTTTTCAAAATTTGGGCAGGCTATGCAACCACAGTCCTGCAGGGCATACTAGCCAGCTGCAACTCTCCTTGACTGCCTCCACCTGTTCCTCAGCTTTGGGAAGCAACCCAAGTGTGATGACTGCAACAGTGAAACATGAAGAACACAGTACAGTTGTATGCACTTACCATAAATGTAGATGTTCGAGTATATTCACTGTTGCAGTCCTGGTTTCCACCCTCCAGCCCCCTTGTCTCTCTTTCTCTCTTCCTCACCCTTACAGGTCTATTGGTATTTACTTTCTACTGGTGGTGTTACTCCAGCATAACTTAGCTCCCTACTGGGGGCTCCTGACATTTGGGGCAAAAAAAATTAGGGCGGCGCAGTGGTACAGTGGTTAACACTGTCACGTCACAGCAAGGGGTTCTCCAGTTCGATTCTCGGCTGGGGTGCCTTCTGTGTGGAGTTTGCATGTTCTCCCTGCGTTCGTGTGGGTTTCCTCCGGGTACTCCGGTTTCCTCCCACATTCTAAAGACATGCTTCTGGAGCATTTCTCCCCGGGCCTCTGCTGAAAACAGGATCTGTAGAACCTAGTCAGACTTTCCCGGTCAACAAATGTAAAATAAATAAATAAAATAAAATAAAATAAATAAAATAAAAACTGATGTAATTGAGTTGGCTGCCTGTCTTTATACCACTGACGACCTGACGTCAGTCCTGGAGCAACTGCAACCGACGCAGAAATACTAAGCCTCTGGTATTCGGGCTGACTGAGGGCTACTCCTGGCAGGATAACCCAAGTATGATGACTGCAACAGTGAATACACTCGAACATCTACATTTATGGTAAGTGTACACAACTGTACTTTTCTGAACTACTACATGGGTAGCCATATCTCTCAACCTGTTAGGTCAAGAAATCTGGACAAAGCAAACATAATGGGGGGACAAAGGGCAAAAATAGGGACTGATTTTAAATATTACCTGCATAAACTTGGAAGGTAGCTGGAATACAAGGTTTTATGTTAGCGTACATTTTTGAAGGATATGAAGTCTGAAACTCAAGTGCCTGTCAATATTTATTGACTTCAGTTCCCAATGATTTGCAAGAAAATCATAAATTTTATTAGGAAAAGATAAAAAATATGAGGCAAAAGTCTGGGCACTCTAAGATAATCTGGACACTTGAGAGATATGGATAGGTTGCGATCTTTAGACCTGCCATCTTCATTGTGGTGAGTGAAGCTTGGTCTGTGTAGAGCTAAAAAAATAAAAGGCTATAATGATAGTGCCTGCTTACACAACTTTGTGTTCTAATCCTGTTGTCTGTTCAGTCCCATCAGGAAGGTCTGTACCCAATATGAATTCATCAGAAATGTCTATAGTCAATGAGAATTCTCATCTGAGGAGGTGATATTTTAGAAGAGAAAGGACACTACCAAACCTTTGCTGAAAGTGGCTTTCACTGAAAAAGCCTCTGGTGTCAATCACACAGTTCTTGGCAAAAGGACAATTTCCCCCTTATTCAAATTTCTTGTTAGCTCATCAACACTAGACAGCAGGTAGATGTCAAATTTTGAAATGCCGCTCTGTTTCCTAAAGTCATTACTGAACCCAAATGTACCATCTGGCTTTGAGACTAACTGTATAATGATGTTTTAGTTTTTTGGAGTGCTGTATCAGCTCCATGTTACGCATTTTACTTCCTCTTACACAGCCTGTTTCTGTGACAATAACATTCTGTAAGGATTTAACTTAACCCTTTCCCCTATAAGGGTTTCCATATAGTGTACAATTAGATCTAGTTGGCCAGGAAAATTGTGACAACACAATTGTCTTTCCCTCTTGTTTTACATCTTCAATAGTTTGCTATCTGTCTCAACTGCAGGCATAGCAATTAGCTATTTTTGTGACCAGGTCTACTAGTATGTGCTTCTAAACCAGTTATATAGCTTTGTGCTTCTTTCCCTGGTTTCACAATATTAACATGGTATACATTTACGCGCCATTTAATTAGGACAAATAAAATGGTAATTAGGCCAAACTATGTATAAGCTCTGGCCTTGTGCTTTAAGTAAGATTTTGAGACATCCATTCTTCTGCATATATTTTAGCTTGCATAGTGACTAGTCTGAAGCAAGAGCTTTATTGTCCTGGTTTGTAAGCAATAGTCTTATAGTCTATAAATTTTCCTCCATTGACATTGTGGTGGTCAGATGTTACTCTTTGCTTCCTAATAGATACTGACATGTACTCTTTCTACTTAAACTATTTCTTTCTGTTTTATTTTTTTAACTTCTTCTAGATTTGTTACTCCCATTATTTATATGCTACTGTCTTTAGTGGGACTGCATGCCTTCAAGGAAGTCACCTTTGGTCTCCATCTTCCTTTTTTTATTTCCCCTTGCCTGAGACAGTTACTGAACTAGTATTTGTGCACAGTCAACATCGATTCACTGCATTCAGCTGTCTCTTTAGTGTGTTTTTATTTTTCTATAGACGTGCCCCTGCAAGCAAATACATACGTAAGTAACTGAAGTCTGCAGTTTAAACACCAGACTACGGGCTATATTTGTATGTAAGTTATAAATGTTATGGCAGCCTAAAACAAAGAACTTTGGCCAATAAAATAGCTCAATTTTCTTAGACTACAGCAGTTCCATTAGTACGTTCCCCTTTAACTATGCTCAATTCATTGTTTTTAGCATCCTCTCTCTCTCTCTCCCTCTCTCTCTTACGTTTATTTTTCTTTTGAGTAGCCCCTTTTGAGTTCTCAGCCAGTATTTTTCCAAAACTGAACTACTGCATTCTAGCTTACTTTTTCTCATTGTTTTGCTAGTCTGTGGGGTTGAGGTAGGCTTTTGGAAGTCCTTTGAAACTTTCTTACATTACACGGTTGTTCAAACAGTCAAGTGCAATTTTTTACTGTTATCACCATTAGTCAGGTCAAGGTGATGTTGGAGTAAGTCTCCTACTAAAATTGTGTCCTAGAGCAACAAAACCAAGGTATTCATCTACTAGCACAGAGGCCTTTTAAACTGCATTTTTCCTTTTACATATCTCTCAGCAGATTTGTGACTGTTTAAGTTAAGTCACTGATGGTTGTCTCTGTCTATTGACAAGTTTTCAGCCCTTTTTGTTCACCATTGCTAATGCTTGGGCTCACTCTGCTCTCCTACCTTACCCCAAAATCCCAACCTCCCGCTTTTACTCTACATTTATACGTCTAAAGCTCCACCCACATATTTCTCTAACCAATACCATCAGTTCTGTCCAGTAGGAAAATAATCAATACAATTACACCGAATAGTAACACCCACTCCAGTTTACCATCCAAGACTCTCACAAGTTGTCTTAATCCTTGCCTCCTATAACTATCAAATTACATCTCTGTAACCAACCAACTACCCTCCAAACATTTATTTATCCTAATTTATAACAAAGATAAAACCCAAGTTAAATAAGATGCCCCAAAGTCAGATTGTTTTACTGTTTTGCCTCATTCTACTAGCCTTTAATAGAAATGATCATATCCACCTCCTTCTAATACGTAGGACTTCAACCAATCCTCACAAAGAATATCAACATCTACCCAGCCTTCTTTCTCTATAGCACCATATTTCTAAAACAAACCACATCTGATTTATTTTTTCTATAAATATCTTAAAACTAAGCATCCAAATAATCAAATATCTAACCAAAACCAAAATATAACTGGTCCCACTTTTCTCTCTGTAAAGTATCAATTTTATTGTAGATATTCACCCCAAGCCTGTTCCCATAATGCATCTTATCAAAAACAGAATCCAAACTCACCTTACTAAATATGAAGCTAAGAAGTATGTGCAATAAAATCCATGACATACATGCTTATCTTGCAACATACACTCCTGATGTAGTCATAGCTACTGAAACCTGGTTAAAAAATAACTAACAAATAATGAGATCACTACCCCCAGGATACAATATACTCAGGCATGACAGACAAAACAAGCATGCAGGTGGTGTAGCAATCATCTATAAAAGAAAAACCGGCAGTTTTCTGTAGAATGTCACCAAGCACAATAGATTCCACCACAGTTAAAAACGAAGTGCAAAACACAATTTATTAACGCAATTCCAAAATCAAGGCGTTTTCGTCCTATAGCTGGACTTCATCAGATAATCTCTTACATCATTTATTAGCATCCATTATATACTTCCTTCATTTCCATTTTCCAATCAAAAAATAGCAATTAATTCAAATAAACAAATCAGCTTACTTTTAAAAGCTCATTAATATTAAAATACATTTCATTTAATCACATAAATACATCCAATTTCTCCAAAAAAACTTTAATTTATATCTATTCATCACTTTAAAATCAATTCCATTCATATTGCAGGGGCTAAAATATATTTTTATATATACATATTTAAATAAATATATACATTCATAAAATTCACATTCAAATAGCATAAATTTTCATCAAACAGCACCATCTATTGACCATATAATTTATTGCACTCAGGATTATATTTTAGCTGCTTTTAGTTTCAGTAGAGGTAAAATTGAAATATATTCATTCAGACCTGGGGATTTATTTGCTTCCAACGTGATCTGCCACCATAATTCTCTGTATCCTATGGTGTCTTCCCATGGCCCCCCTCTGATGTTATTCTTTATATGTTCAATTACAAAAAAATGGAATATACTGTCTTCACATGCCTTCCTGTGTCTATACAATGCATTAGTCTCTTTCATTTTTATAATGTCATAGGTATGCTCATATATTCTTTTTAAAGTTCTCTCCGTTTTACCTATGTAAAAGGACCCACATTTGACACAGGTGGCCAGATACACTAAACCTTTAGTATCACAATTGTATAGCCCATTACTCCTAATCAATTTACCTCTACTCTCAACATATATATTCTCCTTATTTGCTATATATTTACATTGACCACATTTCCCACATTTAAATGTACCCTTTTTATTAATCAAGCTGGTACTTATATTTTTATTTTCTTTTTTCTTTTGTTCCAAATATTCCTTTATATTATTAGCATTTTTATATACTACCCTTGGAGTATCTATAGGTAAGTCTTCCAAATCAGTAAGAGCTATAAATCTATCCCATTCTCTATAGAAAACCGATTTAATGCTCTGATTCAAACCATTATACTCTAATACAAGGGAAAGTTTATATTCCTCTTGTAAACTAGCATTGCTATTGTTTACCACATAATTGCCCTTAGTCTCTTTAATACCTAAAATGGGCTCAAATTTTCCCATTCTTCCTTTTTCTATTTCCAATCTAATACTATGTACCAAGCTTTTATTATATCCTCTATCTAGGAACATACCTTCTAATAAGTCACATTCTATCTTAAAATCTTCAAATTTACTTGTCATTCGTGACCCCCTCAGAAATTGGCCTTTTATTATATTTATTTTACTATGTTCTGGGTGTTCGCTGTTGTAATGCAAATAAGAATTACAATAAGTTACTTTTCTATATACTTTAGATGCAAAAATACCTTCACTTTTAGTTATTTCTATATCTAAATATTGTAAAACCTTCTCAGAAACATTATAGGTGAATTTAAGAAAATCAGTAGTTTGGTTAATATATTTTATAAATTCTTCCAATTTTTCTTTTCCCCCTACCCAGAATATGACTATGTTATCTATGAACCTCTTATATAGGTTCCAATAATTATGGAACTCCGATTTAAGTACATATTTTTCTTCCCAGTTAGCCAGTACAATATTTGCATATGTAGGTGCACAGGCTGCTCCCATGGCTACACCCTGCGTTTGTTGAAAAAATTCCCCATTAAATAATAGGAAATTATTTTTAAGTACCATGTCCATCAAGCCTGTGCAAATTATTTTATCATTATGTGTCAATATATTATCCATAAATATTTATTCTTCAAACATAATACCTTCTAAACAGGGAATAGATGAAAATAAATCTATTATGTCAATTGTTACAAATAACAGATTTTCAGTGTACATACTTTTATCTATCATCCTTAATAAATCCCAAGAATCTTTTAATATAGCAAACTTATTTACCCATATATGTTTTGTTTTGCTATCTATAAATTTGGCCAAAGGTAATGTTTTTGAACCATCTGCTGAGACAATAGGTCTCAGCGGTGGGTCCAATACATTTTAATGGACTTTAGGATCTATAAAAATTATCTAACCATTAACTTACTTCCACAGGAAATACCCAAATTTAACTATGCTGAACTTCTAACAACACTCCTAAAAATCAGCATTAGGAAAATTGTATGTTTAACAGCAATTTGTATACCTCCAAAGAATAAAGTTGATACTGCTGAAAGCATCCTGTATTGGATATCCCAACAAATTAACCGAGAAACTATAATACGTGGAGACTTAAATATAGACTGGCAACTCATAAATTCCACTTCCCCCACCAAATCCATAAACTTGTACAACTTCAGACAATTAATAACCACACCTACTAGAATCAATAAAATTTCAAGGAGACAGTCAACATTAGATTGGATTCTGACACCATAATCTAGGAAAACGTATTATCTGTAATCAAATATGAAATACAGCCAGTTTCAGCAAAGGTATTTTAATGAAACACTAAAAAATATAACTGGAATGCACTTAGAACAATGCTGCTAAATACTGCTGTAGAACACTTTAATAGGATATTTTATAGACCTTAAATAATCATGCACCTGTATGTAATAAAAGAGTAAAGTCCAACCCCACACCATGGCTAACAAAGGAAACAAAGCAAAAAAAATAATAATAATAATAATTAAAAGGCATAAACCCTGGAAAAACTGGTATAAAAATAGAACTCAAAATGCCCTGCAGCAATTTAGACATTATAGAAACCTTGCAAAACTTCATGTCAAACTGGATAAGTACTATACCAACCTACAAGACAAACATATAAACAACTCAAAACTTTTTTGGTCATCACTAAATAAATTACCTCATACTGGAAAAACCACTAGTCCCTCTCCCAAAACAGACAAAATTATAGACTCTGTCCCCACACAGTTTAATTCCTACTTTATATAATCAGTATTATCTGTCTTAGAGACTAACACATCTCTCCTCCCTCACTCTACTTCTTTCCAATCAAAATCACCCACAGTTCTCCAGTTTTAGTCCAGTACCTACCTCATTCATAAGGAAGTTGCTGTTTAAAATAAAAAAAACTACTTCTATAGCTGTAGACCAACTACCATCAAACTACCCAAAAATGGCTGCAGAAGTCATAGCCTTCCCTGTATCTATATGAATTAATAGGTCCATAGCAGAAAGATACTTCCCATCACTGTGGAAAAAAATCCTTTGTCATACCACTGCACAAAGGCTGCACATCTACAGAGTTTAAAAACTACAGACTGTTAGCGATTCTCTCCCCCCTTTCCAGAATATTAGAGAAATGCATTCGTATGCAGGTGATGCTCTACCAAACCTCAAATAACCTGCTCTCAGAAACACAACTTAGCTTTAGGTCCCAGCAGAGTACCACTACTGCTTTACTACATTTTACCAGTATAATAAACCAGCATAGAAACAATGGTCTGCTTGTGTCCACCATATTCTTGGACTTGTCAGAGGCATTTGATACTGTCTCATATCAGCAACTGATCATTCGACTCTCCTCAATAGGACTTTCACAATACTCCTTGATGTGGTTCCTTAATTACCTATCTGAAAGGCAACAAGCTGTTAAATGGCAACAAACCTATTCATCCTTTCAACTAGTTACTATAGCTATCCTTCAGGGCTCTGTTTGGAGTTCTCTACTATTTAATATATTTATTATTGACTTCCACAGCTCCATTCACCATGCTAGTTTAGTTCGGTATGCAGATGACTCATCATTAATATGTGTGGCCTCAACATTAAATAAGCTCCAAGACATTACCTAAAAATCTCTCCTCTGTAAAAACCAGGCTCAAAGAATCAAACCTCTTACTCAACCTTAAGAAAACTAAGTTAATGCTTTTCACCTCAAAAAGTTACCAAAATCAAAAGCAATCTTTTACCATAAAGTCAGCATATAATACTGCCATTGAAACTGTAACTCACAGTAAACCTCTAGGCATTATAATAGGTGACAGTCTGAAATATGACCACCATATAATTCACACCATTAAATCTTCTTCTTCTTTCAGCTTTTTCCTGGTTAGGGGTCGCCACAGCAGATCACCTGTCCGCTCATGATTGGCAGTGGAGTTTTTATGGTGTTGAGTTGCCAGCTCGGCGCCCAACCTTCCACAGAAGACACACACACGCATGCACTCACGCCTAGGGCCAATTTAGAGGAACCAATCCACCTACAGCATGTAATTATACACACCAGAAACTAAGTT